>NW_017728922.1:15168651-15190783 GCF_001723895.1 Crocodylus porosus
GGGCGGCTAGGATCTGGAACCAACTTCCAAGAGAAGTGGTGCTGGCTCCTACCCTGGGGGTCTTTAAGAGGAGGCTTAATGCCTACCTAGCTGGGATCATTTGAGCCCAGTTTTTTTTCTCCTGCCCAGGCAGGGAGTCAGACTTGAAGATCTATACAGTCCCTTCCGACACTACTCCTATGATTCTATGATGAAAGCCTCTATTCTAGCTATTCACTAGGCCTGTGCAAAATGGCAAGTATTTGCTTCAGATTCAGATTTGGCTGAATCAGGGGACAGTAATTCGATTTGGTGATTCGACTCAATATACCAAATTGATTTGGCCAAATCTGATTCAGAGATTTGGCAGGAGCCCAGCTCCTACCAAATCTCCAAATCACACAGACTCATCCACCACTCACTCTCCCAACCCAGCAATGGCTGCCCCATCCACCCCAGCTCCCGGCACTGCCCACCCTGCACTCATCATTCCTGCTGGCAGGGGATGATCCCCGCTGCCTCCGCCGCCCCATGCCACGTCGGGGGCTCTGCATGAGCCCCCCAGAGCCCTGAAGCCACTGCAGGAGCAGTGAATCCAGGGTTTTTCTTAAAGAACCAGAGCCGCATCAGGTGGGGCTGCTTTAGGGGGGCTGGGGGCGTGAGGGGGGGTTGGGGTCTCATGCAGAGCCCCCATGCAGCATGGGGCAGTGGGGAATCACCCCCTGCCCAGCAGCACCCAGTGAGTACGAAGGCTTTTCTTTAAAAGGCTGGGAGCTGGGGCAGGCAAGGCAGCCATAGGGGAGCCTGGGGGCATGGGTGGGGATCAGGGGGCTGACAAGGATTCCCTCCATGGTCCCCTCCTTCCTTTCCCAGGCTCCCCTCCCCCACCTCCTTACTTACCAGCCCGGAGTTGGCTGCAGCTCCCTGCTGCAGCCACTGGGGACTGCCCGAATCATCAAAGCTCTCTGAATGTTCTCCTAAGATTTGGAGAGCTTTGAATCAATTCAGACCTATTCTATTGGTCCCTTGATTTGATTCAGATTTGGAGATTCAGCCACCAAATCGGGCCGAGTCTCCTCTGAATCATATCAGCACCCAAAGGTTCACACAGCCCTACTATTCACCACCTGAGAATCATTATTCACTGGACCAATTCTTCCCTGGCCAGTTGTGCTAGCACCATGCAGCCCAAACTCAAATGAAGATAAGGAATGGGAAAACTGCAAATGCTGGATTTATTTCATATGAGTTAGAATGGGATTTGTTGCAGAGAACATATGGAAAAAGTCAGTTCTTAATCACACTTTACCAAGATGAGATACAAGAGGAATCTTTATGGAATTAAAGTGAAGGACATTTGGAATCAATGAAAGGAAACACCCAGAATTCTGCTCCATGCCTGATACTGGGGCACAGACAAATGTTACAATTTTCACCTCATCTGGGCACAGAAAGCAGTCTATAGCTGTAACTGCACTTCTGTCTGCACTTGGTCTCTGGATATGTTGCTGTAAGTTAGAGATGAACTGGGAAAGATCTTTCAAACTCATAAGTGAAGAGTATCAATGAGTGCCATGTGGTGTGGCCCAGCTTACCTAAGCACAACAGCTCAGGTGGCTGAACCGCAACCGGAACAGCTGCTGTTCCATGGACGAAGGGCCAGCAGCTGCACATTGAAAAATAACCCAGAGGCTGCAAGCTGGGGTGGGGAAGAATCTGGGCACCAAAACCAGAACCGGACACACTCCCCACTGCCAGCTGGTGAACCTGGGGAAACTGCAGCTGCAACTGAGGGTCACACATGTGCCAGCCAGGAGACAACCACAGAAGATCTGGATGCAGCTCTGGCAAACAGTTCAGGCCCGCACCCATATTCTGCACAAAGGCAACCTGGACTAAACCAGCAAGGCCTGCTGACCTGAGGCCCGGAGGCAACACTGAGCCTCTGGACACTGCTCGCTGACAGCCCGGCATTCCAAAAAGGTTGCTTTCCATTGCAACAGGAGGACTTCCCAAACCACTGAAGGTTAGACAGAGATGGGAGAGGGTGGCCCAGTGGGCCTAGAGGGCACCCAACAAAGGTGAGCCCTAGAGAGACAGCATGCAATGCCCGTACATACCAGCAGCGCAGCCACATACCTGAAGCGTGCCGATGGGGGATATCGATTAGGGCTGTGAGAAACGGCACTGTTCCCTTTTGACTTGCACTTTGACATTTCAATGGAACAGTGTTTCATTTAGAATTTCATTTTGATTTGAAACCGCTGTTCCGTTTCGTTTCGTCGAAAAAGTTTCTCTGTTTTGATGTTTTGCCCATAGGCTATAATGGGGAAGCTCAAAACAGCCTATAACTTTGTCATTCATGGCCTTATTTGGATGAAACAAGCTGAAATCATAGCCCCTTCTGGGAGCATTAAGCCTGCCAAGTTTCAAGGAGATAGGTGCAGAGATTTTGGGGAAACTGCACCAAGATGCACACAAGCAAAACTTGTGACATGGGTGACACTGTGTGTATGGTAAGGCACAGCAGGGTGAAAGCTGCAGGGGTGGTAGCCCCTGATGAGGCCACAGAACCTGCCGGCTTGCAAGGAGATATGTGCAGAGGTTTTAAGGAAACTGCACCTCAAAGTCTTGAAAGCAAAACTCATGTCACATGTATGTGTTAAGTCACAAGGGTCAAACCTGCAGGTGTGATAGCCCCTTCTGAGGCCATGAAGCCTGGCAGATTTCAAGGAGATAGGTGCAGGGGCTTCTGGGTTTGGGGGCCCTGCACTTCTGGCTGCTGACTGACAAAACTCATGACATGGGTGCTTGTGGGACTGTGTCTGTCTTGGGGCACAGGGGGTGAAAACTGCAGGCCTGCTAGGTCCTGCTGAGACCATAAAGCCTGCCAGCTGTCAAGAAGACAGGTGCAGGGGGTGTCTGAGTTGTGGGGCCCTGCACCTCCAGCTGCTGACAGGTAAAACAATACTGCTTTTAATGCAGTTTTTCCATCCTTCCCCCAGAGCACTGGGATTGGAAGGGACCTCAGGGAAGGATGACAGTCACTGGCCAGCTTCACGGTCAGTAATGAGAGCACTCCTTCCCACTCTCTTTCACTCTCTTCCTCCTCCCTCTCCTTACTTTAGTTTCTGTTTCCCTGAAGGCAAGCCCAGCTTGATCTTTGAAACTCAAAATGTTTTGAAAATTTCAAAACACTTTGACTTGCCCCATTTCATTTTGAGGCTGTTTCAAAACTCTCTGTTTCATTTCAATTTCAGTTTTCAGCTCAAAATGAGTTGAAACAGCACCAAAACGAAACTGCAAGTGAAATTTTGCACAGCCCTACTGCCTCTGCTTTGCGGGGACAGGGGCTTTGGAGCTAGTGGGGGACTTCCCTTTGGGCATGCTCACAGTAGTGCCAGGCTGAGCAGAAAGAAGGGCAAGGGCGTGCTGCCTCCTGAGATGCAGCAGCATCGCTGTGGTGGTGAAGTGTTTCACCTCCTTAATCCAGCTGATCTGCAGATTGCAAACCTGGGATCATCTGCCAGCTCAAAATGCTTCCAGACTACTTGCCCGCTTCTGGGGTGAGGGTGGGGATGCTGCCTTATCCCCTTCCTTAGCAAGCTGAGGTACAACAGCAGGAGGAGCTGCCTCAGCTGAACTTGCCTGAGCCTCAACAACCTCAACCTCCTCTGAGGTGCTGCTTTCCTGAGAAGGAGTCTAGGGGAACTTTGAGGAGCGTGGAGCACAAACTCTGATTCCCCCTCAGGCCCCAGAATTGCTTGATCCAGGGCACTCGGGTCCCCTGGTTCCAGCTCCAGCTCCTCTGGCAGTGGGATGCTCATGCTGGGAGATGACACTGGGGTGAAGGAGACTGATTCTGCTGCTGGTGCCTGTTTCTGGAGTTAGGGGAGGTGCTGCAGGTGCAGGGACCTCAGGTACTGCACCAACCTCCTTGCTTCCACTGGCAACAGAAGCCTCATGGCTGCTTGGAAAGAGGATGCATCTAAGTTTGGGGGATGGGGGGACTTGCAGCTCTAGGTCTCTCCCTACCCCCTCTAGCCCCTCTCCCTCCCCTGCCAGAAGACCTGGCACCTGCATTTCCAGCACACTTCATATTAATGTTTCCTGTGCTGGAAAAGGTGTGTGTCTGTTGTGTTCTTCTTTGATCTGGTCTTGTTCTGAACCTGAATGTGTGGTGGGCTGTCAGTGGCAAGTTCTTCTGTTCGTGAGTGCTGTGTGATTTGTTGAGTGGTCTGAATGATTATTAATTATTAATACCCATCAATATATATGTGGTGCATTTGTGTTACTGTTGTGTTCTTCGGCTGTCAGTGACAAGTACTTTTGTTTGTGAGTGCGGTCTGACTGATTATTGATTATTAATACATATATATATATATATATTTATAATCTCGTGTGTTGTGTTCTTTGCTCTGGTCTGAATCTGAATGTGTGGCTGGCTGACTAATTCTTTTGTTCTTCTGTGTTGTCTCTAGTCTGTATGTAAACTATTAAAACTAAATATAAGTAATAATATTAATAACTAATGTAATAACTATACAAACTCTTCTATGAATATGTGGTCTTTCTTTTTCTATGTGTGTGATTACTTGTGTGCAATGCATGCTTCCCTGCACAGTAATGTTGACAGGGAAAACACTGAGCTTTCTTTTTTTAAAGTATTGCAAAAAAAAAAAAGAGAGAGAGAACAAATATAAATTGAAAGAAATAATTTGGATAGGGATAAGTAAAGTAGAGGGATTCTAGTTAGTAAGCTAAGCTAAGCTTTATGGTATCCAATCCTTTCTAAGAATAAAAAGGAGCAGGCAACTGACTAACTAGGAAGCAAGCCAGGCAGTTCAGTACCTTTCTGATGCTGTTGCTCACTCAGAACCAGCTCACAAAGGCACAGCAAGCCTGCAGACAGAGGCTTTTATGTTGTTTCTATGTCCCTTCCCCAGACACTGTGATTGGAAGGGCAGTCAGAGACAAATCACACTCACTGACCAGCTAGGGATGTCAGTCCTTCCCCCCCTGCTTCCCCTCCCCCCTGTGCTCCCCCACTCTCTTCTAAATTTCTGTTTTCCCATAAAGACTGCCTTCCAAATCTCTGAATCACCAAATCTTTTCCGATTCTTTTATGAATTGATTTGGAGGCTCCAAATCAATGTAGAAAATTTTAAGTTTCTAGTGATTTGATTGGGATTCAGAGATTCGGCCTCCGAATTGGGCCAAATCTTCTCCAAATTGAAGTGTGAACTGAAGCTATAATAGTAAGAGCTTTGTTAATAGCAAGAGTTTTGCATGCTAACTCCATAGTAGGCCGGTGAAGCGGCATGTAGCCTCCTGTTCTGTGGGCGTAACCAAATCATACACTTAAATAGTAAAATGTTGTAATACAGTGGAATGTAATAAACACCAAGTGTGTTAAATCACAACTCATCCCCAAATTCCTAGCTTGAAATAACCAAATCCTTAGCTCAAAATAATGATGTTTACTCCAAACTATATAAGCTGTACATTCCTAAGTTACAATAGGTTCCTCAGCTCTGGCAAAAGTTCCAACTTGCTTGGAGCCCCAGCACAAGCTATCAGATTCCCAGAATCAAAACACTCCCGGGCCAGGGGAACCATGCGGGGTGGCAGCTGCCACCTAAAACCAATGTGAAGTAACCGTCCTCTCTGCTCTGTTCTATCACCTGCCTCTGCGAGTATCCTTAAATAAAGCTTTGCAAAAGTAAAAACAACCATAAGTACATCCTTTATTCAAGCACAAAAAATCCTCTAAACCCAGTAATTCATCCTAAAACAGAAGCTTTGCATTGTCCTAAAGCTAATAGAGAGAGAAAAGTAGGGTCAAGATGGGATGGATGTAATTCAGCTGGCTGAATGAGAGATGGGGAGCAAGGAGCAGGAATAGAATATGTGAGCACATCCAGTAGCTCCCCAGGCTTACCCAGATTCCCCCACCCTGCAAATTCCCACAGAATCCCATCTGCCCTAGAATAACTCATACCCTCATGCTTACATCAATGCCACCCTCTAGACCTACAGCCCTCTGATACCTCCAATTATCACTAGCTTTCCCAAAACCCTCCTTACCTACTGTAACCCTCCTAACCCTGTTACTAGGAAGGAGAATAGCCTGCTTAACACCAGAGTCTTCAGAGCACAGCCTGCCAGCACGGCAGGGATTAAAGGGTTGTCCTGGAGGCTGGTCCACTGACTGGAACAGTCACAAGACTCAGCACCAATCTCTTTGACAGCTGGCAGGCTTTGTGGCCACATCAGGGCCTAGCAGGCCAGCAGTTTTCACCCCTCTGTGCCCCAAGACAGACACAGTCCCACAAGCACCCATGTCATGAGTTTTGCCTGTCAGCAGCCAGAGATGCAGGGGCCCAAAACCCAGAAGCCTCTGCACCTATTCCCTTGAAATCTGGCAGGCTTTCTGGCCTCAACAGGGGGCTACCATCCCTTCAGCTTTCACCCTGCTGCACCTTAACACACACACAGTGTCACCCATGTCAGGAATTTTGCTTGTCTGCAGCTTGAGGTGAAGTTAGGAGGGGCTAACAAGCCTGCAGGTTTGACCCCTGTGACTTAACACGTATATGTGATATGACTTTGAAATCCAGTTTCCCCAAAACCTCTGCACCTACCTCCTTGAAAGCTGGCAGGTTTTGTGGTCTTATCAGGGGCTACCATCCCTGCAGCTTTCATGCCTTAACATACACACAGTGTTACCCATGTCACAAGTTTTGCTTGTCTGCAGCTTGAGGTGCAGTTTCCCCAAAACCTCTGCACCTATCTCCTTGAAACTTGGCAGCCTTCATGCCCTCAGAAGGGGCTATGATTCCAGCTTGTTTCATCCAAATAAGGCCATGAATGACAAAGTTATAGGCTGTTTTGAGCTTCCCCATTATAGCCTATGGGTGAAACATCAAAACAGCATCAAAACAGTTTCGCTGTTTCAACAAAATGAAATGGAACAGCAGGTTCTAATCAAAATGAAAATTGAAATGAAATGCTGTTCTGTTGAAATGTCAAAATGCAAGTCAAAATGGAACAGTGCCATTTCACACATCCCTAAGAGGCAGGCCACCCAGGAACTGTGGGGGAAGGTGCAGCCAAGGGGAGGCACATTCCCAAGGTAAGCCGGTTAACCCTGAGCATTGGGGAGATGCTTGCTCTGAATAGCCAACACTTCTCCCTAGTTGAGCGGCCAGGGTTCAGGTGGCTCATGGCACTTGTGGCCCTATCTTACCAAGTGCCCGTATGTACTACCTTTGGCAGGATGGTGGTGCCCTCCCTCTATGAGGCATGCAGGGAGTACTTGAGGGAGGAGCTGCACAAGGCAGCTCAAGGACAAGGACAAGATGTCCTTGGACATCTGGAGCAGGTGTCACCCCTGCCTCTCCCTCACAGGGCACTGGTGAGATCTGTCAGGTCATCGGTGGGCTCTCCTCCAGGCAGAGGTGCTGGATGAGTCCCACGCGGCAAAGGAGATCATGGTGGCATTGAACTGAATGGTGCAGGGCTGGGTCATTAGGCAGGCCAAGCTCACTGACATGGTCAGCAACCATGGCTCATTGTCACCAACCATGACTCATGGTCACCGACAACAGGGCCAATATAGTCAAGGTTGTCCATGATGCCAACTTTGTTGGCATTCACTGTATGGCATGCAGGCTGCACCTCATAGTCAGGGATGCCTTGGAGGAGAACAGGGCTGCCAGTGATGGCGCTGCCACCACTACTGCTACAAGCCAGCTGATATCAAAGTGCAGAAAGGTGGCAGGTCACATCCACCACAGCATCAAGGGGAGCAAGATGCTGCAGGAGAAACAGGCAGCGCTGAACATCCCACAGCACAAAATCATGCAGGATGTGGAGACTCCACATACCTGATACCTGAAAGGCTGGTGGAGCAACAGAAGGCCGTCCATGAGATGGCCTTGATGGGAAGATTGGGATCAGTGCCCCCCTGAACAGAGCTGAGTGGGGTACCATCTCCCAGATCTTGGCGGTCCTCAAGCCCTTCCTCCAGGCCACTGAGACCCTTTGTGCTGGCAATGCCCTCCTCAGCCAGGTGATCCCCATAGGAAGGGAACTTGAGGACCAAATGGAGAGCTTCCAGGGGGTCAATGTTCCTGGCCAGGGCAGGTCACTGTCACCAGATGTGTAGGCACTGGTGAGGCAGCAGAAGGAGGGCATCATGAGATGGCTGGATCCCTTTTGGTCCATTACAGTCCACATGCTGGCAGGCATGTGCAACCCAAAGGTGAAGGGGAGCATGTGCACTGGCAGCACCAAAACCCTTGATCACTGGGCACAGGTCCTGATCAACAAAGTCAGGATGGCCAAAGGGTAGAGGCGAGGGGATGTGAAGAGGGGGATCCACTTTCCCATGCCAGCACTCCCAGCACCAGCACCCCCACTGGCACCAACACCAGCATCAGCACCAGCCAGTCTCCTTCATGCGAGTCACTGCCAATGTGGGCCAAGGGCATGGCTTCAATGCTGGGGTCCAAATGCACCAGACCCCAGCCTCAGGCAGGTAGTACCGAGGCTTTGGTGGCTACCTGTCTCGCTAAGTATATGGAGCCACTGGACTGTGACCCCTTGGCCTAATGGGAAGGCTGCAGCCATATGTGGCAGGATCTGGCCACAGTTGCCGAGCAACACCTGTCCTGTCCACCAACCAGTGTTCCAAGTGAGAGGGTGTTTAGCATTGCTGGGGATATTGTGACACCCCACTGCACCTGCTTGGATCTTGGTTTGGTGAAGCAGATGGTGTTCTTGAAAGTGAACTTCCTGCTGCTGGGGTTCCCCAAGTTCCACTTGCAGACAGACTGAGTGCCACCCTCCTCACTCCACCTGCACCAATTTCTTTTTTTCATTTTTTAAAAAAACAGTTAATGCCCCACTCTCAGCTGGAGGGGCAACTCTCTGCATCACCAGCCAGAAGGGGAAGAACATGTCCCTGCTGAGATCATCTCCTGCCGGGCTGAATTTGGAAGTACGGACTGGGGCTGTGGGGAAGGAGGAGGTCTCAGGTCCTGGGCATGACCACTGCATCCTGCCAGTGTAGGGAGGCCTGGTGGAACTGCTGGTGGTGTGGCAATGCCATAAATGCCAGAACCAATGATCCCATGGTAAAAAGCAGGTAGGAGGCACCATAACCTCCAGCTAGCACACGGACATGCACAGTCCTGGCCGGGGAAAGCCCAGACCTGTCGCATCTTTGACAGACCTGAGGCTTGCTGGTTGCAGTGTAGTTGTGAGGTTCATGGTGAGCTCAGCTTAGCTGCCTGGGATGCCAACTTTTGTGTTGAAAAACCCTTTGTCAGGCTGAGGAAGTATCTGCAATTGGTGTGTCTCCTGGTCCTGGATGGAAGGAATAGTAAAGAAGCAAGAGGCTGGCCTGGCATACAATGCAGGCAAGAAAGCCAGTCAGTGAAAATGGAAATGGAGGTGTCAGGGGGTGAGGGACAGGCTGGGGTGGGGGCTGGGGGGGAAAGCAGGATGTAGCAGCACAGGTAAAAGTGCAGGGGTACCTAGAGAGTAAGATGTCCAGCAGGTTGCAATGTGTTGCAATATATTTATCTAACTATTCCGGTTTTTTTCATAATAAAACATATAAACGTAAAAACACAAGATAAGCCATCACACACCATGAGTAATAATATATATCCAACACAACATCTTTACTTCTTGCTTTGAATTCCTTTATAAAAAGAAAGGCTCTGTGACAGTTCAGTTTGGCTACCTTAAATGCTGCTGGTGCTATTGGTGCGGAGCCACCTACATTATTTTTACCTGCTGCCATTTATAGGGGCCTGAGTAATGGGTCAGGACAGCCCTATAAGAGAAGTGTTGCATGCAAGGGCCTAGGGAAGAGCAAGGCTAGCCTAGGAAATGGGCTTGGAATTTGTGGACCTATTGAGGGGCTAGGCAAGCCCCTAATTAGAACTGGCTGTGAATGAAGCCAGGGACTAAGGTGAGCCCAGTAGAGTAATGGGCTGCTTAATAGAAGATCTCTGGGGCCACCAGGCCATCCCAGTAACAATTATGGCTTTATAGTGGGTCCTAGAGGGGACCCCTCCTGAGTAAGAAGGTCATCTGCTGCTATACTGATGCCAGAGAACTCTGACTGGTCAAAGCAAGGAGGCCAGGGCTGAATCACCTAAGGGCAAGTGAGCCCACCACAAGGGGCAGACCAGGGCTGTGGAGAGCTACTGGCAGCCCAACTGGCCTGGAGGTGGGGCCAGAGCCGGAAACAAGCTGAAGGTCCCTTCAATGGAGGAGACATCACTGCCAAAGGGAGGATAATCTCAGCTGGCCAGCATGCTAAGATGACAGAGGCTGAAACCCAGGTTCCTAAGGGGAGGAATCCTTTAAAGGTGTCTGAATGAGTTGGGGCCAGTGAGAGGAAGCCATGAGATGGAGGCTGCAACAGAGTGCCCAGGAGCAAGCAGCTCAGTAGGAACATCCAGGAGCCCAGTAAGGGGAAGAAAAACCAGGCCAGGTAGACCTGCAGTTGGTCCTGGGAAATGACCTAAAACTACACCCTGCTGGGGAGGATGGTGTGGTAGGGCTGCCAGTGGTGGGACAGTCCTCAGGAAATGCCACACCAGTGCCTCACTAGTGAATGACAATCATTGGGCTCCAGAAAGCCTCAGCCCCTGCTGCCTTGTGGATGACTCTGTTGAGGGGAAAGGCCAGGGGAGCACACCCTGAGAGCGAAGAAACAGGCTGGGGCATCAGAATGGAGGCCAGGAGAGCTTGAGGCCCAAGGCCTGAGAGGGAGGCTTGGACAAAAGCAGAGGGACCAGGAGGGCCTGAGGCCCAACCCCTGAATGAGTGAGGCCTAGTGGGAGGCCTGAAGGAGAGTGAGGTCCAGGTACATTGACAAACACCTGAGGCCTGAGTGGGCTGGAAGTCAAGAGTGAGGTCCAGGCTCATCAACAGAAAATTAGGATTGGGTATAATAGGTCCCAGATGCAGCTAGGTTCTTCTGGTCTTGGGGGTGGGCAGATGCCTGGGTCTCCTCATGGTCTGAGGTGCCTTGATGCCTGGGTTCCCTTTTGGTTTCAGGTCTCCAGATGCCTGGATTCTCTCTGGGGGGCATCCAGATGCCTGGGTTCTCCCATGGTCTGGGTTCCCCGGATGCCTTGGTTCTGTGCCCCTCTGCTCAAGCACTGATGAGCGCCGAGACCCCTGACAGCACTGTGGGGTCCTGGACACCAGGGCTCCCTCCTGGGGGTCAGTGACAGGATGCCTGAGTTCCCAGGACTGATCTGGGGTCATGGATACCTGGGTTCTGTGCTGCAGGACGGAGCCCAGACACCTGGGTTCGCTCTGGGGGTGGGAGGGCACACGGCCTAATTAGATGTTAAAAAGAATCTAAAACATACCCCTTTTTCACCCCATTGTTGCCATTAAAGATATTTGGCTCTTTGAGCACATGCACACATGTATGTGATGTAGCACCAGGTGCTTTTAAAGCACCTGGTGCTACGTCATTTATATAAGCAGCGAAATGTGCATCAGCACTGAGAAAACGGTGGCAGTATACTTTTGAACGAAAATATATTGAACGTCTTTTAGTTCCAAAGTGCACTGCTGCCATTTTCTTACCGCTGACGCTCATTTCACCATTTATACAAATGCATGTGATGCAGTGCCAGGCATGTCAGTTCACATGTTCCACAGACTCGATTAATCAAGTCTGCTTGGCAGCTTTCCCTCTAAGCTGTGTGGTGTGCACAGCAGCGCAGGTGTGTGCATGCCACACTGCCAGGTGCATCTGCATGGCCGCGCATGCTGCACAGCTTAGAGGGAACGCTGCTGCTTTGATGTGCTGGCTTTTCAGTGCATCAGAGCAGATGAACATATGTGTATAAATTTCATATACTAGTTTCCTGTAACGTAGGAAATATCTTGATGTAATGAGAGAAAGATGCTCAGCAGTTTGAGGAGACAACCCAGTTTCTTCAGAACAGTAAAAAGGCCCTGCTTTTTGACTGTATTGCAGGCCTTCATCATATTGATGCATTTTTCTCTACACTTTTCTTGCAGTTATGTGACTGAAAATAACATAACAATGGTGAAGTGTCCGGAGTGAAAACTGCATTGACATTCAAGATAGATTCTCTCACCTAGAGATTGCAACTTAGGGAGCATGATGTGAGTAACATTTTTTCCAATGACATTCAACAGGGAGATACCATTATAGCTATCATAGTCACTTCTATCCCCTTTGTTTTTGTATAAATGTATAAACCAAGCATTTTGGGAATATTACAGTACCACTTCCTCTTTCCAACAGAGCAGGATAATATGACATTTTTGAAGTAATTCATCATTGACACGATTGTAGATTTTAACAGGCAAACACTTGTTGCTGGATGCCTTGTTCCCAGGAATAGATATAATAGCTTTCTGCAAATCTTCTAATGTAGGACCATTGTCCAAATCCATCATAACTTCGAACAGTGCTAATCCTTTTAGTTCTTTGTGTTTGATTTCAGTCTCACTGGAGTATAGAATTCCATAGTGTTCAATTCAATGCTGAAGTTGTTTTTGTTTATCAGTAATGACATTTCTGTTTAAGTCTTTCAGCGAGCTGTTTTCTTCTTGAATGGACCAATTGCTCATTTGATGTCTTTGTACATTCTGTGGCTATCACCTGCATCAGCTGTTTGCTGAATATCATCACAGAGTTTCGGTCAAAAATCTTGGGTACACCTCTTAACCTCCTTTTTCATTTCTCTTTGAACCTTTCTCAGATTTTCCAGGGTTATGCTATTGGGAGATTTCTTATAATTGGTTAGCACTGCCCTTTTGTTCTCAACCAGCGAAAGAAGGATTTCAGAATTCTCTTTAAACCAGCCTGCACCTTTCTTGCATTTTTTGCCAAAAGCTGTTAAATCAGTATTGTGCGCATTGGTTTTTAAGCTTTCTCAAGCCTCTGTGGCCGAGTTGTTAGGTAACCTTGCTTTCACAACTTTTCCATTTAATAGTCTGCATATTTATGTCATTAGCTTAGCTGATGTGACTGAGGACAACTGGTAGTTTTGCTATGGTGGATCTTTTTTACATTGATTCTGACTTTTCAGCAGACTACGGTATGGTCAGTGTCACAATCAGCTCTGTGATAAGACTTCGTATGCAGGATTTCTTTCAGGTGGTTACGCCTGGTCAGTACTAGATCTAATTGGTGCCAGTGCCCCAGTCTTGGATGTTTCCACAATATCCTTCTTGTGATTTTGCCAGCAAAGTAGATTTTGGTACACATACATTTTGACTTGCACAAAGTTCTAACACTTGTTGACCATTTTCATTCATATTACCAATTCTGTGTTTTCCCAGAATACCAGGCTAATTCATAGATTTCATAGATTTCTAGGGTTGGAAGGGACCTGACAGATCATCAGGTCTGATCCCCTGCTCCAGGCAGGAAAGAGCGCTGGGGTTAAGTAACCCCAGCCAGATGCCTATCCAATCTCTTCTTGAACACCTCCAAGGGAGGGGAAAGCACCACCACCCTTGGAAGCCCATTCCATATTTTGGAAACCCTTGCCGTAAAGAATGTCTTCCTTACGTCCAATTTAAATCTATTCTCCTTCAGTTTGTGGCCATTATTTCTGGTAACCCCAAGGGGCTCTCTGGTAAATAAAGTGCCCCCTATTCCCTGCTGGCCCCCTGATGAGTTTGTAGACAGCCACAAGATCACCTCTCAGCCTTCTCTTGCTGAGGCTGAAGAGATTCAGGTCCTTCAGTCTGTCTTCATACGGTTTTACCTGCAGGCCCTCAACCATATGAATAGTCCTCTTTTGGACCCCCTCAGGGTTATCCACATCCCTCTTGAAATGCGGCACCCAAAACTGGACACAGTACTCCATCTGTGGCCTCACCAATGCTGCACAGAAGGGAATTATCACTTCCCTAGACCTGCTCATGTTGGCCTGCTGATGGAAGAAAGAGTGTGGTTAGCCTTGCTTATTACCTTGTCATACTGCCAGCTTATGTTCATTTTTGCATCGACCAGGACCCCAAGATCTTTATCCACTGTTGTGGTGCTCAGAATGTTTGGATAGACTCCCCTGTCTATAGGTGTTGGAGATTCTTTCTCCCCAGGTGCAACACCTTGCATTTGTCCTAATTAAATTGCATCCTATTCTGATCCACCCACTTCCCCAGTCTGTCCAAATCTGCCTGAATTCGCTCCCTGCCGCCCAATTCTTAAAACGAAATCCATCTTTTGTATTGAAGTCACCTAGTATTAAAATGGTTTTGTTTCTGTGAGTTTTCTCAATCTCTTCTTCAAGTTGTTTGTAGAAAAATGTAGAAATTGTAGAAACAGAAGAAGAATTGTAGAATTGAATTGTAGAAACATTTGTCAGAAAATTCTTGTCTTCCTCACTACGTTGAAGGGTAGGCACATAGACAATAAACAACATGAACACAATGAAGCCATTCTATGTATGCACTCTGAGCATGAGTCAAACAGATACAGCAAATTAGGCATCCACAGAAGGATAAAAAGTTATATTGAATAGCAAAGCCTACTCCCAGCTCTCTCCTTTCTCCTGCTGGCTTTCCATACCAGAATATAGTATAAACATTCTCTTGGATAGAACCTGTATCTGTGAACTGAGTTTCTCATAATGCAGCAGTGTCAATTCTAAGTCAAACTAATTTATAGTTTAGTAGTGCCTCTTTCTATAAATTAGAGTCTGAATTGAACCCAAGGTTCGGAGTCCAAACATTCCAGCATGTGAGTTGCTTTATCATTTTGGCCACTATAGTTCACACCAAGACCTTCAGCGCACAAGCCTAGGCCAAGAGTGTGGAGGATATCTTAGACTTACAACCCCCTCTTTAGACCACTGAGATAGAGTCTGAAGGCCAGACTGTGCCCAGTATGATAATTCTGCCTTAAAAATGTATTTCATCCTGGAATGTGGCATGTGACAGGAATAGCTAGAAAACAATTGTGCTGTAAAAAATGTCAAGGTGTTGACATTTGTTTTCATTCTACGTCAGAAAAAATAAGACCTTGTGAAATGTTTTGTTATGAATGTTAGAATGTAGATGATAGAATCACAGTCTTTCCACTCTGTGCCATTCTAAGTTTGTAGGTTGTAAATGATTTCTCCATCTTGTTAGCAAGTTCTGAATAAACTACTTTAATTGGAAAAAAAGAGAGAAGCTGTTTATGTTGATATTAAAGTGACTTTAGGTATAACATCTGTAAGGCAAGACATGTAAGGTTACTACAACAGCACATTAAAGAAATATTCTCTGTAATCCTTGCCTTTGTATATGACAGAAATCGTTCAGATTGCACACTACCCTCTCTCTGAGTTTACACAGGACACGGCAGTAAGATCAGTGTTTCTAAAGAGCTCTGTATGAAGCCCCAGAGACACTCAGCAGGAAAGGAAAGAAAGTGTGAGGTAAAAGCTTAGTCTACAGATCCTGAAGAACAGAAGGGTGAGAATATAGAGGAGGAGATTGTCCTTTTTCCAAAATGGGAAGGATTCTTTAAAGTCATGCTGGAGCCCTAATGGATGCATTCCCACACTGTTGCCTATTCTCATTGCCCTGTGGCACTGCATACTCCTTGATAGGCTGATTTCATAACCCCTTGACTTTCAGGGAAACATTCCCAGAAGTCCCTGCCATGCTGGCACTGGGGTTGGGGGACCTGCAGCCTAGGGGTATAGACCAGGAGTGTCCAACCTTTTTGAATGTGGGGCCAGATCATGAACTTTTTATCACCCAGGGGGCTGGCAGGAGCGGGCGCTCACGTGGCGTGTCAAGTCCAGCCGTGGCCTGGGGGTACAGGGGTCAAGGCGTGCTGCCTGACTCCGCCGTGTCCTCTCTGCCACCTGGGTGGCCTCGTGGATGCTCCCACACCTGCGCACCTGGGCTCAGCAGCCAGGGGGACATGTGGGGACCCTACAGGGCAGCCCGAGCCTGACCAGCAGGGCTCCCTCCCTCCCCAGGGCCCACAACTCACCACCCCCAGCGTGATGTCTGTGGATGCGGGGGGATGTGGGGAGGCGGGAGCAGTGCCAGCTTTCCACCGTCACAGCCACAGCCACAGCAGCAGCGGCAGCACCATCTCCCACAGGCCCAGCTGCAGCATCCCCCTGAGCCAGTATCCGTGCTCTGCCCCCCGTGCCCGCCTGCCCACTGCACCGTGACCTGCTCCAGCCCGCATGGCTGGCAGGGACTGGTGCAGGGTGGGGCCAGCATGCAAATGAGGGATGGAGGGACGGGGCTAGGAAGGGACACTGTGAACTGAGGAGGGAGGGGAGGAGCCACACCGCTTTGGCAACGTCGAGCTGACGCGGTGCATGCGGGAACCTTGTCCTTTCCCCAGCCCTTCAGCAGCCATTAGGAAGCTGCTGAGGGGCTGGGGTAGGGACAGGGGGTGGGAACAAAAGTAAACAGTGTTTACTTCCATTTCCCATCGCAGTACCTTGGGCCTTAGAAAATGGCTTGGTGGGCCACATGGTTTAGACAGTGCAGAAAGAACTGAAGTGGCAGCCACTCTTCCAGTACTGAATGAGGCTATTTATGTGCCCAGCACCTAAGCCAAGTCTACTGGTCACTTGGGGGCCATAGCAGAAGTGTTCACATCATGACTTATGTGAGGTAATAACTGGTGACATCTGTGTATTCTGGTAACACTCCAAACCACAGTTTTGACCTTACAAATTGATCAAGTATAACCAATCATAATGCCTTGTGACCAAAGTAGATGTAACCCCCTCCTTAGGGCCAGCATTGATAGTACTGTCTGCAAACCTTAAAGGGTTTTCAATGTTGGGAAAAGAACTGACTATAAATCTATGTAAGGAAGTCCAATGCAATGTCTTGTGCCCCTGGCTCCTGCCCCTGCCCGCCCCAGCTCCGCATCCAGCCCACCTGCACTCCTCTGGCCCCAGCCCCCCCTCCACACACACACAAACACACACAGCATGCCAGGAGGTGGGAGACAGTGCAAAACTTTATTAAGCAGACAGCACCCCCGCAGCTAGGTGGGCGTGTGCTTCTCACATGCCGAGGAATGTGTTGATGCCAGCAGCGATATCCTCCTTGGCTACAAGGGGGCACGGATGTGTAGCATTGCCACAGGTATCCCTTCAGGTGGTGGTAGAGGTTTGGGGGCATCCTGGGCTTGCCCCTTATGCTGTCAAAGCTCATGGTCCCATACCAAATGTGCAGGTGTGCCTCGTGCACCGTGGCCAGCAGCAGCAGAATGGCATAGTAGCTCAGGCACCCCTCCATCCATGCAAACAGCTCCTTGAGCACCACCCACAACACTTATAGCAAGGGCACACTCAGGGTACTGCAACAGCATGGGGGGAAGCTGGCCCTTGAGTGCCTCCCTGGAGAAGCAAGCAGCCCCTGCACTGAAGCACCCTGGTGCCCCAGCCAGTTGGGGCAGCATCCACACATGCACTGCTGTGGAGTTTTTTTATTCCACAGCAGGATAGTACTTGTATTTACTTGTACTATCCTGTTGCAGAGTAAATGAGTTTACTTCAGCCCAATAGGGGTGCGCATGTAGACACCAAGACATTTACTACGCAGCTATTTATTCAACTGCTCAGTAAACATCTCATGTAGATGTGCTCCCTTATAGTCAGAAAGTGCCTCCTAATCACCTTCTTAAATTTCCCCTTCTGCAACTTGAGTCTATTGCCTCACCCTTCACCTGAACAAAGGAGACACAAACTATCGCTGTGCTGTTGTTAGCACAAAAATTAATTCAGCCCTCTGGGTCTCATGCAGCAATCTGGGTTGGCCTGTCCAGCCCCAAGCGACACAGAGAGAAATATTCTGTCCCTCTTCCTCGTAACAATCATTTTCCTGATACAGCTACAAATCAAGTAATCGAGTAGCCCTGTGAGTGCAGATGAAATGCTTCACACTCTCTATAGCTGAAGCCATGAGAGAAAGGCTCTTGTCCTCTGGGAACTATATCTCAGTCTTTCCACTCTAATTGGATTCTGTGGCTAGTGAATTGTTGATGCAGTAGCACAGGAGAACAACCTTTTGGGCAGGCATGCCACAAATTAGCCTCTTACTTTCCCTGAGTGCCACTGATCCTCTTCCTCTGTCTGGTCTTCTGCTTTGCTTTCTGCTCCTTGCTATGTGCTCCCTGTCCAATCTCCTGCTCTGCTTTCTGCTTCATGCCCTATCTGCTGAGGTGCTGCAAACTCCCTCCACGTATGGAGGCTGTCTGTGCTACTTATGGTGCTTGTGGCACAAGTTGGCCATTCCTACAATAGCAGGCCCCTGGCTAGGAATTCCATCAATCCCAGGAACCTGAACACACAGCTGTTACTGGCACAGTCTATGCATACACACAACAGGGATATCAACTTGCTCTTACTGCTGCTGGAAGCTAAGTGGAGTGACTCCAAAAATTATATGGGACAAATGCCTGTGCTTAAGTGTGAACATATGTAATGCCATAGTATAGGGATTAGGCATTCAAGTGCATACCAGCTTTCTCTTTGGCTGAAACTAGCACTGCTTTCTTTCTCAGATGATTCTAGCCTCTGACTGAATCCTCACACAACCTCCCTCCTGCTGAGCTCCCCATTGGATTGTAATGCAGCCAGGTGAAAGCACATGAAACAATTTACTTATTGGGCGCATCTGCACAAAACTTTTACTGCACAGTTGGATAAATAGATGAGCAATAAGTGTTTCTGTGTCTACACATGTCCTTATTAGGCTGGAGTAACTAATTTACTCTGAAGCAAGATAGTATTTGTAAATACAAGTATCCTGCTATGGATTAAAAAGCTTGGCAACAGTGCACATGTAGATGCTGGAGAGGCTGATTGGTGGACAAGGGTGCTTCAGTGCAGAAGCTGAAGCTCCCTAGTGCCCCAGCCATTGTAGCACATTGAGACAGGGGGAGCAGCAGTAGGCTGTCAGGCTGACCCACAAGGCCTTCTGCCATCCAGAACTACTCTGACCCAGCTCCATGTGCTGTGCTTGAATAAACTTGTAGACCTTACTGCTCTGGAGCTAATTGCTCCTGGGTGTATAGTCAAACAGCAAACCCAGCACTGAAGAATAATAAGCTCTGCAGTTTATCCTTGCACAGTAATAGCACATGTAGATGTGCCATTGGGTAACAAACAATTTCCAAGTCACTTTGGGGAACTTTCAGCATAACTGCTCTCTTTGCTCTCTTTCATGTCTCTTCTTTGTTTAGGAAGGTTGTTAATCCAAGCTCTAAATAAGTATCTGTAGTTGTAAGACATGAACAAATAAAAAAAGGATAATAATATCCATGGGTTTTACAGCACAGGGTGAAAAAGAGAGCCAGACTACAGAGCGAATGTTGAATATCAGCTTGCTTGACTGTTATTACAAAATCCTTGGAAAATGCCTCTGAGCAGTGATTTTTTTCTCAGTAAAGCTTGCAATTAGGTATAAAAGCAGTCCCTGCAAGCTCCTAAAATGCATTAAAGACATTATTATGGAATAATTAAGAAAACTGGAAGAACTCAAGAGCTATTTCCTTGCAGAGTTGAAGAACTTCATGTAAAAGGCAACATAACAATTCCTAAAGCCTCGCAGATCATTTTTCTCTCCCTGTTCTCCTCCCACTCCAGTCCTTTGATATATTAAATGGCAGATGTTATGATTCTGTCTTTTATGTTCTGCATCTTTAAATGTGAAGACATTCCTTCTTATATATTTTGGGGCTAGGTTATTTGAGTTAAGTCACTGTTGCAAACCTCAAAAATTAAAACATTTGAGAATAGCTTAAAAACAGGGGTTTTAAAAAGACATAAAAAGGCTAAATTATTTTAATTACACATGGGTTTTGATAGGATTATATTTCCAAGCTTTCTCTGTCTCTGAGAGCAAGAAAGGTTTGTTTTCCCCAAATTATATCTTCTCCTGTAATCATACGACTCCAGTAGTTGAAGATCTAAGAGAAGGACCAAATATCTCATAACAGTAAAGTATCTCACAGTGGGTACATCTACACATGCATTTACTCCAGCCTAGATTTACTGTGCATTAAGATACTGCACAGTAAGGGTTTTTAGGCAGATGTCTACACATGCAGGAATTAAGAAGAAAATTTGCTGCTGGGTCCCTGCAACCCTGCAGTGTGCCCCTGCAGCTACCGGGGGTGGAAGAGAGGGGAGCTCCAGGCTAAAGCTGCAGCTGCCAGCACCTGGCAGCCATTTTAAAAAGCTAGCCCTTCTCTCTGCTCTCTGGGAAGCCTCTTTGTTTGCTAAGGAGCAGTGTGGTAAGTGCAGAGGCAACATGTGGTAGCTTTGTCTGTGCCCACTCTGCCTCCCTGAGTTATGACTACCCCAGCTCCTGACCATAATGAACAGCACCCCAAGCTCCTGCTGGTTGCCTTGATCACTCTGCTGGCCTGCTGTGCTGACTGTCACCTGACCCATGGTCATTTTAGCCCACCCATCTCCCCCACAACCAGCGACTGCCTGCCACCCGCAGTGCACCATCCCAGGGCTGCCACTATTGCACAGCTGCTGCCACCAGGGACACTGATGAGGGGCTCCAAGATGCCACTACCAGAGCTGCTGTGACAGTCTTGGGCCTCCAGCTCTGCAGCCCCTGAGCCTGCTGTACGAGCCCACACTGGTGGTTACACCTCGTCCAGGACACCTGAGATGACAAGCAGTGGCTGAATGCTTTATGGTTTTCCTGGACCACCATCTGGGACCTGTTCCACCCCACCTGGGGTGCCAGGACACTGGCATGTGCCTGGCCATCTTCACTGACACCTGGTTGGCACCCGTGCTGCTGAAGCTGGCCACAACTGCCAGCCTCCAGTATGTGGAACACCTGTTCATTTGGGCAAGGCCACGGCTGAGGAGACCATTCTGAAGGTGGGCAGGGCCCTCCAGGCATGTTGGGGAACACTGTGCTCTGATGGTGGCAGGGTTCCATGCACTGGGTATCAGGGCCCTGGATGGGACCCATATCCCCATTACCTGTCCATCCCACAGAGATCACCCCTATTACAGACACAGGGGATTCCACTCCATGGTCCTGCAGGCCGTTGTGGACCACCAGGGCACATCCAGTCATGTGAGCAAGGACTGGGCAGGCACTGCACACAATGCCCAGGATGGTGTCTATGGTCTAGTGATTATCATCTGTGGCCTATGTGACCTGACCCAGGATGTTATTTTGGTCCCACAGGACCTGGAGTCTTTCCTGGGCAATCCTTCTGGGCAATGTCCTCTATCCACCACCCCTCCTAGCTGGCCAGATCCCCCTCCCACCGCCTCTCCTCCTGGGCCAGGTCCTCTTGCCACCAGGCCCATGTGGTTTCTTTCTGCTTCTTGGCTACTGCCATCACCTGCCAAAGGAGGAGGGTCCTGTTCACGGTGCACCTCTAGCACAGATGGTGCATCCAGAGGACACTGATAGTGGGCAGTGGCATCCCTGAGCCAGCATATCCACTGGTCACTCTGGCCTCTCCCCCACATCTGTATACTGGGCCTACAGAGCCAGACGCCTTTTGTGCCTTGAATGTTTGTCTGCTTCAGGTTTAAACTGCATTTAAAGTGGTTTAAATGCTATCAGTTTTAATCCCCTAGTGAACCAACACCCCAAAGAGATGAAAAGAGGAGTACAGCCCCTTCCAAGATATCCCTCCAGCATTTGGATCACATATTTTAAAGGGCTTCCCCCCCCCCCCCCCACATCCGGCTTTAGACACTGCTTTAAAAGTGAAAGCTGAGATTCTGGCCTTCTCCTTGTTGCCGGCACAAGGTGCCCGAGGGAGGCAACAATTGGGTTCGTTGCCCGGTGTGCGTCGCGCCAAATAAACACACTGGGGGGGAGAAGCAGACAGAGTTTATTTGACCTCAAGTAAAAGGCACAGGGAGACTGTATGGTCTCAAATCTTGCGCACTTAACTGTGCAACAGTGGGATCTTTATACCTGGGTCAGTTTTCCTAGTGATTTTCCACCAGCTGGCCCCCCTTTTCCTCCCCTTTCCCTCCTCCCTTCTCTCTCTGAGCGGTGCCCTTGCATTCCACAGATAACAGTTTTAGCTTGCCTGTTTTCCAGAAGGACAGGAGATTGCAGGCGCCATAGAAAGGGTTACAAAGGTTGGGGAAAGGGGGGG
>NW_017728922.1:15192201-15210112 GCF_001723895.1 Crocodylus porosus
AATCATCCCAATCAGGCTTGTGACTAGCTAAACATCCCTCAAAGACAGAGATAAACTTACTCGGACTAGTTGAAAATTCTCCAGCCTGTGCTTTAAAAGCCGCCAGGTCCTTCCATCCCTCTGAGTTACCTGGGGTTATGCCCAGTGACACCAACATCCTGACTCCATGGACCGACGCCATGAGCCAGGGCTAGTACACGGACCCATAGTAATTGTGACTTTGTATAGCACTAGCTCCAGCTGTGCTTCAGTCCACTACATGTATGAGCAAATAAATTGATGCTCCAAAGTTCTACTGCTTTGGACTCACAATATTTGACCCACAATCTCCCCACTTTCTCCCTGCATCATAGAAAAAGGGCCACATTCTACATCTCTTTCTCAGGCAAAATTGGTACTAACATCAACAGGCCAGAGCCTGGGGTCTTTTTCTGGCATTCATACTTACCTAAATTCCTACTGAAGTCAATCGAACATTGTGAAAACAGTGAGTAAAGAAGCCAGGGTTTGGCTTTGTGGGAGTTTTGCTCAAGGAAGAAGCATAAAAATTGACAGTAGGGATTTGGCTCTTGAAGAAGAAATCTCAAAGGCCAAAGATCTAGAAGACCCAAAGGATCCCTGCCCTCCTCCTGTCTTTCTCAAACTTCTAATTCTTTGTCTGAACTCAGCTGAACCACGTGTTTTGTGGAACTTTCCCTTTGTAAGTGCCTGAATTAATTAACTTCAGGACTTAATACACACCCTGAGAAAAACACTTTGCTCTTTTTGATTCTCTCCTTAATGTAAAATCTATTTGACAAGGGATTTCCAGGAACATTTTCCAGGTGTTCCAAGCTGGTGATTAATTTAAAGCACAAGGGAAGGTTTGTGTCTCTAATGTGATTCCCTAGATTTAAAATGTCACATGCTCATCACCTGTGCAAGTTGTTTTCAATGGACTGACACTGCATTTCTCTGCTTAGACATTCACTGTTCAGAAAGCTTGCACTATCTTCATGCAGGTCTTGATAGTATGGACCAATGTGTGACCCTTGAAGAATGAGACTGAATGGGTGGGACTTCTTTCTCAACTGAAGTCTTGATATCACTATGGAGATGGTACAGATATGCCCATTGTTATACTTACTAATAATGGACCAAATCATCAGTTGATATAAAGCAATGAATAAATGAAATCAATGGGGCCTGGCTCATGTACACCAATTACAGATTCAGCGGGGTATATCTTGCATTTCTATAGCAAATCTTATCACAAAGATTCTCTGAACACTTTGCAATTTCTGCCTTATTATGGTGGGCACCCCCCACCCCTTCTCCAACTTGCCACTTAGAGTTTTTACTCCTTGCCCATGACAGTGAGGAGAGTTTCTTCAGCCCAGTGCATCCTACATGACATTTTCTAGCTGAGGGCAGATTCAGAGAATATGCTATGTAGAATTCCCTTCAGCCCATTTCTTGCCTGTTGAATAGGGGTGCATTTACTACAGCTAAATACCATGTTAGATAGTTTTGTATCATGGAATTAATAAAGCTATGTTAAGGAGGTATGCTTAACAGTGCATGCTTGTAACTTGGGAATAAAAAGCATTACAGGGAGGTTTCAACTTATCCCATAAGCAAGCATTATAAATCAAGAAAATCTTGTCTAACTCCATCCCAACTACATAGTTGGTTGAATAAAATATATCATCCTAAGAATTCCTTGCCTCTCATAATTTCTGGATTGTCACAACTACAGCATCACTCTTACACTGCCAAAACCAGGAAATTCAGAGTTAAGTTAACAAGGAAAATAAATCCAAAACACTGAAGTAGGTAATACACAGGGAATCCAAACATACTATTATATGATTATTATTAAGACATTTTAGTGTTTGTAATCTCAGATTAGATTACACTGATTTTTAAAAATACATTAGGTTATTTAAACCTCCTCACCCCCTATCTCTAAGGTAAAGGAATAATTCTGTTAGCTAGTTGAATTAGTAGCCTTGTAACCTGTATGCCATTTAGTATGGACTTGAGTCTAGCATGCAGGGAGACTTGACACACTCATTCTGTGTGTTTAAAGTGCGATGTATATATTATACATATAAATACAAGATATAGTAATATATAAAATAGAGTGCATCAGATTATATATGATAATTTCTGCATTATAAATGTGCATAATTATTGCTGAAAAGCATCCTTTTAAAAAAGAAATACCAGGGTGAAGCAGGTACTCCCTGTCATACTGGACAAGAGCATTAGCAGGATGTGTTTGGTACAACAACCTGACAGAGGAATGGTGAGCAACATCAGGATATTGCCATTCTTAAATTTCTGCCTCAACAAGGAAGAAAAAACCCATGCCCATTTCAGATTCAGCGATTCAGACCTTCTGATTTCAGCTTCAAGTATTAATTTAGATTCTAAAAGTAACTTTCACAACCAGAAGAGCAGGAAAGAGGAAAGTTTGTGGGATTTTTTTTTTCAATGAAAGCTTCAAATATGTAGCATACAGCAAAATCTATGGGGAAACCCTAAATCCTCAGAATTTCTGGATTTTCCACGCTTGAAGATTTCAGCTGCCTTTGCCTGTATGAAATGAATTAGTGGTTTCATCCAGCCCCTGGTGGAAAAGTGCTCACATCACAATTGGCACTAATTGGCTCCCTCTTTGGCAGGCTCATCTGAGAAGCCATGGAATGCAACAGCCATGAAAACTGAGCCATCCACTTAAAACCAAGAAATAGCCCCTACAGGTCAGGCATGTTGGTGGCAGTGTGTCAGGAAAGCTTGTCCAATTGCTGTACCTCTTTCTGGGAATAAAGTGTTAGACTTTGCTTTTCAGGGCTGCCAATCTAGCATGAAATTCACTTAAAGATTGTGTCTGAAATAGAAATGTCACCCGGACAGATTAATTGAGCTATAGCATATGTAAGAAAATATAAAGAGATAATGCAGTTGCAATGCTCTGTGTTAACATCTCCAGTAGGCACTGTTACCCGCAATAATGACTGTCTCCAGTGCTAAAGGATGACATTCCCATGTGCATCAAACGAGGCATTTTAATGTGGAAAAATATCATTCCGGACTTAGGCACAATTGGTGGAAGGGGAAGCACATCTGGGAAGTGATTCTGGATGTGTTAACAGTGGTTCATTTATCAATATTAATAACAACACATAAAACTGGGGCTTGCATATTATCTCCTGACTAGCAGAAGACAGAGACTGAGTTCCATGTAATTTAATTTCAATTAGTGCATTGAAGCTTTTTAAAGAATGGACTATATATATTTTTACAGTTACTTACAGGCTATTAAGCACATTGCAGAGAAATTATTATGTAAATGAGAATTATCTTATTGGGTTTTGTGTCTTAGTGTCTTTCTCTCCCTTCGCTCCCCAGGTAATTGGTGAGGTAGATGTGGGAACAAAACAGATGATGGCAAGAGTGAATAATGAGATCTCTGCAGTACTCTCTCCCTCAGATGGAGAAGCCCAGTATATATATATGTGTCACTTTAATTTAATTTCTTGTTAATTAGCTTAAATAGTAGTCTTGCGTTCTTTTGCTTTCACTGCATTTCTGTCCAGGTCCCATTAGGGACCATGATAGAGCACATGCTTGTAAAAAATACAATAAATGCCCATTTGCATTACAAAGCTATTCCCAGCGCACATTCAGAGGGGACTAAGGTCTTCTGCCCAAATGTGGGGTATGCAGACAATGTTAATGGAGACTTGTTTTACTATAACATAGCTGCAGAACTCTGAACCACAGAAATAATGAGACATACATTTAAAATGGAAGAAAAAGTGTGGCATTAAACCACTGGTTGAGTGACTTGCTTCAGAATAAGTTGAGCACTTTTAATGGGGGAATTTAGTCAGGCTTAGGCCATATCGAGACCACAAGCATACTGTGCTCAGCACTTGAGTCCTCAGAGATGATATGCAGTATTAGGTACACTACAATACCCCTGCCCCTGCCCCCCACCCCAAGCCTCCCAGCTGTAAGTAATGTAGATAGATCCATACAGTACTTTAAGGAAAACTAACTGGCCATGTCTACATGAGAGACTGACTGTGCAGTAGTTTGTGACTGCTGTGCTACAGCACTGTGTGGCGGGCAGCATGATGTGATGCTACTACACAGTAGTAACAAGCTACTGCAGTCAACATCACAAAAAAGCCGTTCGGCAATGCTACTGTGCAGTAACTCTGGTCACTATGCATTCGTTTAGTACTTGTTTATACAAATACCAAATGACTTCACAGTAACGACTGCCAGTCAGTGTCTCATGTCGACACAGCCACTATGATTCTCACTCAACAGTGTTTGATTATTTGCTTTCAGTCAGCACAATGATCTCTCTACAGATACATTGAGACCCACAGGTGCAGCATGACCTGGCATCTATCTATACTGAAAGCTAACAGTAACTTATAAAGGTGGGCAGCAGGTTAACAGCTTCCAGTCTCTTCCTTTCTTTTATAAATTTTATAAATTTCTTTCCTTTATAAATTAGCAAGAAAGCACCCTAAACAACATGTGCTAGATAGCCTTTACATATCTCCAGTTCAGAAGCCTCCTTAGCTAATAAAGAAAAAGAGTCTGTGTTCAATGCCTAAGCCTCTCAGAAATGCACGTGCCAGAGGTATATACCACATCCTCCTCAACTGCTTCGTATGTCAAATGTGTACGAGTTTCACTGCAGTGCCCCTAAAATAAGGGTATCAAAATATATGATATACTCATTTTCATCAGTTCTCAGGCTGAAATAAATTTAAGAGGTCTGTACCACCTTCTGGATAGACTATGAGTGTCTCTATATGCAATTAGTGCTGTATGGGTTTACTGCGCAGTAATTTATGGCTCAGTAAACCTGCCCTGGGCAAGCATCTATATATGCAGCCATTTGGGAGCAGATTTGCAACTCATGGGTGTTTGCAAAATGGGGGCCCTAAATTGAAGCAGTGGTTTTTTTAGAAACACTGCTTCAATTTAGGGCTGATTAAACCCCTGTGTCATGCACACACCTTGCTGACTTACCTGCCTTTCCGGTGGCAGGGAGGGGAGAGCAAGCTGCCAGCGAGTGGAGCAGTCCCTGGGGTACAGGGGGGGCTGGTGCGTTTCTCCACTGCAGCAGCACCTCCACCTCAAGTGGCACCCATCTCAGGGGGTCCAGGAGGCACTGAAGCCGCAGAGGGAAGCACCAGGCCCCCGTGCACCTCAGGCAGGCAGGCAGGCTCCAGGGGGGTGAGGAAAAAAAAGATCAGGCTCACCACTTTTCTTGGGTGGAGCCTGCTTTCTCAGGCTACTGCCAGACTGCCTGCAGAGCCACGGAACTGCACGGACCCCAGTACTTTGCTCCACGGCTGTAGGGGGAGCAAACTAAAACTCCTTGGAGGAGTTTGTTTGCTGTGCCCCAAGTCATTTAAGGTGCATTCCGCTGCCAAATTTCCTACAGCAGCTGGAATTAATGTGCAATATGCTGCCGATGTGTACAAACACCAATACCATTAAAGCGGTGCAAAAGCATTTAGCCCCCTTTAAAGTGTCATGCACACACACACCCCTCAAATCATCTACACGCAGCCCATAGCACTAAACTGCTCCCAGCCTCCTCCAGCTCTGCACTGCCCGCCTTACACCAGCCCAGGGGGAGCAGGAGGCTCCAGCCACAGCTGCCTGTGGCAAGGGTCCCTCTTTAAAAACCAGCCCTATGCCACACTCCCTGGCCACCTGTTTCTGGCCTGGAGCAGTCTGCAGTGTGCTGGAACAGCCCTCTCTGACTGTCGCCAGAACCTGTCCCCCAGGACACAGGAGTGATGAGCCATGCCCCAGGCTCCTGCTTGCCACCCTGCTTGCCATGGTTCACTGCTGCGGTGACCACTACCTGACCCAGGTCAGTCTTGACCCTGCCTGTTGCCCCATGCTGCGCAACCATGTGGCCAGGCTCACTGCAGTGTCTGAGGCCCCCTGCCCCCGTGCTGATGCTGCCCACCCCCTGGGCTGCTACCCAGATCACAGCAGGGATGCCAACCAGTGCTATCCATGAGCTCCTGGGGCTCCAGCCCTGCCACCTGTGGGCCTGCCCAGCCAGCCCAGACTAGTGGCTGTGTGTCATCCAGAGCACCTGGGACAATGAGCAGTGGTTGGAGTCCTTTCAGATGACCCAGACCACCTTCCAGGAGCTCCTTGATCAGTTCTGCCCACATCTGGAGCAACAGGCCACCATCACACAGCTGTCCCTGCCCCTAGAAACCTGACTGGCCATCACCTTGCTCAAGTTGGCCACACCTGCTAGCCTGTGCTAACTTGGCTACCTCTTTGGCATGAGCAAGGCGACCACTGGATAGGCTGTCTTGGAGGTCTGTGGCACCCTTTACAATGTGCTGGGGCACACCGTGCTCCAAGTAAATGACTCCCTGGAGGTGGTGGCAGGGATCCATGCCCTGGGCTTCCCACAGTGCATCAGGGCCTTGGACAAGACCCACATTCTTGTCACCTACCCACCCTGTGGCAACTGCCCCTACTACAGCTGGCGGGGCTTCCATTCCATTGTGCTGCAGGCCGTTGTCAATCACCAGGGCACCTTCACCAGTGTGAGTGCTGGCTGGGCTGGCAGTGGCCACAATGACCATGTGTTCCTGAAGTCCATCCTGTCAGCCCTGGTGGAGAGCAGGCACTTTGTGCCAGGCATCCTGGACCACCAGCTGAGCAAGATGATGGTCCCACCCCTCATCATGAGGGACCCTCCCTATCAACTCCACCCCTGGCTCATGTGGTCCTACATTGTCCAGCTGGACCCTCACCAAGCCCATTGCAACAGGTGCCTGGTATGGACCTTCATGCTGATGGAGCATGCCTTCAGCTGCCTGAAAGGATGCTAGGGTGCACCCTCACCACCTGCCTCAGTGTTGCAGAGGCCAACATCCCCCAGGTCATCGTCACAGCCTATATGTAGTATAATATCTGTGAGGCCTGGGGGAGGCTGTTCTGAGAGGCTTGGAAAAAGGAGGAACAGCAGGAGGAAGACAACTGGCAGTGAGAGCGCCAGCTGTGGTGATAGCAACAACAATGGACCCCCTCACTGAGGCCCCAGGCAAACCATACACTCAAAAATGGGGGCCAGGGCACCAGGTGCAAAAGGCACTGGCAGACCAGCTCCTCCTGGCACTATCTGGTCCTGGCTCCAGCGTGACATACATGGATGTAAGTCTGCTGCGCCTCCATGAGCCCAGGGACCCCCAGAAGAGTCCCCAGGACCCCCAGTGAGCCCGGCCTGCCTACAGGTAAGCAGGGGCCTGTGGAGGGATGGAACTAGCCACCTTAACCACCGGGGAGCCAGCTGAGTCAGGGGTGGGGAGGGCCACATTCCCCTCAGCTCCTACTTTGCCCAGCCCCCAGGGAGCCGCACGACCAGAGCCTTGTAAACAGGCTGTGCAAACAGGTATGCTCCTGGGCCTGGTGAGCAAGTTAGCGTGGGAGTTCATGCAGGAGAGTGCATGGGAAGGCTGCAGGCCTGTGAGCCCCTGCAACAGGGAGCCTTCTTGGGGCCAATTTTCCTGTGGCCCACTGTGACAGGAGTCCTACTCTTGGAGCCCCTCTGAAGTGTGGCTCCGTCCCCCTGCAATAGGCCAACCGCCTGCTTACTCGTCTGCCACACCTTGCTCTTATCTTGATTAACAGATGATTGTAATCAGCGGGAGGCTGCCCATTTCTATGCGCCCCGATGACAGGGGGTGCTGCCTGTGGCTCCTTTTCCTCCCCTACACCACAGCCTAAGCCTCACAGATGGTGCTGGTGTGATCTGCCTTGGGCCTTGTTATGTCTCGGCCCTAGGTTTGCTCTCACTGGGCTCCTCACTGCCCCCTCCACTCTCTTGGGGCTCTCCCGCTGCCCCCTCTTACAGCCCCCTAGGGTAGACTGTCCCAGTTACAGCCAGTCTACCAGCAGCGTTACGTGGATGGGAATGCACTGCACCCCGAGGGTCCCCGAGGCATCTATGCCCCCCACCCAGTGCCTCAGAGGCCCTCACCCAGACAGAGCCTCTGGCTCTTGGCTGCGGGGGCTGCCTATAATTTTTTTAAAGGCTCTGGGGTCTAGGAGCATGGCCACCTCCCCCTGTGAGGTCTGCTCCCTACTGGGGTCTCTGGTGCACCAGCTGGAGGAGCACCAGCTGGTGCACCATCAGGGACTGTGAGCAGGAGATTGACTCCTACTGCCAGGCCCTTCTCCCCTGGGAGACGGAGAGTAGACCACGGTCTCCCTCCAAGACAAGGGTGAACTTGAGGACCTCCCTTACTGTCCAGCCCAGGGGCTGGACCAAGGTGGTCAAAGGCCCCAAGGCCCACTGCACCAAGGGCCCTGCCCTGCTGGAGCTTTGCAACACGTAGAAATATCTTGCAGCCGTAGCAGAGCCCGCTGAGTTGCCAGCTCCTGCAGGCAACACAGGCTGTACTGTAGCTACCACCCCTGCTCTCCCCAAGACAAAATGTAAAGTGCTTGTCATGGGAGACTCCATCCTGAGGGGAATTGAGGGGGTAATCTGCCGCCCTGACTCCTTAGCCCAGGAAGTTTGCTGCTTCCTGGGAGCCCGTATCTGAGACATTGCAGAGAAGATCCCTAAACTCCTCCAGCCCACTGACCACTACCCTACGCTCCTTATCCACGTGGGCATTGATGACATGGCTCGGAGTGCTCTGAGCCAGGTCATGATGCACTACAGGGATACGGGAGCCGGGCTAAAGGGCCTGGGGGTGCAGGTGGTATTTTCTTCAAACCTCCCTGTCTCGGGCTATGGGCTGAGGAAGGAGAGGAGGATCCAGGTAGCGAACCAAAGGCTGCAGTGCTGGTGTCATTGGGAAGGCTTTGGCTTCCATGACCACAGTCCACTCTTTGGTGAGAGAGGCAGTGAGCTGCTGGGAAGGGACGGCTTCTACCTCTCTCCACTGGGGAGGAGGCTCTTCTCAGCCAGACTGGCTGACCTGCTCCACCAGGCTTTCAACTAAGCCCGCCGGGGGATGTGGGGACTACTGCTATTGCTAGCCCACTCAGCAACCCTTGCAAAGCCAGCAGGCCAAGGCACTTAAGGAAACCCACCCCTGCCCCAGCCCTGGAATGAACTGTAGGCAAGGCCAGATGTTACTTGTCCTCCTGCTAAACACAAATAACTATGATTTCATAGGGATAATGGAGACCTGGTGGGACTCCACCTATGACTAGGCCACAGGTATAGATGGCTATACCCTGTACAGGAGGGATTGAGTGGCCAAAAGCTGTGGGGGTGCAGCTCTTTATGTCAAGGAAAGCTACACATCCCTGCAAGCTGACATTGACACCCAGGGTGGATGACTTAAGACCCTCTGGGTTAAAATCTGTGGGGAACATGGCACAGGGGATACTATGGTGGGAGTCTACTACAGACATCCTACCCAGGGTCAAGACCTTGACCAGGAGTTTGCCAGGGAATTGGCTGAGGCCAGGTGCTCCTGGTGTATGGTTGTCATGGGAGACTTCATCTACCCAGACATCTAATGGGAGGAGCACTCAGCCGAATCTGAGCAGTCGCAAACCTTTCTCTCATGCGTGGATGACCTCTATCTGATGCAGGAAGTCTACAGGCTAATGAGAGGTGAGGCGCTGCTCGACCTGGTACTGGCAACTGGGGAAGACCCAACCAGTGACCTAATGATCAAAGGGAAGCTGGGTGACAGTGACCACAAGGTGATCACCTTCACCATCCACCATAAAGCTGGCAAGTCAGTCAGTAATACAGAAGTCCTCGACTTCAGGAAAGCTGACTTTGACAAGCTAAGGAGGCTTGTCAGTGAGGCCCTAAAGGGCCACAACCTAAAGGGGAGGGGAGTTCAGGATGGGTGGTTACTCCTCAAGGGAGTATCTTGGATGTGCAAGCAAAATTGGTCTCGTCTTGAAGGAAAGGCAGCAAAAGGGCACAGCAGCCCCCTTGCCTCTCCAGAGAACTAGCAGACCTCCTGTGTCTTAAAAGGAAGACCTACAAAGGATGGAGGACTGGAACCGCCACCAAAGAGGAATACTCTGCTTTGGTCCGGACCTGCAGAGAGCAAACCAAGAAAGTCAAGGCTGCAATGGAACTCCAGTTAGCTACAAATATCAAGGACAATAAAAAGTCCTTTTTAAGATATGTGGGGAGCTGAAGGAAAAGCAAGGGCAACATTGGACCCCTGCTAAACTATATGAAACAACTGACAACTGATGCCCATGAAAAAGCAAACTTGCTAAATGGGTACTTTCTGTCAGTTTTTCACCAGTCCCATGGGACACCCCTGCCCATTATGGGACAGGGAGGCCCAGTTGAGGGAGATTCCTTACCCCTCATCAATGCTGACCTCATGAAGGAACACCTTGAGAGGCTGGACACAGTCAAGTCAGCTAGCCCTGACAGTTTCCACCCCAAGATACTCAAGGAGCTGGCTAGCATCATAGCTCAGCCCCTGGCATGGATCTTTGAGAACTCCTGGTGCTCTGGTGAAGTGCCCAAAGATTGGAAGAAGGCCAATGTCATGCCTATTTTTAAAAAAGGGAGGAAAGTAGATCCAGCAACTACAGGCCCATCAGCCTGACCCCTATCCTGGGGAAGGTCTTGGAAAAGATTGTCAAAGAGGCCATCCTTAATGGACTAGCTGACAGAAATATCCTGAGGGATACCCAGCAGGGGTTTGTTGCGGGTAGGTCTTGCTTGACCAATCTCATTTCCTTTTATGACCAGGGACCTATCACTTGGACAAGGCAGGAGAGATTGATGCCGTATATTTTGACTTTAAAAAAGCCTTTGATCTGGTGTCTTATGATCACCTCTTGGCAAAACTGGCTAACTGTGGCCTCAACTTCACCATGATCCGCTGGCTTGGGAACTGGCTCCACAGCAGGACCCAGAGGGTGGTGGTTGATGGAAGTCAATCGTTGTGGTGCGCGGTGACCAGTGGGGTCCCTCAAGGCTCTGTCCTAGAGCCTATACTCTTTAACATCTTCATCAGTGATGTAGACATTGATGTCAGCAGTGGGCTGGCCAAGTTCACTGACAACACCAAACTCTGGGGTAAAGCATCCACACGTGAGGACAGGAGTGTGTTCCAGGCAGATCTTGACAGGCTCATGAAATGGGCACATGAGAACCTGATGGTGTTTAACACTGAAAAATGCAAGGTTCTCTACCTTGGGAGCAAAAACCTGAAGCACACTCAGCAGTGCTACATTTGTTAGCACTACAGATGAAAGGGACTTGGGGGTCATGATTGACCACAAGATGAACATGAGCCTTTAATGTGATGCTGCAGCAAAGTGAGCAAAACGCTGGCTTGCATCCAGAGATGCTTCTCAAACAAATCCCGGGACGTCAGTCTCCTGTTATACTTGACCTTGGTGAGGCCGCAGCTGGAGTACTGCATCCAGTTTTGGGCTCCACAATTCAAAAAGGATGTGGAGAAGCTTGAGAGAGTCCAGAGGAGAGCCACGCGCATGATCAGAGGTAAGGAAAACAGACCTTATGATGACAGCCTGAGAGCCACGGGACTCTTTAGCCTGGAAAAGCGCAGGCTCAGGGGTGATCTGATGGCCACCTATAAGTTTATCAGGGGTGTTCACCAGGATTGGGGGGAATGTCTATTCACCAGAGCACCCCAAGGGATGACAAGATCAAAAGGTCACAAAGTCCATGACAACCGATTCAGGCTGGACATAAGAAAGAACTTCTTTACTGTCCAAGCCCCCAAGGTTTAGAATAGACTGCTGCCGGAGGTGGTCCAAGCACCCACTTTGAACACTTTCAAGACATATTTGGATGTTTATCTTGCTGGGATCCTATGATCCCTGCTGACTTCTTGCCCCTGGGACAGGGGGCTGGACTCGATGATCCTTCGGGGTCCCTTCCAGCTCAAATGACTATGAAGTCTATGAAATCCTGTACTTCCTGCTGTAGGCCACCTGGATGGCTAGATAGACCCCAGTCCCACTGTGCACCCTGAGCACCATGTTCACTGAGGACAGTTTGCTGTAAAGCACTTTATTCCCCTCCACAAATCTAGACCCCATCTACCCCTCCCTCCCAAACAACAGACCCTGTCTCCTCTCCCACAGAACCCCATCACCAACCATCCCACCCTCCACCAATAAAGCATCCTGTTCCCCGTGCAGACTTTGTGCAGTGGTATGTGTGCCCTGCTGGAGTGGGGAACAATGGGGTGGGGGCACCTAAGGGGTGAAGGCAAGGCACAGACACCTAGCACCCTGGTCTCTGGCCACAACACTATGGTTGCACATGCCGCAGTGAGGCCAGTGTGGTGGGGGGGCTTGCCCATAGGTGAGGGTAGCCACTGCTCTGTTGGCACAGATGGCTTCCCCGCTGTAGCCAGAGGCTAGAGCCAGAAGGACCTAGACATGGTGCTGGTCCCACTGGTCAACTCCAGCCTTAGGGCCACATGGTGCTGGGGTGAGCAGTGGGGGTGGGCGCAGGTGGTGGGCCCAGCTGGCAGGGAACACTGGGCAGGTGCTGGGGCAAGGAGGGGCTTGTGGCTGGGTGGCAGTGGCTGCCAGGAGGCAGGTAGGACTAGAGCCAGGGGCAAAGCAGCGAGTGGGATGAAGGTGACCGCCAGGGCCAGGATGATGTCCAGCACCTGGCAGTTCTCCTCCTTGGCCTCCACTGCCCAGGCCAACATGGCAGCCTGCCAGTCCTGGGCTTCCACCATACAATTGAGGAGGGTGATGTCCTGCTCCTCAAGGGCCAGGAGCCTGTCCCTGAATGCCTGGCTCCCAGCCCCTCTCCAGCTCACATGCAACCCTCTCCTGCTCATGAACAACATCCTGCATGAACCAGGCCCATGAGTCCTCCAGCTACTCCTTGGCCATGGTGACCAGGCAGTCCAGCAGCCAGATCCGGTCCTGGGTCTGCTGCTGCTGGAGCCAGTGCATACAGAGGTAGGCATAGCAGGTGTGTCCAGTGGCCCAAGCCTGTTCTCCCCTGGAACAAATGACATGCAGATCCTGGTGGTGTCTTTGGGTGCATGAGTGTGGCACCCGGCTGGCCAGCCAGTGGTCCCCTCCAGAGAAGAGCTGGAGCTCATAAGCGTGAGTGGTGTCATCCCCAACTGGCCTCCTGAGTGGGGCCGTGCACCCAGACCTGGTGGGCCAGGTGCTGATCTGGGCTCCCTGAGCTGCTGGACCACACTACAGGCAGAGACCACAGCAAGACAGGATCCTGGGGCCCTGAGGAGTCCTCCCCTGCTGATCTCCTGTCACCATGGCTAGGCTGTGGGAAAGATCTGCCCAGGGTCCCTGGATGTGAGGATGTGATCCAGCTGCTGTATAAAGGGCATGGTCCTGCACAAAGTCCCTGAATGGTGGTTGTGGTCAATGATATGGACCCACTGTGCCTGCAGGGCCCTGATCTTTATGTGGCACTGGTGCACTGACAGTCATGCCCATGCTCTCACATGGGGGCTGCCAAGCCGTCATAGATATGAGCTTTGGAGTGCCTTAGGTGAACTGGTTCTGGACCTCAATCTCCCCTCACTGTGGAACAAGGGCTGCAGTTTTGTTCTAGGACTAGTTATGCCTCCAGGAGGTGGTATGTGGCATCCAGGATGCTAGCATGGCTCCCTCAATGGCCCTCAGGGGCTGTGGCCAAGAGTCCATGTCTGGGCAGGTGCCTGCAGTGCACAGCGCAGGGGCATGGTGTGAGACAGGCAGGCAGGTGGTAGGGCTGGGCCAGGGGCCAGCTCTGGGGTCCAGAAAGGCTTCTGCAGCTGGCCCAGGGCCTCTGCTGCAGGACCCATTGGCCAGAGGCAGGCAGTTGGTGTCATAGGCCCCTGGGGTCACCAGAGAGTTTTAAAGACTAGGTTAGGGCAGTCAAAGAGTTGCCCCAACTCTGGGGCTGGAGAAGCTCCAAGCCCCTTGGCCCTGGGGCTAGGCTAAGGGGTAGCCCCCTGGGGGTAGAGCTGACTGGAAGTAAATTTGCTCCTGGTTGGCATCTACATGTGCACTACTGCACAGCTACTATGGCATGGTTAATTAGCTACATGCATTTTCAGGTAGCCAATTAACCATGCAGTAGACTAATTTACTGCACAGTAAGCACCTGCATATGTAGATGGTGACCCTTTACCATGCAGTCAATTGGTCAACTGTGCAGTAAAGCGTCTCATGTAGACATGCCCACTGATGAATTGGCTATTGTAGGAGAGATGGAAGATATAGTGCAAAACATGGCTGGTGACTACATTGGTGTAAGACCTGACAACTTACTGAAAAATAGAAGGGCAGCTAAATGCTTATCCTTAGTTCACAAGGTGATGTTTTTCCCTGCGACAGTAAGACCTTGACTGGTGCCTTCACTTGGGAGGCAGGATGATTTGGATGGGTCTGGGGAAGGCTAGAGGGCTCTTCTGTGTTCTTCTGTGTTCTTTGAAATCAGACTGTAAGCAAATCCTTACTTTCCATGGGGAATAATTAAACAAGAATTGAAGGCAGGCAGTACATCTCAGGGTAATTGAAAGTGTGTAGGTGCTAGCTAATGGCACTAAGCCAATGGCTCATAATTTAGTACATGAAATAGAAATTCCTGGTATAAAGTCCCCAGTAAATCTGATTCTCAAATGCTTTCAGTCCCTGAGTATAAATGTCTTTCCTTTCCCTGCTCCTTTGCCTCAACCCCAATTAAAAGAATCCCTCATTGATTCATAGATTCATAAATGCTAGGGTTGGAGGGGACCTCAACAGATCATCGAGTCCAACCCCCTGCCCTGGGCAGAAAAGAGTGCTGGGGCCAAAATGACCCCAGCCAGATGCCTATCTAGCCTTCTCTTAAAGACCCCTAAGGTAGGGGAGAGCACCACCTCCCTTGGAAACCTATTTCAAATTCTGGCCACCCTTACTGTAAAGAAGTTCTTCCTGATGTCCAGCCTAAATCTGCTCTCTGTCAGTTTGTGACCATTGTTCCTTGTTACCCCAAGAGGTGCCCTGGTGAACAGAGCATCTTCAATTCCTTGATGGACCCCCCTAATGAATTTGTAGGCAGCCACAAGATCTCCTCTTAGCCTTCTCTTGCGGTGGCTGAAGAGGTGGAGTTCCCTTAGTCTTTTTTCATAGGGCTTGGTCTGCATGCCCTTAACCATACGAGTGGTCCTCCTCTGGACCCTCTCGAGGTTATCCACAGCCTTCTTAAAGTACGGCACCCAAAACTGAACACAGTACTCCAACTGTGATCTGACCGATGCTGCATGGGGGGAAGTATCACCTCCTTGGTTCTATTTGTCATGCACCTGCTAATCCATGATAAAGTACAGTTAGCTTTGCTGATGATTTCATCACACTGATGACTCATATTCATCTTGGAGTCCACTTTGACTCCGAGATTCCTCTCCACTTCTGTGCTGCTGAGAGGGTCATTCCCCAGCCAGTAGGTGTGCTGAATATTTTTACGCCCTAGGTGCAGCACTCTGCATTTGTCCTTGTCGAACTGTATCCTATTCTGTTCTGCCCACTTTTCCAACCTGCCCAGGTCTCCCTGCAATCAGGTATGAGAGATGTAAGTTCTGCCTCCCCCACCCCCAAACTGAGATACAGACTCTTTGCTACAACAAGCAGGCCTGAGGCTTCCACTAGTACAGGCAGCAAGGAGAGCCCCTCTTGCTCCAAAGTCCCAATCCCCCCAAAGCAGAGGCTGGCCACACTGGAAAAGTGGAGGAAAGGCAGACAGAAATGGGGGCACATTGAAAGGGCAAGCAAGATCACCCAGAGCACTGGGGAGATGCTCTGCTGTGGATGGCCAAGATTCAGGTGGCTCATGATGCTCGTGGTACCATCATACCAAGTGCTTGCATGCGCCAACTTCAGCAGGACAGTGGTGCCCTCCCTGTATGAGGCATGCAGGAAGTACTTGAGGGAGGAGCTGTGCAAGACAGGTCTGCAGCTAGCCTTACACTTCACCTCTGACATGTGGAGCAGCTGGGGTGGAGATCATGCCTACCTCTCCCTCACAGGACACTGGTGCAACCAGTCAGACCGTCAGTGGGCTCTCTTTCAAGCCAAGGTGATGAATGAGTTCCACATGGCAACAGAGATTATGGGGGCCATGAAGCATTTGGTGCAGGGTTCATTCATTGGGCAGAGCAAGCTCACCCACAGGTTCATAGTCACTGACAATGGGGCCAATATGGTCAAGGTAGTCTGTGATGCCAACTTTGTTGTTAAACAGAAGTTGAAACAAAACAGTGCTGTTTCTTACAGCCCTCCTGGACAGGGGGGAGAGTTGGGTGGACTGAAACCAGATCAAGTTCAACACTCAGAAATGTAAGGTGCTCCATCTAGAGGCAAACAATCCCCAATATACCTACAGGCTCAGTGACAGCAACTTGACTTGCACCACAGTCTATAGGGACCTGGGGGTAGTGACTGACCAACACATGAACATAAGCCGGTGATGCTGTGGCCAGCAGAGCAAAAACATGCTGGCATGCATTAACCATTGCATCTCATGAAAAACTAAGGAAGTGATACTCCCACTGTACTCCGCACTGGTGATCCATCTAGGGTCGAGCTATCCCCAACATACTTACACGTTTGGTGGTGCCAAACTGACTAGAACTACAACTGAAAGGGACGCAGAGGTAATAATAAACCATAGCATGAACATGAGCCATCATTGCAATGTTGTAGTCAGCAGGGCAAACAATACTCTATACAAGGAACGCTATACAACTAGGACGTGAAAAAACTTGAGAGGGTCCAGAGAAGAGCCACCCATATGATCAGGGACTTGCAAGAAAAGCCATACTAGGAGAGTGTGAGGGACTTGGGCCTCTTCAACCTAGAGAAGAGAAGGCTGAGAGGGGACTTGGTAGTGGGTTACTGCTACAGCAGGGGAGTACATCAAGAACTCGGTAAACAGCTGTTCACCAGGGCACCCCTGGGGAAGACCAGGAGCAATGAATACAAACTCATGGAAGGCCACTTCAGGCTCAATTCCAGGAAAAACTCCTTCACAGTCAGGTTGTCCAGACTGGAATAAATTCCCTCCAGTGGTGGCGCAGTCACCTACCCTGGAAATCTTCAAAAGGATCCTGGACAGTCACCTTGCTGGGGTCACTTGACTTTTCCTGCCTAGTGCAGGGGGACAGGACCTGATGATCTACAAGGCCTCTTCCAGCCCCTAACAATCTATGAATCTATGAAAATATGGCCCAACATGGGATCCAGCCCATGGGTGGGCAGCCAAAAAGTCATGGGATTGTATCTGGCCCGTGGGTGGGCAGTCGAAAAGTCATGGGATCATACTGGGCACATCCTGACTTCTTCTGAAGTTTACCTCAGCTCCTGCCCCCAGCACCAGAAGCAGCACCAGGCAGCTGCCAGCATCACCTGTGGATGTGACCAGCACTCCTGCCACTTCTCCCCATCAGCCCCAAGTCTCCCCTTGCACTGCTTTTCCCTCTCTCTCCCCCTCTGCCACACTCCTCCTTACCTTTGCTTTGCACCAGCAGGCTCTGCCCTGCTGCAGCCCAGGGCACAGAGTATGGCTCCAGCCCTTCCCCATAACAGTGGCATGGAGGTGGCACTGCTATTCCAGCCCAGCTCAGAAACAACAGCATTGGCTCCCTGCCACTGCTGCTATGGAGCCAGGCTGGAACAGCAGTACCACCACTGCTGTGGAGCCAGGTGGGAGCTATGCTCCATTCTCTGGGCTGCAATAGGGATGGAGCCTGCTGACATGGACCAAAGAAAAGGGGCAGGGAGGGATAGGCAGGGGCAAGAGACTTTGCCATTGCGGGTGGGGGAGTGGAGATGGGAGAAACTGGCTGCAGGTAGTAGAACCATAATGGATAAGGGACTGATTTTGAGGGCTGCCTGTCATGAATCCTCCCCTCTCCAGCAATTAGCG
>NW_017728922.1:15210212-15216732 GCF_001723895.1 Crocodylus porosus
TTTTGAAGGTGGGGACCACGTTGGCCCTCTTCCAGTCCTCCGGTACCTCACCAGAGCACCACGAGTGCTCGTAAAGTTGTGCCAGGGGACTTGCAATGACCTCGGCCAATTCCTTTAGGACTCTAGGGTGGAGATCATCTGGGCCAGCTGACTTGAACACGTCCAGCCCCTCCAGAAGCTCCTCACTAACTTGAAGAACTTAATCTGTTTACATTATCAAAGTGAAGATCATAAGGTTATTAGTTTTGTTTGGGTATTAAGGACCTCCTTACCAAAGAAGAGAAAGGCATTACAATTTCTGAAAGCTAGAGCCAGACAAATCAAATTAGACACAAGGCACAATATTTCAACAGTAAGATAATTAACCTTTTGGACAAACTCCCAAAGGAGACAGTGAATTCTCCACCTCTTGCTTTCTTCAAGCCTTTGAACAGTTGTGCTTCAGTCAAACACAAGATACTAGGCTCAGTGACGGGAAACTGAGAACATGTCTACATTGCCTATGTGCAAGGTTCAGGAGCATGGCTGAGAAGCACACTCAACTCACTTGCTCCTGTTCCAGATGTGCCAATCCCTAGAAAAGAGAGAGCAGGCCAGTGAACCCTGAATGTGTGCCAAAAGCTGCTTTCAGGTCCCTGCCTCAGGCATGTTTCTTGGCATGTGCTCAGAGCTACATTGACTCATCCCCAGGATTTGGCTGCACATAAAGTAAAAGAGAGAAGGCAGAACATGCTTCTCAGAGATGGTCCTGAGAGTAGCACAACATACAGACCAGCCTCAAGTACAATTCTCTGACTTGTGATGTACAAGGGATCAAACTAGATGGTTCTTCTGGCCTTTCAACCTACGTCTGCAGAATGCAAGCCCAGGATTTTAGTTTACAGATCTCCGCTGTGTTCCACTGGTAGAAGAAGAAATGAGGGATTGGTAGATAGCCAAAGAACGTAATTTTTTAAGTGTGTATTGTATGCTGTGTTGCAGATGGTCATTCCTTTCTGACTCTCTGTGCTCCAAAAGGTCCAAACTAGAACCAGATCATAGGCTTCTCTATCCCATATTGGAGGGAGATAGGGATTCCAGTCCTCCAATGAATGTATTTCATATTAAATGTTCTTTGGATCAGGAACTGGAGCTCAAATTGCCCCATTCCCAGGTGAGTACCATAAGCTGTAAGCTATAGGCTCTCTCTCTCTCTCTCTTTCTGAGCCAGTGAATAAGTCATTATTATGTAAAAGGAGAACAGTTTTAACAGAGACCTTAGAGCTTTCCATCCCAGAACATCCAGTAGGGAAATGGTCCGAATATTCACATGGGAGGTTAAAATTCCCCTCAGGCAAAGGAGGGATTGTAACCTAGCTCTCTTCCTCTTGGGCTAGTGCTCTTGACTAAAACCATTTGTTCCTTTTCCTGAAGCAGAGGATAAAACACACTTAAAATGTGGTGGTTCTAGGAACATTACCACCACTAAAGTCACGTTAGACTACTCACAGCAAGCCAGTGAAATAAGATGCAAATATAGTCCATCTACAATCAATTGTAGTAAATTCCATACAACGGTAACAATCAGCAGGGTCTGGTAATTAAAAATAATGTCATATGCAACTGCTTTCCATTGTACTAAAGACAATGTTGTGCACTGGACTGGAGGTGGATTTCTGCCACAAACTTCAGAACTGATTCAAATTTCACCAGACTCTGGCTGTTCAGATTAAGGTTTTAATTTGTCTTGTTATAGAATTAGGGCTGAAGATAAAGTTGAAATCCAGATCTAAAATTTCTGGAAAGTCTGAAGTCTGTTTTTGTCTTGAATTTAATTCAACATAAAGAGTCAGAAGATGCAGCTCTACCTTACAGGGGGAAGAGGAAAAGAAGGGCTGCAGCAGTGAAAAATTTTTTCTCTTTTCATAGATTCATAGATGTAGGGTTGGAAGGGACCTAAGTAGATCTTCAAGTCCAACCCCCTGCCCTGGGCAGGAGAGAAAACTGGGCTCATATGACCCCAACTAGGTAATTATCAAGCCTCCTCTTAAAGACCCCCAAGGTAGGAGCCAGTACCACTTCCCTTGGAAGTTGGTTCCAGATCCTAGCCGCCCTGACTGTGAACAGTACAGCAAGGCTCTGCCTGGCCAGTAAACTTACTGAGCTCTAGAGTGGCACCCTCAAGTATAATGCACAGTTCCAGGTAGGCTAGTTTCTAAACCAGAAGTAGTTTAACCACATCTGCATGAAAGGCTAAATAGCATGGGGAGTAATTAGTCCCATGACTTAGAATCCCTAATTAGCTGTCTGGAATGACCATGTTTTTGGTTGGGATGATATATTTGGGGATGATCCTACTTTGAGCAGGGATTTGGACTAGATGATGTCTTGAGGTCCCTTCCAACCCTAATTTTCTATGCTTCTATGAAGTATCTGAAGCGCTTCTAGTTGAGGAAGCAGCCCAGACAGAGCAGCTTGAACATACACTTGATGAACCCTGTCTGGAGCAAGGTATGATTACCATTTTGGCATGATCTGAGTCATCCAAACTAGAGAGACAATAAAGATCTAGTTTATTAATGTTTCAGGGGGCTTTTTTGCTTTGTGTTTTTTCTTTTTTTTAACTAAAAGCAGAAAATCCTTAAGGGTCATGGATGATTAGAATTTCCAATATACTAGAGAGTACCAGGCAATTTTACATCTTACTATTTTATGGGATAATATAAGCTAATGTACTCAAATAAAAGAAAGACCACAGGAGAGTCATGTCCTCTTAGCTTCCTTTGCTACTAATATTCATTTGCAAAGTGCACAGAAAAGTATGGAACAAACAGTTGTGATAGGATAGATGGTCTGTATTCCTCCTTTCATTCTTTCTATATTCAAGTTGCAATTTGCTGGATTACCAGGAGACCATTTACTATTATGGTTTATTATGTGTATTGTACTTTCATCCTAAGTTGGTTCCACTAGATGCTGTACAAGCACATCAGAAGACCATTATTGCCCCAAAGAACTTACAGTCTTAACATGAGACCACAGGTGCATAAAACAAACAAACAGTGATGGGAAGAAGAAAAGAGGAATTGCAACATCACAGTCTTTCATCCGTCCAAAATACTGCTGAAGTAGTTTGCTCAATCACCAAAAAGCAGGCTTTTGAGGCTTTTCTTTCTGCTTTTTGTTGTTGTCATTTTACATTTCATTATCTCTGGGTTTTCAAATGAAAATATTCCTACTTCAATAAATTACTGGAGGTGTTTCTTATTTTCTCAGTTACAAACAGATTGTTTCCCTGCTTCTCTTCAGGATTCAAAACACAACAGTAATAGGCCTTTCATTACATAGAGTGGAAATGCTCCATATCTTTTTATAATGCTCTGCTTCTCCCCAATATGGGAACTGATGCTTTAGCAATTTTCCTAGGTCCCGTTATTAGTTCTGATAGAAAGTATGTATGCTTATGTGTGCAAGAGTGTATGTGTATGCATGTGTGTTCAGGCACACACAGCTTTTTAATGGATAGTTCCAGGCTGATGCATAAACCTCAGAGAAAGACATGGGTGGAGGGGGAGGGTTGCAGAAAGAGGTGTTAATTACAAAAGGCACATTAAGAAAAATTGACCTACCACTTGCAGTCATCTCCATTCATTTTGAACTCGAGGGATGGGTATTAGGAAAGATTTTCTCATTAAAACAAATATCACAAATATAAAAGCCTCCTCATTTATGTTCCTGTTAACATGTTTTGGCTTGAACAAGTGAGTTCTTAATGTCCATTTTAATTAAAGCATTTAAATCCGATTGCAGCAGTGCACCTAATGAATGGACTGGAGGGTCCTTGTGAAATGCTGTAATCAGCCTTTTCCAAGAAGCAACACTTGATTCACGAGACTCACAGGAGTGTAATAGAGGCTGTCCCTTATATAGATAGATAGACAGACACACACACACACACACACACACTCACTTGCTATAGGAAATAAGCATTAATATATGGCAATATGATTCTATGTTTAGAAGGAATCAAAATAATAAAAGACCACAGATCTTGTGCAAGTGGCTGTTTGAGTGTTTTGGCTTTACATACATTTTCATGGTTTGCTACTGAACCTGTCTTTCCCTGCTGCCTTGCTTGTTTTGTTCATTGTTTCTTCCTGATTACAAGGCCTTCAGCAGAAATTCTGGCAGCTAACCAATATAAAGATCATTGCCCTCAGGCTCAGTACCAGGTCTCTGCAGGCTCTCAGATCGCAAGATTCTCCTGGAGGGCTCTTAATTTGCCTCAACTCCAAGTTTACTCTTTCCTCCATCACCACAGTGACCCCCCAGATTGCTAAAAATGTTTAGCAATACAAACCTGCAGGAGGCTTGCATGAGAAGAACATAGAATCAAGTTGCTCCAGGTAGCCCAAGAAATTATTTGTGTTTGAATGATCTAGGTCTGCGTTCCCATGCTGGAGTCTGGCATAGCATAGATGGGCAATCACAGTTCTGCTATAATGTCAAGTATGAACATAACCCCACTCCACACAAATTCCTTTCCTTTGGCTGACAGAGTGCAAAGCAGGAGATAAACAGCAGCTGGGGATGTTTGTCACTTTTCAGTTTTAATTCAGTGGCTATTTACTCCATTGTCAGTTCTAGGGGCTGTCACTCAGCCCCTGTACTCCTTCCCTGCCCAAAGAGAAGCCTCATGGATAGCTTGGAAAGTGGCATAACGTGAGGGCTGATATCTGCTGCTTTCTATGTCTCTTGCTTCTCTCTGATCTAGGATGCTGACCCAAGCAGAGGGAGTCAAAGAAAGGGGCTGTGATGTCAAGGCCCTGAAGCCATGGAAAAGAGCCAACACCCAGAACATCTCACTATTCAATGTGTATTGTAACAGAGAGCCAAACGCTCCTGTTACTTTACAGATGAAGGAGCAGTGGGGAGAGCCTCAGGAGGGGAAAACTGCCCATTATAAGTTGCCATGGAACGGGTACCTGAGGATTTACCTGCTACAAGTACTTCCCGCCAAGCCAGCTGCATGGGAGTAGTGCGCTAGGCTAGTAGCTTGCATGGGAGACAAACTAGTATTCTAGGGTTAAAGTACATCCAGGTTTTTCCAGACATGTCCTGTTTCTGGACCTGTTTCTGGACCCCTGTTCAGGTTTTCTTCTCTCCTGGGCTGGCTGCTTGGGGCTGGAAGCAGCAGGCAAGGTGATTAGCTACTGGGAGTCACATGTTCCCCATGCAGGCTCTGGCAACCAGGTAGAGTGAGAGAGAGCAAGAGAGAGTGTGTGTGGGTGAGAGAGAGAGCTGGCAGGAGTACAATGCGGGAGCTGCTCGGGCAGCAGGGCTGGGGGGCAGAGGTCTGTGGGTCAGGAGTGAGGAGCACTGGCAGGGCTGGACAGCAGGGCAGGTCAGTAGTGAGGGGCACTGGCAGGGCTGGGAGGGGCACAGGGGACTGAGGATCAGGAGTGAGGCACACAGGCGGGTGACTATGGGTTGGGTGTACAGGGGACTACAAGTGCCAGGGGGCTGCGGGTTCAGAGAGTGGGGCACCAGCAAGGGGTGGGGGGCAGAGTACTGTGGTTTGGGAGTGAGGGGCACTGGCAGGGCTGGGGTCAGTGGGCATGGAATGAGGGGCAGCAGCAGGGCTGGGGGGTATGGCTTATCAGTGAGAGGCAACAGAATGGGAAGGGGCAGCCCCCACCACCATTGTATTCCCCCTGCCCCCCCCCCATCAGGTGTCCTCTTTTTTGGACCTGGAAATATGGCAATCCTAAGTATTACAACAAATCTCCCTAGGGTTCAGCCAGTAGGCTAAATCAGGAAACACCTGCAACAGCTCAGTAAGGCATAGGACCAAAATAGGGTCTGGCTTCCAGCCATATAAACCCAGGGCCCAGCTTTTTTTGAGAAGGGAAGAAGAAACCCAGAGAAGGCCAGTGGTTGAGGGCCAGAAGGCCTGGAGCCCAGGTGGACACAGAGAGGTTCCATAGGGCAAGATAAGAAGGTGAAGCCCAGAAGCCTGGTCCAGAATAGTGGGCAGAAAAGTAGAGGAGCAGAAGCCAGGAAGGCCAGAGCCCCAACAAGGGATTAAAGGCCTGAGGTGCCCTTGTGGCTTGGGGACAAGTGCTCCACCTGAGTGATGATACATGGACATGGATATAAGAGACACTTAGAGGCCATGATTAGCCCATAAGGCAATGTGTGCCTTGGGACATATGTGGGCTAAGACAGCTTACCTAACTGGAAAGACTGGTGTGACCCATGGAGTTGGAGAGAGAAAAGGGATCTGCTTGCAGAGATAAACCAAGGCTTGCTCTAAGACCTTTGGACAGCCTCCTCTTTCAAACTTCTAATAGGAACAAGATGTGGCAGGAAAAAAATAAGGGGATGGTATTTTAAGAGACTGAGCTGGGTGGCAGCTATATGGCCACCAAGGGGAATCATGGCTGCCCCTGGGGACCAGTTCTGTTACATGTATATTAAAAATATAGGACTATACTAGCCAGCTGCCCATCAAGAATAACAGGCAGTGGAGTGGGCGGAG
>NW_017728922.1:15216927-15223021 GCF_001723895.1 Crocodylus porosus
GCGACCACCCCCCACCCTGCCTGCCTACCCCCACCCTCCCTACTGTCATTTTGGGGCTAAGCCTATTTCCACCCCCCTCTGCTCAGCCCATACCTGCATGCCTCCCCTCCCCATGAATGACAGGGGGGCATGGATGGAGCACTGCCACCCAGCACCCCGTGCTGCCACCACATCCAGGGAGCACTGGTCTCTTCCCCCGCTTTGGCCACTCCATCACTGCTGCTTCCTTGGAGCAGGGTAGGTGGGGTGGCAAGGCCAGCTGTGCTGGCCTTGCCCGCCTGCTCCTTCCCCTCTGTCCCCGCTGTCATGGCAGCATCAGGGCTTGCTCTTTCTCCACACTGCGGCAGGCCTGGGCTCATTCCCCTTGACCCTTGCGCCACCACCATGGGTTCAACACTGTTCCCCATACCGCTTGCGCTGCCGCCACTTCTGGCTCCTCCACAGATTCACCCCTCATCCCCTCCTGTCTCTGCTGTCTCTGTTGTCAAGGTGGTAGTCTGCCATGGCGCCACCAACACCTGCAGTCCAAGTGTTCTTGGAGCACTCTGGTTAGCTACCAAGACAGCCAGTCAGAGTGAGAATAAAGTGTTATGGACAGACAGACTACAGCTTTTATATTAGAATGCTGACCTGGATTAATGTACATGGTTATTCTGAAGCCTCAGGCTTCATCAGCTTGCATGCATTGAGACTTGGATGGGCTGTGTCTTTCCTTGGGATACTAATCCTGAAATATTTAAACATGAAATAATATAATACACTATTCTTGCCACTTGCGCAATATCATACTCTTGTCTATACTGTTAGCAGCAGGAATTAAAATGTATGAAATCATGATCTTAATCCTTAAACATTAATGGTCGAGCTGAAAGACTTTAGTAACCAAACCTAAGATAACCTCGTTAACCTCTTTGTTGCCCAACTGCCACCAGAGGGAGACAGAGCACCACCCTGAGCAAATGTCCCTTACATTCGTTTGCTGGTTTCCCTTTAACTGAGTTTGGAGAATAGAATCAAACCTGCCAATTTTATAGCCTACCTCTCATGCGTGCGCACAATTAGGGCAGGTCAGTTTTTCTGGCCAAAAAAGCTATCCATAAGAGAATTTAGTTTCCTCAGATTTTGCCAAGAAAATGCTCTTTTCAGAAAAGTGTTCTTATTTTCCAGATGGAAAAATCAAAAGGCAAAAAGCCCATTTAAAATCATTTGTGGAAATAAAACACACTTTCCCTCTCTTTTTAATTGGTATATTATGGCTTTTAGAAACAAAAAAAAAATAAAGGGGGAAAAATCTGAGCGTTTTGGAGTTTTCAAGGTTTTTTCTCTCTTTCTTGTCTTTAAAAATGATACATGTTGATTTTCTTTTTCCCTAAAGGTAAAAGGTTTGCAAATAATAACATGGTAAACTTAAGAACGTTTTGTTTGCCAACCAAGTTTAGCAACAGTTAAGACACATCCACTGCCAGGGAAGGCATCAATACAAACAGAATTGGGTCACTGAACTGAAGAAATGAGAAAGATATTTAGTTTACATCCCACGTAGATTTTTATATACTTGCTTAAGCAGTAGAGTGCACAAAACCTGATATATATAAATATATATAAATATATACGTGTGTGCATGTGTGCGCGCAAATGACTAAAACTGGTGCATTTGTTATTTGTGCGTATAAATCAGGATCAAGCAAAACTGAAACATGTTTGGAAATGGGATGTTTGGAAACGTTCTCAGAAAAAGATTTTAAAAAAACCTCACAGCATGGATCCAAAACACTCATCCATGTCCCTCTGTTGGTTTTAAAGAATTTTAAAATTACTAGGCAGAAAATATAAGACAATGATAGGATCTCAGCAGAGAGGTAAGCACCTTCTAATTTTCATTCAAGTGACATCATAGATGAGCCTCTGTCTTTCCATATCTGGGTTCAGTTGCAGTACACATATTAACACACACTCTCTGCAACAACCAGTCCCTCATTTGTGGTTAAAAATGGCACCATTGCTGATCAAGGCTTATGCACGGTATTGATTACAAGCACAGAAAACATCCAAAACATGATCAGTGCTGTTTAATCCAGCAGTACTTGATGGCACTTGGCAGCATCCTAGAAAGTTTCTTGTAAAAGCAAGGTCCATAAGAGCATTCTTACTAAGAAAACTTTTCCCTTGAATCTCTCTTAAAGCACCTGATACTATACCAAGTACACTTTTGTTTCACTTTTATTAGAAAACTACTTCTGTGTGGCAATCTTTTTCCCAGCCCTTTGAGTGGTTGCTTATGACAAGCTTCAGTGTTCAAGATGTACAAATAACTGTGGCATATTGTGCTGAGAAAACTCAAAGTTCTCTTTACTGGAATTTTAAAAAACATTATTGTTGCTGTAGATTTGCCACCATGGAACTTTAGAGCAATTTCTTAGCATTTTGACATTGCTTGCTTCGTTGTTATTCTCTCTATACCTATAAAAGAAAATTAAAAAAAAATTAAAAACAAAAAGAAAGGGAAAGAGGAAAAAACCCACGACCATATCTCTGTCCTCCAGCATACAAATCAAAGTAAAAAGACAGAAATCAGGAATTGGTAAGGGAAGAATGAAAACAATTCAAGGGGCGGGCTGGGGCTGGGACTGCATGAGTTAAGGTTCCAGGACAAACCACAGCACTCAGGTGGAACAAAAAGTCTTTTATTTAACTGTCAGGTGGGGCAACACCAGCAGCCTGCTTACTCAGCACTACCAGCTGGTGATCAAGCAAGCACATTTGGTCTGCCTCCCCTTGGAGACGTGATGGCAGGCAGCAATCTTGTTGTAAGCAAGTTCTTGGTTTTAGGCATCTACACCTCAGCAACTGTGCTAAAGGTCTGATTTTTCCCAGTGAGTCCCCAGCTGAGCTATGCTGTTCCCTTCAAACTTGATTTTTATTGTAGGGATATCCGGGAGAGATTGAGCTCAAAACTACTTTTCACTCCCTTCCTAGCAATGCGAGGTTTGTGTCCCCACCACAGGGTTCAACATAGATTGTTAAATATTTAAAGTTTGGGCAGGATTTTTAAAATTTTCTAACCCAGCTGCTAAAGGCAAGAAATTACCCGGAGGAAGATGACAGGATCAAAGAAGTCTTGGGAGAGAGAAACAAGCACAGTTGAGCAGGTATGTGAAAGAGAAAAGATAGTGAGGAGAATTGGTTACAGTTAGCCTCTACAACACCATATCACACAACTGATAGAGTCCTCTTCTCTCCTGCTCTGCCTTCATGCTCTTTTGAGCTATGCTGTACTTCCACTAAGAACTCAGAAGCGATATGCTATAGTCTTCCTCAGCAGATATTTTTAGTTTCTTAGGATCAAATCCTGGAACCAGTGTGGCATGTGGTACTGTCCTGTTAGGCATCTTCCTGGTGGGTCAGAGGCAAAGGATCCTTTGGAAAGTTATGAAATGGCAGTATAATTACTTTATACCTCACCCTGTAGCCTCAAAGCTAGTGCACCTTCCCTCTGCGGGGAAGAATGGCTGGTGGATATTGTTTCAGATTTATCTTTCTCATAATGGCTGCATCCAGGCGAGCACTGATGTTTGCTTACCTGGGGACAAGTAGCAGTGGCACACCTTTTGCCCATACTGTGCATACTCTGGCACGCAGCAAGCTACCCGGGGTGGGGTCAGGGAGACTGAGGCCAGCAACTGTGCTGGCCCCAGCAGCCTTACCTGGGGTTCTGGGGGCATCAGGGAGCTGTAGCCATGGTGCTCCTGCAGCTGGGAGCTTTGCCAGCTCTGTTTTGTGGTGACAAGTGCTGCCACCACACTTTTTTTTTTTGGACGCCGGGATGTCCCAGGGTAAAAAAACCCACCTGCACTGCAAGATAGCAGTGTGGAAAATGTCTCCATGTGCGGTGTGTGGTGCTGCAGATGGATCTGTGGCACTACATACCACACATCCATGCTCATCTGGATGTGGCCAATGTGCCCATTCCTCCTTTACTCCTTTCCCCCTGTGTGAGGATATATGCACAGAGTGCAGCTCCACTGATTCTTGCCACTGACTCACTTTGTGACGCGTAGCAAATTGCTTGACATTTTGTTGTATCCCTTTGCTTAGCATCATGTTGTATCATATTTTCTATCTTGAAGAGAAAATCTAAAATTAAAAATTAAAAAAAACCCTTTCCTGGCTCTGTTGTGTCCCAGGAAAAGGATGTTTCTTTTTTGTGATTTAAGAGACTTCACTTCAAAGCATCCCAGCAGTATCTCTCAGTGGGGTACCTCTCTGCAAGGTTATTAATAAGAAATAATTGTTCTAGGTGTTGAAAATTAAATACACTCTCTCTTCTGCAGCAAAGTCCTTCTCTAAATAATCAATTCATCCTTTTTTGCTGTTAATAAAGAATAACGAATGCTTTTATAGTACTTTTCATCCCTAGATCTCAAAGCACTTTTTAAAAAGGATACAAAAATATTGTTACTCTCTTTGATAAAATATGGGGTTTGGGGTTATACTTTTTGTAAGAAGTGGCTGCTTTCTGCATAATTTATTTTTAGTCAAAAAATTAAATGCCCAAACCATCTCAAGGACTAGTAAAAAAGCCAGGTTATTCTTATTCTGAAAAGTGGTGCACAGCTTTGTGAGGATTGTTAGTGCTTCATAATACTCCTCTGTGAATCAAGAGACTATGCTTATGTGATCCCCATGGCTCACTTTTCTCCCCTCTTATAAGAGGGAGGCCAAGGAACAAAGTGGGAAAAGCCAGCTTATGGAAGAGAACAGGAGCCTGAGAAATAGTGGCAATTTTAAAATGGAAATATTTAAAAAGTCAACTGCGTGTGTGTGCGCATGCGTGTGCATGTGCAGGCATGTGTGCACTTATAGGGAAATATTCCTTTTTTTACTAGCTCTGTTTTATGAGCTCCATCTTGCAGATGGAGAAACCAAAGCTTAAAGAGGCATATGACTTGTCCAAGAGGCAGAATTGGAAATATTACCAATGTTTGTTGCTTCACAGCCTAATGTTCCTTCCATTGGATCACTGCCTCCATTTGAAAGCCAGCTGGATCTTATAGCACTGTACTTGACCCAAAAATAAGGGCTAATATTGGATGATCCTACTGCGCAAACATTTTAAATGTGCCTAATTACCTGCTCTAGCTCTAGTAACAGAAAGTAATATAGCTGGTAACACATCTTTATTACTAGGAAGCAATCTGGTAGGTTCTAAATGCCTGTAGGATTGTGACCTTTGTTCAGTTTATATCACACCAAACTAATGTTGGTGTCAAGGGTGTTTGGAGACCTGCAGATAACAAAGGATCTGGATGAAACTTTGTTGAACACACCTCCTTGTTTGGTCCCACAAAAGGAGAATAAGTGACTTGCTCAGGTCACAGAAGATGGCAGTGGTAGGTCAGGAAACTGAGCTTGGGTCTCCCAGGTTTTAGGCTAAATACCCTTACCACTGAGCAAACAGCATTGCCTACTGAGCCCATAGAAGGCCAACACAAGTAAGATGTAACTAGTATTCTGCATTCTCAGTTTTTATTACAAAAAATCCAGGGATTTTTCAAGGTTTATCTTTGAACTAAAACTGGGATAAAATCAGTATAAAAGGGGGAAAAAATCAGTTTAAATCAGCGGTGATGGAGGGAGGAAGGCTGGGACTAGGGAAGGGATGGGGGGAGGGGCGCAGCACAGCCCACTGGCTGCTTCTGTGGCTGCAGCAGAGAGCAAAGCAAGAGGAGCTGTCAGCGAGTGCGGGGCACAGCTGTTACTGCTATGCACCCCTGGGAGGGCTGCGGGCTGGTGCCCTCGGATCAGTGGCAGGAAGCACACGGCGCCACACCCTGCCTTTCTTCCCTGGCTGCATTTGTGCCCCTCCCCCCACTGCAGCAGCCTGCTGCCGCAGCCCTGGCATTTGGGGGGATAGGGAGGTGGCATGTGGCCGGATGTGGAGGGGGGAGACCCAACCTCAGCACCTCCTGCCCCACCTGGGGTTAGAGCCGGGAGCCCTGCACTCCCAGGCAGCGGCTCCAGCCCCATGGGCCCATGCGGAGCAACTGGGTGCAGTGCCCACCACGCAGACTGGGTCCAGGCTCTCCTCCCCCTG
>NW_017728922.1:15223267-15224420 GCF_001723895.1 Crocodylus porosus
AGAGCCAGGAGCCCTGCACCCCCAGGCAGCAGCTTCGGCCACCCTCCCCTGGCCCCCACACAGCCACTGCCCTCCCACCCCCATCCGGTCAGTAACCTGTGCCTCGGGTAACCGGCACAGCAGCACTTCTAGCTTACTGGCACCACTCATTTTTCAGTTCAAATCCCTGTTAACCAGGACAAGTGGGGGATGGGCCATTCCATACTTGTGCTGGCTAACAGGGATTTGAACTGAAAAATGAGTGTAAATCAGTAAAACCTGAATGACTTAAAGAAAAAAAAATCAGGGAATCCAGTGAAAATTGGTGAAAAACAATGCAGAACCACTAAGTACAACTCACAGGGAGTACCCAAAAAAGGGGTTAACTCCGTTATTTATTCACAAGAATGAGCCAAAGAGTAGAGTAAACACTGACATTAGAGCAAGTTGCTGCAGTGCACAAGAGCCCTACACTCACATCTTCACTCCAAGGTGAGGTTTTCTGTATGTAGAGCTGACTTTTTATGTTTATCTTTTCTTTAATATGTTAAAACAAAGTAACAGTTCAAGGCTGATCCTACAAGCTACTCTGCATGCAAGAAACCCCTGTTCATATTAATAGCCCTGGTGGCTTTAGTGGGATTACCTGTATGAATCGGAGTGCCTGCATGCATGATGATTTAAGGAATCAACGTGCAACTTGCATATTCTGGCTGATGGCATGAAACAGCTTTATTTAGAGCTCCTACAAGAGTGTGTATATGCCTGGGCTGAAGGTTTCTAGAATGTACTTCCCAGATGAGATGCAAAAGAGGTGTTGCATTTAATGATGATGTTATAACTAGGCAAGATGTTAAGCTCTCCTGAAGCGCATGAAAAACAGTGCTCTCCTACCTCTTTGGAGGGAGGAGGGAGGTGCAAAGTTACTGAACACATCATGATGGTAATGATAGAGGCTTTGGAGAAGATTTGCAAAGCAACCCTGCTTTACTTAAGGATGCTTGACCCTGGCACACAAAGTGCTCTAGAATTGTCAGAGAACTGAGGCATGAGGATCCGGACAGGGTTTCTTATTTTTTTTTGTCACTAGTGGTATACCGTATTTTTCGGACCATAAGATGCACCTGACCATAAGACGCACCCAGTTTTTATGGCAGGAGAGACTATGTGTGCC
>NW_017728922.1:15224740-15225935 GCF_001723895.1 Crocodylus porosus
CCACTTTTGGGGGGAAAAAAGTGCGTCTTATGGTCCGAAAAATACGGTAGTTCTCATACCAGTGAGCAGTGTTTTTAGGAAGCCTGTGTCAAAACTTGTGCTCTGTTCACATTTATCATATGCTTTTGAAGTGTTAAAACTTGAACTAGAAAGCTTATACCTTCCATGGGGAGATCTGGGAGAAAGTATGATCAAGCTTCAGTAGAGCCTGAGAGGTCAGTAATAGCCCAAGGGCTTGGACAGTTGAAGCACAGGATCCAGTGCTCAGGCTGGTCAGATGCATACCTGGAATGCATGGAAAGGCCTCAGCCTAGAGGGGGTGTGCCCAGACCTTGGTCCTACTTGAGACTTAAGCTCACAAGCCCAGTGGATCAGGATCCAACACACGAGTCTGGTGAGTATCCAAAGTAGAGCTCAGGCCTGTGATGCTATGAATTATATTGTCTGATACCACAGCAAATTATAAGCCAAAGAGTTGGGGTGAAATGAAACCTTAGCCCTGCTGGAGTTAACAGTAACGCTGGGATCGATTTCCTTGGCCTGGAACTTCAGCCATAGTCACCGCCTGCCCAGAGGGTTTTCTCCCTCCCATGTCACCACTCCTCATCCACAGACTCTCTCACCTCGTGGTCCAAGCCTACTTCCCTCTCCCTCCCCTGTATAATAAAGCTCTCGCTGAAGTAAAAAGGGAGTCTGCTCAGGCAAAGGCTTCATTCAGGATTGCTGCTCGGGCTTCCCGCGCATCGTACCGCAGCCCGAGGAAGGTGCCAGCCGACCCGGACTGAGGATCCACGGGAGAGATACGCCCCGGCTAAAGGGGCAAGCAGATGCCAGCCACGGCCTGCAATGCCTTTCTCACAACTGCAGCCCCTGCACGGCGCCTCGCCGGGATCTAGCCCGCAGCCCCGCCCCCGCCAATCCGCGCCTCCAGGAGCTGGACCCTCCCATCGCGCCCTCTGGGGTGAGGATGAGAGCTGCTTTCCCCGGCCGCAGAGCCGGGCTCGGCACTGCCGGCCTCCACTAGCGCGAGCTGCCCATGTCACGCGGTCCTAGAGCCGCTGCCGGGGTGCCGCGCTGCTGCCGAGCGGGTCAGGCGGGCGCGGGCCGTGGGGCTTGGCGCGGTGACCGTCCCCCCCCCCAGTAGCCGCAGTGGTACAGTCCGCTGGAAAGACTCGGGGCTGCCAGAATCTCCGCG
>NW_017728922.1:15226115-15255437 GCF_001723895.1 Crocodylus porosus
TATTTCTAATAAAAGGTTTTTGTATCTTCTTTTTTTTTTTTATTTTTATTTTTTTAATAACACCTTTTTAGTCGTCTTATTTCTACCACCAGCTGTAGAGGGTTTGGTAACTAAACTTGTGTTCTGCTGCACCCCTCCTAGATTTTATCTTCCTGTGATTCTTCTCTTAGATTCTGTACCTAAGGTGCTTTTAAACATTGATTTGTATTTTGAAAGTGTCTTGGCTCTAAGTTCTCTACTCTGATTTCAAGAGCATTTGTCCCCCTTTTGTTGCAGGTGCAAATGTTTGACTGATGTATGTGGTATCTCTTTTTTCTTTTTTTTTTTTTTTCTTTGAACTTTTACATTTTTCCCCCATATAGTCTTACCCTCTGTCCCCCATGGTTATTACAGTCATGGGTTCTTGTGCCTTGCAATTTATTCATATTTTCTTGAAAATTTATATTAAAAAAAGATATGTGGATGTGCTGCTGGAAATGAGTCTTTTTGTTTTGTTGTTGGTTTTTTGTCTTTTATTTTGTTGTGTGTTTTGTTTTTTTCCCCCCCTTAAGTCCTATCATTTACAACTGATTTTTTTTTTTCTTTTCTTGCAAGTTTTGGCCTGACTTGGTGTCTTCCACCTGTATAGTAATGCAAGGAGAATGGGAAAGGAGAAAAGAGGACAGAAGTGCCAACAGCTGTAGGATGAGAAACTTTTGTGGTTTTTAAAACAAGTTGGTAAAATCCTGACCCCACTGAAGGCAATAGCATAGCCCTCGTTGACTTCACTGAGAGTAGGATTTTTAACTCCTGGGTGTGGAATAAAACCTTTTCTGTTTTAGTCTCCCCTAAAAGAAACAATAAACAAGTTCGATTGGACAACATACTGTTCCCTGTGTCTCAGCACTATATTGATGGAACTATATCAACCCAGGTGTGTTTGTGTATTGTTTTGTGGGGAAATGATTGTATGTTGGCTGGGTATATGCTGTGTTCAAAAAAAGCTTTTATTGATCATTGTAATCCAGAGCTCTGCTTAGAAAAAGAGTGACTTTGTAGAAAAAATGACAGCTTACCTTACTGCTTTGGAAAATTTAAGCCTTGGTATCTTGGGTGAAGGTTGCTATTGTGCCTATTGGAACATATTTAAGGTGCTTTGTACTGACCAAATAGATTGTGAATGCACTAATCAAACTCTGTGCTAGCTTGAACAGCACCGGAACAAACGTACTTTCTTTGCAGCAAATGGGGGCTCATAAGACATTACCCTAACCTGTGGTTATTATGCATTTTGGTTGGTTTGTTTGGAAAGAGGTAGTTCTTCTAATGGACAGGAGTTAGTTGAGAGTAAGTAGTACATGCAGACTGAGAATTTGAATGGCCGTTTTGAGACCAGAAACAGAAATCTACTCTTCAGACCAATTGACAGTCTAAAGCCTTGGAAATCTGTCTTGAACAGTAGGATTTCCCCCTCCCCCCTCCCCCCCAAATCTGGCTATCGGCATGTATTTGAAAGGTATTCTGAACTCTAACATATTCCACAACCAAAGAAAAAAACTAAGAAATGGCTCTTTTTACAAACTATGTGTGAGAGCATGCATCTCAGTATGCCTTGGTGTTCTCTGAATACATTCAAATATTTTGCTTCCCAGCAGTGGGGGGAAATGATAACCTTCCAAGGAATTCTATACTGAGCTTCAAATTCTAATGAGCTCTTCCCACATCTCAACAGACAGCCCTTTTTTCAGTGGCTCTTCAGTTTGAACTTTGCTAGAAATTACAGCAAGGGGTTTTAAGCTTGTATTTGGCAGCTCCCAAGGCATGAAGCATTTTCTTTGATATCAAAGAAGTCAGAGACTAGCCCCTTGTGCATAGGTGCCACACACATGCTGAACAATAGCTTACATCAGTGGCTCTCCAAGTGTGGCATTTAGAAAGAAGCTGATTTGGGACACCAGTTGTATATTATCAAGAATAATCTGAATAGGAGAGAATGTACGAGAACTTAGACGCTGACTTGAAACTAGACTTCATGCTCTGTTTCCATTTATCTATGCTTGCCCTAGATAACTTTTTACTTATTCATTTGATTTTTTTTCAAATGCTGTCTGGAATCAATGATAATGTTAGAGTGATGTTGTACTCATGTTCCAAGAATTAAGGCAAGGATTCAAGGGCAAACAAGATTTTTGCCCCCCCACCCCGGGCTTAAGTTATCTGTGTTGTCAAAGGCGCTTTTCTAATGTGGGGGGGATGCTGACTTTCTCAGAGTGCGTTAGCAGTTATTTTCAACCTAGAAGAGGAAAGAAGGTTGGTGTGTCAACTGAGCTCTGTAGAAACTCCCAGAGAAGAAGAACATAAAGCCAAGTCATGGCAAACATCATGGTGGAAAGTTTCATATCCGTATAGCAAAGATGGTACATGGAAGAAAAGCTTCTAAGCCAGTAGTTTTGACCTTCTTCCATTTGCGGACTCCTAAAAATATATATATATATATATATATATTGAATGGAGGTGCAGACCCCCCTGAATTGTAAGTGTAGGTCTTCGAATACTTTTGATGGATCATGGCCGTCTTTTGCTTAGACTGCAGACCCCTGGGTATCTGCAGACCATAGGTTGAAAACTACTGTTCCAAACAAGTATCTGCATCTGCTGATGATTTTTAAGGAGAAGGGTTTCTTTTTTTCCTTCTCCAGAATTATGGGTGAGTGGCAGCCAGGAAGTTAAGTTAAATCTAAATCCTGGTGCACCAAACTAATATATGAAAAGAAAAAGACTTCTTGCCATCTTTTTTTATGGCATACTTACCTTCATCAATGACTTGTTGCAACATTATTGTTTGTATTCCTGGAAGCTTTATATAACCTTGTTTCTAGTGGTGGAGTTAGGTTTAGCTGGATGCGCCTTTCTTCATGAAGTGCGCATATACTATGGCACTCACGAAAGATTGTCCATAGGCTAGCTCTGATCATTAAGATAATGTTGCAGGTGGATTTCAAGAGAATGACAAAGCAAAGAAGATTGTATCTCTTTAAGAACCAATTCCTTTAGAAAAAAAGTAAGCAGTTAATTTTGCAAAAATGTGTTATAACTAGGTTTTAAGGAGTGGCCTAAAGCTCCTGATGGTGATCAGTTTACTGTTCAATTGGTAAATGTGTTCTGACTTGGTCCTTCAAAACCAAATAAGTTTAGAACCAAGAGAGATTTTGACTGGGGCTTTTCACCAAAGTAGAGCATAAAATCAGCAGAACTTCCTTTTGATTTTGTTCTGTATTGATTATTTGCATCTAGAACTTTCAGGTCTAGAAGGAAATCTCCATTTATTCAAAGGAAGTGTTGCCTGTGGATATAAAATCTTAGGAGCTCCCTGATGCGCTAAAAAGTACCGTAGAATTTTTCAAAATGTTATGTATGTATGTTGGAGATGGCTGAGGCTCACTTGAAAATAAGTAGGTCTCTTCCTGTTTCCCCTGTAAAGTCATTTCCTTGTGTGGTACAGGATTCCATTCTGTTAGGAAAAAAGGACCCTATTTCAGAAATAAAATGGCAAGAACGATATGTTCAGATCTCAGTTCCTGTGCAAATTAGTCTTCAGACTTCATTTGATCTGAAACCAGGAAAAGATTAATGATGGAAAGGCTAAATATACACACAAAAAAAAATCTAAAATAATGAGCCAAATTGAACTAACATAAAGATACAGTGTCAAACAGTTTGTAGATTCATAAAGCCTACTAGAGAAAAAGGAAAAATGTTTCCGGCGAACAACAAACTATTTTTGTACAACTATAAAGCTTTTAATGAGGTTGCTAAAATACAATTCAAAATCTACACTTTTCATATGTATATTCAATGTGGAAGGCTGATCTGTAAAATTCATGCTGATCTGGATAATCTGAATCAAGGTGAATAGTAAAGAGGGGCTGTTGGGAGGATCTGAAACCCAACAGACATTTTCTTAAACCTGAGTTATGTCAGGTTTTTTTTAAGATGCCTGAAGCTATTGCATTTTAAGAAGACAGAGCTTTTGTTTTTGAGGTGGCCTAGAAAAAAAAAAGTGACGGATGAATCCAAAGCAAAGGTTTTTGAAAGTTGTCATTTGTGATTAAGCTGATTTTGCTGTTGTATGCAAGAATATGTCAATGTTTCTTGCGTGGTGTGAACTATGTCTCTTTCTACCAATACCCAGCTTATTTTATTTTTAATGTTTTTGCTGATGTTAATTCAGGTGAGTAATAGTATCTAGTGCCTCTGACTCAGAAGTGTGTACTTTAATTAGAAGGTCAGATTTCGACAAGCTGTGTCTCTGATGTAAACTTAATCCTGTCTTTTGTAAAGTATGTATAATTAAGGTGACGCGAGTGCAGAGAGTGATGTGTTTTTTTTTTTTTTTAAGAACAGCCTTCTGGCATTCAATAGCATTAGGGCGTGAATGTAACATTATACTGTTAAAGATAAGGCATTAGTATTTTTAAGCAGAGGACTATTAATGACATACATGGGGATGGAAGTAGAGCTAACTGTACTACATGTATTTTACATCCTCTCCATTTCCAGTAGAAGCAATTGCACATTAATTGCAAAAAGATCTGTGTTTTTTTTTTTTTTGCATGTAACGTCTGCTGTGTCCTGTTGCTAGTCCGTGGACAGAAAGCAAAGGCCATTGAAGGGAATAGGACTTTTTGCACTGGCTTTGGGTCAGACTACAGGGGTTAGCAACAGACCAGGTGTACTAAAAGTAAACATCATAAGCATGACTGACAGTACAGTCTGAACTTCTTGGGCTTTCATAATGATGGATGCAAAAAGGTAGCTGTAGCTAATAAAGTGCTAGCAGAATTGGAGATAATTATGTCTACTTTAATAATGAGATGATAGAAGAAAGAATTCATTCTCAACTAAAAGCCCCAAAAACTTTTTGGTTAGAATAGCAATATTGAGAAGAAGCAATAGCATTAAAAGACCATAAGTAGTCCTTCAGTGACACCTCATTAGCAAATTAATGAAAGAGGTTCTGATATTGCAGAGGTGGGGTTCTGAAATGAGTCCTCCTTCTGTCTTACCTTCTTGTGTATAATTTTTCATTCTAAATCCCAACTAAATTTAGAAAGGTGGCTAATTAGACTGGCTTAGCTTGCTTGCAAGAAGTTAAAGAAGTACTGATTGGATGAATGGTCTGTAAAGTGGATTGGAAATTGGCTGGAACTTTGAGCTCAGAAGGTAGTAGTTAATGGCTCAATGTCTCATTGGCAGCCAGTATCAAGTGGAGTGCCTCAAGGGTTGGTCCTGGGGCTGGTTTTGTTCAGTATATTCATTAACAACCTGGAAGATGGGATGGAGTACCTTCTCAGCAAATTTTCAGATTACACCAATCTGGAAGGAAGTAGTAGATATGCTGGAGGGTAGGGGCTAGATTTCAGAGTGACCTAGACAATTGGAGGATTGGACCAAAAGAAATCTTACATGAGGCTCAAAAAGAACAAATGCAAAGTCCTACACTTAGGATGGAACAGTCCCAGCCACCAGTACAGGCTGAAGGCTGACTGGTTAAGCAGCAGCTCTTTAGAAAAAGACGTGGGGGGTTATACTAGCAATAAGCCACAAGTGTGCCCTTGTTGTGAACAAGGCTAATGGTATACTGGGCTGCATTAGTAGGAGTGCTGCCAGTAGGTCAAGGGAAATGATTCTTCTCTACTCAGTACCAGTGAGGCCACATCTGGAGTACTGGTCACTTGTACACATGCCTGACACCTGCACAATTAATAAAATTTGCTGGAGCATGCTAATCAGCATGTTCCAGTAGCCTTGGCATCACACGTATTCAGTGTCCCCATGCTTTTAACTAAATCTTGTTCGACAAGCCTTAGTTAACGCAACCCCACCATCATTTTGCAGTGTGGGATGCTGGATACGTGACATGCTGTTGGCACTTGTAATTACAGAGGCTCCCAAGAACCTCTCTAATTTGAAATGTCCCCCTCTTCCCCTGCCCCCCCTCCCCACCCGGGAGCATGTGTAAAGACACTCTTATACTGTCTAGTTTTGGGCCCCCCACTACAGAATGGATGTGGACAAATTGGAGAGAGTCCAGGGAAACAAAATGGTTAGGGGACTGGGGCGCACAACTTCTGAGGGGAAGCTGATGGAGCTGGGTTTATTTAATCTAGTGAAAAGACCAAGGAGGGGAGGGGTTTAATAGCAGTCTTTAAGTACCTGAAGCATGAGTCCGAAGAGGATGGAGCTAGACTGTTTTCAGTGGTAGCAGATAACAGAACAAGGAGCCAATGGTCTCAAGTTGCAACAAGGGAAGTTTTATGTTAGATATTAGGAAAATCTCTCTTATGAGAAGGGTAGTAAAGCAATGATGCAGGTTACCCTGAGGTGGTAGAAACTCCATTCTTGAAGGTTTTTAAGACCTGGGTAGACAAAGCTTTGACTGGGATGATCTAATTGGGGATGGTCCTGCTTTGAGCAAGGGGTTGGACTAGATGACACCCTGAGGGTCCTCCCATGCCTAATTTTCTATAATTTGTTAGGGCAGTACGAGTCACTTTAGGTTGAATCCGGTCTGCTTATGTAACTATATTGTTTGGCGCAAACTCTAAACGGAAATCTGCGTTGTTCATACTGGACCAGTTTAATCTTTCAGTCTGGAATCTGTTTGGAAGTAGCTTTCTGCAGAGGGACCTAACGAGTGACTACTGCTATTCTCACTGAAAAGGAATTGCCTTCCCCTTCCTCCAAAAGACCAAGCTCACATCAAAAACACTTTTAAGTTGCTCTTTGTAAGATTCAGAAACCAAATCATAGTCTAAAAATGGCCTTATTCCTAAACATACCAGACTTAGTCTTATCTTCTCAGCTTATTAATGGGATTTTTGCTGCTGGAAAAAAGACTGCATCTTCAGTTCTGCTTTGAGCTTGATGTAGCTGAGACCTGTAGAACTGAACTAAGTGCTCCAAAACCACATGTTCCCCCCAGTGCTGCAAACTGTTTTTTCCAGCGAACATCACTTTCTCCACTAGCTGGAGAGTTTACCAGAGACCTTGTACAAAGTCCTGTCTTTGCCCCAAAGACTCTCTTCAAAATAAAATTAATGCCACTTTGTTTTAGGAAACAAGAATAAATTAAATGGCATCTCTGGACTGTGTAACTAGTTCCATTGAAATCTGCAGCATCAGCTGAACAGTATATGTTGGTACCATGGGAGACCAGAAATTAACACGGTGCCACTGCTTCATCATCCAGATGTTTTTGCAGGTAGATGCGTGGTAGAAAGCCTAAGCTATAAAAAGGATAAGCCTGTACCCGTTTTCTGATCATGGCTAAAGGCAGATTTAAGATAAATGAACAGAGTTTGGGGCAAGCTCTATATTTCAGCTCTGTCAGGAAATAACGCTGTGCTTGTCCGTTCCAACACTTCCTCTGGCAAAATACAAACAATAGGTATGAAAAGACTTTGCGGTTTGCCCTGTCATCTTTAAAGGACAGGCGTATCAAATCCTCGGTAAAGCAATTTAAATGTGGATAAAGGATGAAATTTCCTGCCAAAAATGAGACTTCAGCTTTCATAGATTATATGGTAATGAGTAGCCGTATTAGAACTTAAACACAGATTCAGGATTCGTTCTTCCTTTTGTTTTTGTTTTTTTAAGACTTAATTAGATTATACTTCTCTCTGGACCAGGCCTATGCTGTCATCCAGTATGGGTCATATAGCTATAAGTTGCTTTTTTCATAGTTCTGGGATTCTAGATGTCTTGCTAGACTTTTGATGAGCTACTCAAGATCAAATTGAAAGAACCCAGATGCCATATTCCCTGCCTTCAGGCTTGCTAGCCCCTCTGGAAAGCTGGAATTAGAAGGATCTAGTGAGAAAGGTGCACATCCTATCATTATAGAAGCAGCCAGCTCTGTGCTCAGGATGAATTTCAGAGATGCATGTCTGCTGTTAAGATGGCAAATTTTGCCCTTCATAACAATAGAGCTTGACGTAAGAGGCTTAGTTGGGCTGTGCGAAGCTCTAGTTGCTGATTCGATTCAGTGGACATATGGCCAGATTTGGTCACCGAAACTGAATCAAATAGGATGACCCTTTAACCTCTCCAGATTTAATTGGAACACTGAATCAATTTGGGGAGGTTCAGACATACAGATGGGTTTTAAATGTTTTTTCTACATGCATCTAGGTAGCAGGCAGCTTGCAAGTGCTGCGATGCTGGGGCATACTCGGCAGCAGACACGAAAGTGGACCAGAAGCACTTCTGGGTCCACTGAGGAGTGTGCTGGGGGGGGTCACCCCGCACCTCCCTGGCTCAGTGACTGGTGCCTCCTGAGTCTGGGGGGGGACACCTGGAGTCCCCTTTAGGCCAATCACCAAGCCAGAGGCGCGCTTCCCACCCCCCCCCTCGCTCCCCAGCAGACCTGGAAAATGGACTGGAAGTACTTCCTGGTTTGCTGCTGAGCATATGGTGGGCCCCCCGCACTCCTGTGAGACACTCCATTCAGTCCACATCGCAGCAATCATGAGCCTCGCGGTATGCAGAGAGAACTTTTAAAGCCGTGTCTGTGTCCGAATCACTCGTTCTCTGAATCGGCATAAAATCTTCAGATTCGGAGTCGGCTAAATCGAATCGGGGACAGTGATCTGAATCACTTGAATCGCTGTCCCTGATTTGGGCCTAATCCGAATTGAATAGGGCCCACTTCACACGCTCCTAAAGCTTAGTTCTCTCATGTGTTAGAGTAGATGTAGATCTGGGTCTTAGCTATCGGGGACTATATAACTGTTTCCACAGATTCCTTCCCCCTGCCCTGTCCATCAGCATCCAGTGTAGTTAGTGTTTGTTAAATATGCCCCCTCCTGCTCCCCCTCCCCACTTGGCAGGATCCTGGATTTGCAGGAGCTTCAAGGTGATTCTCTCAGTCCTCCATACATTCAAGGGTGAGGATGTGAAGATGCATGTGACTAAGTCTACAGCAGTAACCGACAGGAAGGTGAGCAAGCTGTTGGAAGCTAGTGGGTAAAGTGACTCTTTTCCTAGTAAGAACTTCTTCCGCACACTATAGATGTGGCTTTTTGGTGTCATCAGTGGTGAAGAGTTCTAGAAAAAACACTAGAATGACAGCCCAGAGCTAGAAATTCTGCTTAGTCAGAAGACGTTGATGTTGCTACTAGAAGAATGGTCTTATGGGTGTCTTATGATCAGGAAGCTGCTGGTGTGTCTTTTTGAGGTTGTCTTTATAAGGGGAGTGTTCATCTGTGGCTGTTGGCTCATGGCAAGATATATATTGTAAAAGGACCCTCTAGCTACTTGCTTCCCAGCAAAAAGAATAGTGCAATGAGTACTGTAAAACATCCATTAGAGTCCTTCTCATAACTTGGTGAGACGTTCTTTTTAAGCAATAGCTTTCTCTACTAGTATTTATGATCTGAGTGTGTAATTCCTTCACAAGCTGAGCCCTTATTTTCATGAATAGCCTGATTGTTTTATGGGACCTTTAAAGTTTTGAATCTGTTAGTATTAGCACAAGATATTGCTAGCCCACACTGTTTCTAATAGGAGCTCTAGATCCAGTTCTGCCAAGAGACCTTGTTGAATATACCCTGTGGACATGTGGGAACTCCTTTGCAGGTAGTAGGTTTCCACACTGTCACAGAGGTTTGTCCATATAGTTGTTACGATAGGATTGGTGGCTGAAGCTGATGAACTGATCTGGGAGCTACCTTTTTTTTTTTAAAGCTCTCTGATTAACGCTCATCTGTTCTCATGAAACTAACCATTGTTCTCATGGGGTAACTTCTTACTCTGCCCACATGAACAAAATGAAACCAATGACAACAGTATAAATGTACCAAAAACTATTTATTAAATGTACAGGTTTTTCATTTATGTTGTTAAAGTCTAAAAAATTGTTTAAATGTTTAGTTCTAGTTAAATAATATTTTGGGTTCAAATCATCATAAATAATTTCAAACAATTTGCTAAGTCTGCAGTTCACACTGCAAACTAACAATTGCTTCCAAACTTTTCAAACTAACAGTTACTTCCAAAAATGTTTCCTAACTGTTTTAACTAAATATTGCATTCCTCACAAAGCAGCAGTGATGTACTGTGGTGCACACAAATTGCTTACTATCTTTGTATCATTTTTGGATTTTACAGTCATCTGCCCTTGGACAAAAAGCACAATGTCCATTCATGCTTGCAGAAGGTTCTTCTGGGATGCGTTGTGGCAGTTTGTAATCTAGGGCAGTCATACCAGACTTGACAGATGCAGGCAAATTATGTGTACCCATCACACTTCATTTTATTTGTCCATCGGTCAGCTGGTCTCCAAGCTCCTGCAAAAAAACCTGCTGTCTTCTTAAATGTGATCTTTGCTTCCAGTTTGTGTTGTGGCCTAGCCAAATGATGAGGCTGGCAACGGCAGCCACATCCAGCATATTGAAAAACAGTGCTATTTTTTTTTTTTTTTTTTTTTCCATCTGCAGGTGGTCATATGGACTAAGTGGTCAAAGTTAGCCACCCCACCCTTGTTTTCAGTGTAGTCATGGATGATGTCAGGCTTTTTTTGCTCTCCACCTACTGACAGGTCATGGTGCATGTGTTGGATGCGGTCCATAACATGAGATCTCTCCTGAGCATGCACACACCAATTAGAGATGGGAAGGTTCTAGAATAGCTGAACTTTCCACCTTAATGGTGTCAGTGAGCCACTTACATCTGGGGAGCTTGTGCAGTAGCTTGTGTGGTCCAGTAGAGTGCTGTGTGTTACATCTGAGTGCCAAGAGCACAGGAGTAGGGTGTTGTGTGCACATGAGTATACTCAATGAAGAATGACTAACACACGGTATGACTCTGAGTGTTTAAGGAATCCTGAAGTGTGATCTGGCGTGCAAATGGAGTATGGATGCTTGAGAGTATTTGCGGTTTGAATGGTGTGTGAGCTTACTTGGTTAGTGATCATACCTGCATGTCTGAGGCATATGAGTAGTGAGAGAGAGGGGTGACCTATTGGATAGGATTGTAATTGGATACTTACCTGAAAAAGCATTACTGGATTTGGGACCTCGATCATCCATTGGTTTGGTAATTATCACCTTTCCTTCACTCTTGGTCTGAGACCCCCTGAGAGAAAAGTCTGAAGGCCTGACTGTCATTCCAGCTCAGTGAGCCTGTGAAGGTCCTGACACTGCCCTTCGCCGTCCCCCAGCAGGTCTGTTTATGGTGTGTTGCAGTGAACCAGTGTATAGAGTTAATGCTTGATGTTACGTGTGTTTCCTACTCTTAATCTTGTTTTTGTTGTGATGGTGAGTTTTTATAATATGCTTTTGAACTTTTATTGGAGCCTCTGTGTATTTGTAGGGCATATGAGGGTGGGTTGTAGCTCTATGTATATCCCTGACCCCCAAATCCACCCTTAACAGAGAGAACACGTGAAAGGCCCTGGCTGTCTGAGGAGGCCTAACAACCCTCTGCTCCTTAAATTTCTCATAGGTGGTCCATATCCAGGACACTTGGCAGTGTCTACCTTTCACATACTTGACAGCAATAGGACAACTTTGGACTTCTTTGGAACATAGGAAACTAGGGTGAGTTTCCCATCAAAAGCAAAAATGGATGAAGTTTCTCTTTTAATTTGCTTGCATTTCATTTGGGATATTGGCCTTTATTTTTCTGAATAGTACAAACTAGGTCAAGTCCTGCTGTAGCAGTCTATCTGCCAGGTCAGTACTTGTGAAGAAATTGTCACCCACAGTATTCCTTCCTATCTTGTACCCGGGATGAACAGCTTTTCAACAACCTAGGTACCAAGATTACCTTGGCATGGAGCTTCTGGTTGCTTGCCCAGGTAAATGTCTCTAGATGGGAGGAATGATATTACTACATCACAGCACCACCAAATATTCAAGCCATATTTGGTAGGCTTGCTGGGCATATACTCACTGAAGGGACAGTGACCCCTGAATGCAATGAGCTGCTTATCAGGTATATTCCTTGAACATACCACTTCCTGAGCTGCTCCACAAATTGTGTCCAAATATCTCTGAAGGCAGCAAGCTTGTCCACATCTCTCCTTCCTCACATGTCAGTTTGTTGTCAAATTGCCAGGTAGTTAGTGATTTGACGGAATCATTTTAAACTTGGTGGCATGGAAGCAAGGACGCTGGTGTGTTGCTCTCACAACTCCTCCAGTGCCTTGTGACCACTGTGGTACTGACCACTTAGCAGTAGGAGGCCAATGTAGGCTTTCAGCTCTGTTTCATCCAGCTTTCTACTTCCTGGCACTACTTTCTGTTTCCAGGATGGCTATCCTTCCACTCCCTAAATTTTCTGTCTGCCTTTCTTTGTTTCTCTGATGGTAACAGTTGGGATATCTTGTGAGAGAAACGGGTAGAATGTTTCCACCACGGTGTTTTTATTACTTTCTCTTGTTGGCCCAGCACTTCCATGGACTGTGTCCTTGGCTGTTCTCCAATGATGAAGAAAAAGCTGTGTCCTTGGCTGTTCTCCAATGATGAAGAAAAAGCTGTGGACTTTTTCCCTATGCTCTGCCATTCCTTCCTCTAAAGGTGTGATCTTCAGTGCCTTCTGGGAGTGGTGACGGTGGTACTGCTCCACAACCTGCTGTAGCTCTCCTCGGTCTTCCATGGCAACCCCGGGCTGGTCCTCTTGGCTGTCCCACTAGAAGTGTTGACGTTACTTCTGCTTGTGGCACCAAGTCCTCATCTGAGCTGGATGAAGCTTCCATAGATGCATGGTTGTCTTTCTGAACAGTCTCCCATGTCTGGAACAAAGTTGGCATCCTCACTGCCTTGGGTTAAGATTTCATCAGTGGATATGTCACTGTCATCCCTGGTTACCTGTGCAAGACAGGCTTCAGCACTGAATATGCACTGCCTTCTCATCCTGGACTGCGGGGAAAAAAAAAATTATTACAGCTGAATGCATATAAATAACAAAGATGAGCCAGTCCACCTATGCTGTCACAGAAGCAACTCCACCCTGCCCTATGGCAGTGCAGGTAGCACCCTCTCCCCCTGAGCATGGAAGCCAGAGACCAGCATCCACCCTTTGCAGGCAAGCCAAATGAGGATGGATGCTGTTTGGAAACCACACATGCAGGGACTTATTGAGAGCAGGTCAAAGGGGCCTGGGGGTATCAAACCCTTGCTGTTGAAGGGGACTCCGTAGCTTACACTGTATTGCAGCATGCTGTTGTTCTATTTCTTCTCTGCTGTCCCTTTACTCCTTGTCCTCACTTTCAACAAAGGCAGGGCAAACTAGCTTGTATGTTATGAAAGGAGCAGGTTTTGCCATGAGAAAACAGCAGAAGTGGATTTAAGTGTGACCGAGGGGGGTGGTTAGCAAAGGATGGGGTGTTTTGATGACCTTGCAGCCTGCAAAGTGGTTAGCAAAAGGTATTACCACATTACCTGCAAAAGCAGAGTGGAGGATGGCCATCCATTAGTTGCCATGGGTACCTGAAATAGACAGGAATGAGGTGTGAATGAATGCTGACCTTTCCGATGCATCCACCTAAAATGGCCAAACAGGTCCAGGCCTGTCACGTACAGAAATTGCAATGCATTAACATGGGCTTGGGGTAAGTTGTTACCCCATCTGGAAAAACGCATTCACGCCTGGGATAACATGTTACCCTGGACAGTTTTCATCCATGGAAAGCAAACCATTCATATAAGCTGGCTGTTCTTTGGAGATACTGTGCAGTGCAGTGACGTGACAGTGACAGTGTCCTAAAAAGAATTTTTTTTAGAATTAATTAAATTTAAGATACTACACAAAATATGTGTCTGAGGTAGGAAATTACCCCCTGGGAACATATGAAGGTTAAACGCTACAGCAGGCACCCTTCATTTTCCTGCAGTAACTGTACTCGATGAATGCAAGAAAATATAAAAGAGCACCTTATGGTAAAAATCCACCTGACTGCATTCTGTGTGGATTTAATGTTCCATTGCACAACATCAGAAGTAGATGAGGGACAATCAGTGCCACTGTGAGAAACATCAAAAGTGTTTTTATTTTTGTGTTTTTTCTGGTTTTATTTGACACAGAAATGGAGAAGAAAGATGTTCTCCAGTCACTAATATGCTATAAGTAATCCCTACAATTGGGGTATATTTATATTCCACATTAAACAGACATAAAAGGGGGGACCTGGAAGGTTTATGAGTTTAATTATAGTGGTTCCAAGGAAGGCATTAAAGCTGGTCTTTTACCCTGCATGTGACTGGGGGGCAGGTCTCGGGTGTTGGCAGGGGGGGAAAAAGGTGAAGACACCTCTGAGCTTGACTGCTGGTTGAGTTATGCTTGCTGAGGAAGAACACAATTTTTCAGTTCTTATCCAGGTTCCTGAGCCCAGATAGCTGTCTTATTTTCTTCAGGTTACTTTGAAGGCTGGACTAACCATTGGTCATCCTTGTAGTCCTTTTTTCTGCTGACAAATGTTTGCAAGTGCACCTTAAATTATCTATTTGACAAAAGGAGTGAGCACTGCTGCTCCTGGACAGCAGGGCTGTGTCAGCTGGAGTGTAAACTGGGTGAGAGTGCTCTTGTTTTTCATCTTGAGGATATCTCCAGTGCTTTCTGGGTTGAGTGACTGTACAGAGCCTAAAACAGGAGTGCTACAAAATTCAGATACCAAAGCAATTCCTTTTCATAACAATACATCTCCAGTAATCCCTGGTTTGATATGAATGGTCTCATTTCCAAATGCAAACAATGAGCCATGTTCTGCTTTTAAAGCAACAGTGCTCATCTGGCAAAAGAGTAAGAGTTCTGTTGAGTAACATTTCACTGTATGAGGAATGCAGCAGCTACATACTGTGCCTGGCACTAGTAGCTGCTTGCAGTGCAGCTTAGTCGCAGTCCATCGACCAGTGGGAACCGTCAGCGTCTCGTTATTCCTCTTTTCCTCTTGTGAATGGATTTTTTACATGAGCTGAGATTCACCAGAGCACCCTACATGTATGAAAACAAGTTACTATTTCTGCAAAAAAAATTATAGCAACAGTGAAGTGGCATTTCTTTTCAGTAGCTGCAAGACTGTCTACTTCAAGGGAGGAAAGTCCAGCTGCAGTGTAATTTTGAGCAAGCCCTAAGAATACATGACAGTATCTGATGACTATCTTGCATATGCAGATGTGATTTTTTTTTTTTTTTTTTGAACATGTAAATACCATCAATTTTATATCTGACTTTTCTATGCAGAGCTCAAACGAGATTGCATCACTGATTTTTGTTATTCGGATGCTTGCTAGTGCTTGTTCCCATATAGCGTGTGTCTTGGAATACCAGATCTTGCAAGTATGAGACAAGCTACTGTACTTAAAATGCAGAGGGGATTACTTAGTTGAAGGACACCAAGCAAATGGGCAGAGTGAACAGCCTAAATGGCAAGGAAAAGCTATTTTAAGAATTTGTGTACTGATGATGTATGCTTTCATCTCCATTTCATACTTTTTTTTTTTTTTTCTGCTTCCTCCTGCAGTTTAGGTTTTCAGACGGTAGATTGCTGTCCCAATTTACATAAAGCTAACAGGCCTGTCTGTCTGTCAAAATACCAATAGCTGAGATGAAAACACAGTACTTACCACTACATAATCATTAATAGATTTGAGCTACGTTACACTCTCACAACATTATCTCTGTTTTACAGGTGGGGTGCTGAGGCAGAGAGCAGGTAAAATGATTTGCTCAAATTCACTTAGCAAATCTATACCTAATCAAGAATTTTGAATCCAGGTCTTGTAACACCCAGTTGCGATACTTGAGCTAGGTACAGACATTATACTTTTAACCAGTATAAGTGATTGGAAACCAGCCTATACTCGTAACAGAAGTTTGGTGTGTGCAGACTGGCTTAAAAATAGTGGAACCTGATTTAAGATTTCCCCCCCACCGCCTGCCCCAAACCGTGAATGTGTTCTGTTCTTTACTGATCTAAACTATGCTGTGTACAGAAAACCGCCTAACTTAGATCGATTCTACCTTGGGCTCTTTAAATGTCTGTACCTAGCCTTTGTGTACAAGAGGTTAATTTATATTTACACAACTCTTATATAAGGTTCACAGTGGGTTGAATGCTGATCACTAAATGCGGGATCAAAAAGCCTTCTCTGGGGTGAAACTTGTACAGGATTCTCAGAGCACAGGGTAAAAATAAAGGAGGAATGTTCTTAGTTGTGGCTCTAGGGGATCTTAGTGTGTCGCTACACACATTTCACATTTTGCTGGGACAGTGATGTAAATGGGGAAATTCTAGTGTGGTGATAGCTAATGTGGAGATCCAGCAAACTATTTGTATGCATAAATGTGCTGAAACAAACTTACTGTGGAATTTCAACTCTCCAAATGCACTGAGCTGCTGCTAGAGGTCATTTGATGGAGGCATCTATCCTTTTTCCCTTTTCTTATTTTCATGTAAACAAATCCTGATGAAAAGAGACCCTGTGCCTCTGATAGTGAAGAAGAAAGCACTTGTTTCTTACTGAAGTTTTAACTAAGGTTCATCCAGGTGGGGAAGGAAGGAAAAGTGGTGGCATCTCTTCTATGCAAATGTTACCCTCTTATTCCAACTCAGAATCTTTGCTGCTGCTAAGGGGGATTAGGCAAGTGAAATTGAGAGCAGCTAATAAAATATGTAAACTGATTAGCTTTTGTTTCATTCCTTCCTCATTAAGACTTTCTTTATTTGCTCTGATGCTTTTTAATACTCATTAGCTATCCTTTCTGTTTGTCCTTCTTTTCAGTATGGGGGTAGCAAAAAGACTGTCCATGCACAATGAGGCAGCCCCAGCTCAAAGGTAACACTCTCAGTTGGCAACAGTAGGAGTGTATCAGTTAGGTGAGGTGAATAGGAGAGTTTGACTAGATCTCGGGTCTCCAATTCCACTTTAACACTAACCAATAATCCACACCGCCCCCCCCCCGCATGATTTGAAAGCCTTAAAAAACCTTTATAACAAGAAGTAGGTGCAGTTGCTTATTTTTTAAATGCATACTAAGGTAAAACTGCATTCCCTTCAAACTGCATTCCAAATTTAATTCTTTTCCTACTAATGATAGCAAGAAAAATTCATGCAATAGCATAGAATTGCTTCACAAGGAAGATGGCAGGCTCTCTGGAATGAATGCTTCAACATATGCAGACAGTGTTCTTTGGGTGAATCTGATATTTTTTAGATCAACTTAAATTGTGTGTGGGGGGGGGAATTTTTCTTGGCAAGCTTTCAGAGTTAAAAACCCTTCATCAGGCTGAGGAAGCCTCTGCTGTTGGTGTGTGCTCTTCCTGGATCACAAACTGCAAAGGCTTCCTCAGCCTGATGAACGGTTTTAAACCCAAAAGCTTGCTAAGAGAATTTTTTTTCCCAACTATTTAAGTTGATCTAATAAAAGAGATCAGATTCACCCAAAGAACCTTGTCTGCCTATGTCCTTAGACCAACAAGTCTACAACCTACACCCCTGCTTCAACATATGTACCTTAGCATCTTTGCAAAAGACCCCTACTGTGGTGGTGTTTTTGGCTTCTAAGGAGATAACCCACTGATAACTGAAAAAGACAAGAAAAAAATTCCTGTGGTCTAAAGAGGCAATGTTGTCTTGTGGGCAGGGTTCTGCCATTGGCCTGCTGGTGAAGCTCATATCACTTTTTTTTTCTGAATGTTTTTCCGTTTCTTTCCTCCATCTAGATTAAACCCTTTGGGGTGGGGACTGTCATAAAATGTGTATCAATGCAGCATCTAGCAGAGTAGGGTCTTGATCTTGGCTGGGGACTGTAGATGCTGTTTTATCGCATTCTTACTAATATGATGTTATTTGAATAGTCCCTGGAGCTACTTAAAATATTCACAGTAAAGCAAATATTCCATCGGAGCTAGCCCTTGCTTCTTATGATGCTTACTAATTTGTTAATTTGTCTAAATTGTACAAATAGCTCTTAACAGTCTTAGAACAGTCTCTAATTTATTCAAAATTTGGTAATTGGCCTGTGGAGCTGGTCACCTTAGTCACATATGCTTTTTATTCCCTGCTTGGATAACTTGACACTTATAACCAGGAGTAGGGAGTGAATGTTCTGAATCTGTTAGCGAAATTATGCTCTTTAGAGACAGAGGTCCATAAGATGAATAGGCCGAGGTACTTTTTAAAGGTATCTTAAATCTTTTTCTTCTCTTCTGTGGCAAAAGAAATCACATTCTATTTGGTTAGACAAGTAAAACCCAGAGTAAAAATCAGCTGGGTTCCAGCCTGGATGAGACAGGAAGATCTGTCAGGTGTGACAGCTATAATATAGACTGCTTTTTGTTTGCTCATGTCCCACACTTCTTCCTACATGACTGAATGTACATGCATCATTCAGGCAGCATGAACATGCTTACAACCATATATGGTTGCACATGAATACTTGTGTTCTGAAGAAATAAGTCTACTCCAAGTATTTATGCAAGGCAAGACATCTGTTTTTGGCAAAGTGAACTTGAAAAGCCTCAGACTGAAATGGAATGAGAGATCTAGGGCTGATTTGCTTCACGTGTTCACAAATAGAATTTGCCTCTGTTCACCCAAGATCCACTAGGCAGGTTGGTAGCATTTAATTTTTGTGTAGTGGGTGGAAGGGCTACTTGCATCTGTGTACTCTATGTAGGTCAGATGTGTGTTCGCTTTTTATGGAGACTAGACTTGACAGCCTTTCCTCTATGCAAGGGCTGAAAGAAAATTACAAAATTATCAGGCTAACTCCATTAGGGCTCTTTCCTTAGGAATATTCCTTAAGGGAAGCACATGCAGGTGAAATGCATTAGCACTGCCATGCATTTCAGGTTGTGATGATGCGCTTTATTGATGAAAGATTTATTTGAACTGAGTGTCCAAGGTTTGATGCAATGACACATCACATTAGCTTTACATTTCAAAATATTAAATGGGTCTATGTCTAGGCTAATAGAAATCTCTTTTGCTTTTTTCTTTATAACCACCTCTTATAACCTGAAGTTTATGAAGCTGTTGCTAGGCTTTTTAATGTGAAGCCCTCCTCACCCCACTATTATTTATTGGCTGGGTTTGTATACTTGCTTGTATCCTCACATAGTTTGGCTTTTACTGGTAGGGAAAGGGACTGTTCCATTCACTTGAAAGTGCTTTAGGAGCCTGTTCCAGTACCCAAGGAGATCAACTGAAAGACCTCACTTTGTGTGGGCTTTGGATCAGGCCCAAACAGTAGTGCAAACAGCACTACCCCAAGGTAAAACTGTTGGAAATGAAAAGCCAGGCAAAAAATAATGCGCTAGATGGGTTTTACTTTTGGCTCGCATGTGAATCCATCTCATTTCACTATTGGTCTTAGTCCCAGGTCCTTGAACTGTGTGATTGACAACTGTTTCATTTGTGTGGAGGGAAAAAAGCTCGAAAATTGTTTCCCAAGTGAACCTAAAAAGTACAGAAATCAACAAAAGTCAAACAAAAAAATCCCTTCCCAAAGATCACAAAATATCGTGGCTGTAAGGTGAATTGAGATCAGACTCTATTTTGGGAAGGTTGATGAAACTGTCCCAAGTGTGGTTTGGGTTTTGGGGTTTTTCTTTGTTTCCCTTCATTTTCCTCTCAGCTGACGGCCTATTGGTGTATGAGTAGCAAATGTGGAGATAATTTCAGCTATGTATTTGTTTACTTCTACTTATTAGGCTGTTGGGATGTGCCCACCCCATGCTTTAAGTACCTTTAATGCATTCAAACTGGCTGCATTCCAAAACCACCCCAAAATAATTTGCAATGACAGGACAGCTGCACCCTCCACCAATGAATACAAATACAGCTGAAAATGCCAATGACTACAAACAAGCTTTGGTGTGTAGTAAATGTGTTAGCAAATCTGAACAAGATTTGGAGAAATAAGGCCCAAATTCTATGCTCCTAAAGCCATATGTAGGCACCGGTATGCATGGCCTGATCTTTTTTTCAAAAGATCAACAGTGTACAGCTCCCGCTGACATCTAAGGAATTTTAGTGGGCAGTCATTTTGAAAACCAAACTACTTGAAGGTTCTTGTTTATGGACTTAGAAGACTAACTTTGAGCAGCCATCTTGAATTTTTGGCCCTGGCTTTTGGCAAGGACAAAGTGAGACTTGAGTTGCATGCTCAAGGGCCTTCCACAGAGGTGCTCAAACACTAGTGATGCACACAATGTGGGCATGACTTTTTTTTTTTTTTAAAAGCCTGTCCTGGAGTTGGTAAACCAAGCTCACGGTGTCACGGTGGGGCGGCCGGGTGGTGGCAATTGGACACAGACAGGTGGGATCAGTGGCGATGGAGTCTGAATGGCACGGGAATCGTGGTAGCTTTAAAACCGATGAATTTATTTAACTTATGCTTTTTGAGGAGTAGGTGAGCTGCTCTTCAGTTACAGTGGCGCAGAACAAACTAACAACAAAGGGGTCTGTTGGCCCAGGGGGTTCTGGAGTGAGCCCTTGCTATCTACCCCGCGAGGGATAGGGGCGGCTGCCCACTCCTTAAGTCCCAGGGCTGGTCAACAGCTCGTGCAGGGATAAACGAATAACAGAAAAAGAACTGTAACACGTTGAGATGAAAACAAAGATGGTGTCGTGACGCCAGTCCCACAGGACAATCGGATAGTCAAAGGCGATAGCCGAGGTCGAAAACTAGGCGAGTTGAAGATGAAGCCGACGTCGACCTTGCTCTCGGATCACCCTCGCTACTTCGAAGTCAGAGCCGAAACCAGTCCAGTAACCGGAGAATCAATACAGTGCAAACAAGGTACGATCGGAATGAAACGCAGCGAGAGCCCACGCTGGAGGAGACCGATAGGCCGCAGAGCCTAACTGAGAGACAGCCCCTGGAGACCAGCCTCTGTCCTCAGTTGAGTGGGTCTCCCCCCGAGGGAGGGGCTCACTAACTTCTTATGTGAATTTGGTAGCCAATTGGAAGGCTTATTTCGAAGAAATTTCTAGTCAGATTACCTCGCTCAGTCAGTTACTCACCAGGCGTGCGCCAGGACAAGCCCTGTAAAGCAACTGAGCCTGCGCAAGACTGAAAAGTAGGTCAAGGCTGATTGACAGCTCCTGAGGTCACCCACGGGGCACATGCTGGGTGCACTATGAAAACTTCACTCAGGGCCATACCTCAGTCTGCTGCATATAGGAATTTCAATTCTTTCTGCATTGACAGCACTCAATCTAAAAATTTTCTTTGACAAAGCCTAGATAGAACAAAACACCTACTGACAGCTTTCTCCTCTTCATATACCTATGTAAAGAGTTCCAGACAAAGCGTGTCTCTCTTGGTGACTTTAAATGTGAAACTAATACAAGAAGAAATTGGAGGACAGGCACTAATTTTGCTATGATTTGGCAGAGGCCTGCTCTCTTTTATGGAGGTACTGTCCTTCTTAGGTTAAAGGCTCATTAGTTCTAGCCTTTCCTTTTACACATAGTTTACTGAAGCTTAAGTGGAACAAAGAGAACATTTAGTAAAATCTTGTCTGGCTTCTACTCTACTCCAAGTAGCATTTTGACCTGAGCAGGGGAAAATGTACCACTGGCTCCATAGAATCCATAAGGGACTTTTGCTTTTGCCACTGATTTTGACAGATGCTCAGATGTGGTGGTGGGTGGCAGTCTGAAATACTGAGCTAAATATGTAGGGTGGTGTAGGAATAGTAACTGCTGCTGTCCCCAATCCATACATAACCACAGGACTGCCATCCCCAGGGCTGTCTGTCAGGACCATGTCAACTGAACCAAGTTCCAAAGCAAAGACAGAAACTAAGGCACTTAGCATCCAGTTAGAGTAAAATTGCTAAACAGAGGGCATAATATCTTTATTTTCTGGGAATAAAAAGGGGGGGGGGAATGCTGCATTCCCTGCCCTGCATCTACATAAGAGAACTGAAATGACTGTCTGGTTTGATCAAAACAAACAAACATGAACATTTTTATGGCAATAAGAACCCTGTGAGACTTATTTGAATGAAGTTAATACTTTAAGAGCATTCAGCCTGGCTGAGACTTCTTGCAGCCCAACAAAGACTTTACATAGAAGTAATAAAGTTAGAGTTAGACTGCAGATAATAGGCTAATGGCAAGCACTAATATTCTCCTCTAAAACTTTAAGACTAAGGATTTTGCATGGTCTCTTTCTCTCCCAGTACTTCTAATCATGAATACTGCCGTGTGTGTTTGTTTTTTCTCTGAGCTGATGTGGAAGGCACCTGACTTAATTACAAGTATTTGGGGCTGGTTTCCTCCCTTAAAACAAGGGCCCTTGGGATGAAGGGAAAACAGAACTGCCTAAATACTAAAGCTCAGGTTTGCAAAAAGAATTCACATACTGGGTGCTGATATATTCAGAAAACCCACAAGTGTCACAGTGGACATGGCTTTCTGATCCACGTTTTTCAAAATGTGACCCTAGCAGAGGGGAGAGCATTTGAACACTGGAGCGCTACATTAATCGCACAGTACCATTTAGGGTTGTCTATGCAGTTGCAGTGACAGGTCCTAGTAATGTCATGTTTTTATATGTGCCACCTAACCCCTACTCACCCAACTCTGCAGCACCTTTCAAATCAGAAATGTCAGTGAGGCTACTCCAGGCTCTTCTTTTTGCACCTGCTCTTAAGCCCTTAGGCTCTGGCGGGCTTGAGTGAGTGCTGAGGATGAGCCTGGAGCATCCTTAGTTATACTCCAAACTGGAAGCTCATAACTGTGGATTCAAGAGGGTGGAGCCTGGGAAGGGCATGCTCAAGGTTTCCTCACCAAGGGTCAAGACCTGCTGCAATGGTATAAACAAACCTGTAAAGACCCCAGTTATAACCGTGGTAGCATTGTATAAATGCACTTAAAAAGCTATAGATTGAGAGGGTGCATCCAGATGAATGCACATACGCCTCTTGCCCCTTTCAAATGGGGCAGGAGGCAAGTGCGGGAACAAAAAAATGTTCTTCATGCTGCAAACTTGGATATCCAGGAGTCTAAAAAAACCTGAAGTTTAAAAAAGCTCAGGGTCCTCTATGGGGCCTTGGAGTGGGGCAACCGTAGGCTAGGTTCCTCCATGGAGATGCTCTGGTTGCCTGAGCATCTCTAATGATTGGCCCCTTGCCCTGGTGTTGAAACGCACGGCCTGCCAGGCAACATGTTCAGCACCAGTCTGAACCTACTCTCTAACAACTCTTATGGCTGTTATTCTTTGTTACTCTGGGAGGCACGTGGGGGAACAAGGCCTCTCCCATTCCCCGCTGGTCCCCCCTAGTAAGTTTATAGATGGCCACCAGGTCCCCTCTCGGCCTTCTCTTGTGAAGGCCGAACAGGTTAAGGTCCTGTAGCCTCTGCTTGTAGGGTCTGCCCTGCTGGCCCTGGATCATGTGAGTGGCCCTCCTCTGGACCCTCTCAATGCTGTCCACATCCCTCCTGAAGTGCAGCGCCCAGACCTGGACACAGTACTTCAACTGTGGCCTGACCAGTGTCGCATAGAGGGGGAGGATCACCTCCTTGGCCCTGCTTGTGACACATCTGTGGATGCACAACAAGGTGTGGTTAGCCCTACTGACAGTGTCCTCACATTGGCAGCCCATGTTCATCTTGGAATTGATAATAACTGATAATCCCTCCCTTCTGGCACGCCCTCCTCACTCCAAATCTTGGTGTTGTCCGCAAATTCAAACAGGGTGCTTTTCACCCCCTCGTCCAAGTTGTTAATAAAGAAATTGAACAGTGCGGGCCCAAGGACCAAGCCCTGGGGGATTCCACTGCTCACATCCCTCCGGGTTAAATATGATCCATCCACCACCACTCTCTGGGTGTGGCCCCTCAGCCAATTTGCTATCCATCTGACTGTGTAGGCATCAATGCCACAGTCACCTAGCTTTTTTAATGAGAATGGGGTGGGAGACAGTGTCAAAGGCCTTCCTGAAGCCCAGAAAGACTACATCCACTGCGACATCTGCATCCAGTGATTTTGTGACTTGATTGTAGAAGGCCACCAGGTTGGTCTGACAGGGCCTGCCCCTAATGAACCCATGCTGGTTGCCCCTGAGCATCATCCCTGCTGCTGGCCCTTCGCAGATGTGTTCCTTGATAATCTTAAAGAGCTTCCCCAGGATTGAAGTAAGACTAATGGGCCTATAGTTGCCTGGGTCCTCCCCACTCCCACTTCTGAAGATGGGGACCACATTGCACCTCTTCCTGTCATCCGGCACCTGGCCACAGCATCAGAAGTGCTCATAAAGCTGTGCCAGAGGCCCCACGATAACCCCTGCCAATTCCCTGGGGTGGAGAGCATCTGGACCTGCTGATTTGAACACCTCCAGCCCCTCCAGAAGTTCTCTAACTTGGTCCTCCCTGACCCTAGGCCTGGCGGAGTCTCTCTTGAGTCCATCCTGAATCTCAGTGTGGGAGTCCCAGTCCGTGCACAAGAAAATGGAGGCAAATAAATTGGTAAAAAGATCTGCTTTTTTCCTCTGGTGCAACCACAAGATTGCGTAGCATATCCTGCAGGGGCCCCACATTACCCGGTGCCGCCTTCGTACTCCCTATGTATTTAAAAAATGACTTTTTGTTCTCCTTGATGCTAGCCTTAGTTCTGTATCTGCCTTAGCTTTCCTAACAGCCCCAAGCAATGGAGGTATACTCCTCTTTGATGATAGCCCCTCCCTTCCACTGTGTGTACCCCTCCTTTTTGGCAATCAGGCATTCTTGAATGCCCTTGGTGAGCAAGGGGGGCTTTTGAGCACTCTTGCCCCCTTTGATTCTTGTTGGGATTGTCACCCCTTGGACTCTGAGTATTGTCTCCTTAAGGAATGACCACTCATCTTGGGTACCCAGTTCCCCTACTCTCCAGGACCCCAGTGCCTCTCCTACCAATCTCAACTCATTGAAGTTAGTCCTCTTGAAGTCAAGGGCTACTGCCTTTCTGCAGGCCCTTGACACCCTGTGCTGGATGGTGAATTCCAGCAGGCGATAATGACTGTTGCCCAGGTGGTCAAGAACCTGGAGTCCCCTCACCAGGTTGTCACCTGTGGCCAGGACCAGGTCCAGCAGGGCATTTCCCCTAGTGGGACCGTGCACCTCCTGGGTTAAGTGGAGGTCCTGTATCTCAGCCAAGAACTTCTGTGAGCAGTCAGACCTGGCTGACTGCTCCTCCCAGTAGATGTCTGGGTAATTTAGATTACCCATGACAGCTACATCCCTTACCTTATGTGCCTCCACAAGCTGACCTGAGAATTCGCGGTCCAGCTCTTCCCCTTGGTTGGGAGGTCTGTAGTAGACTCCCACTGTTAAGTCCCTTTACCCATGATCTCTCTGTATTCTGACCCAGAGCACTTCAGCCTGCCTCTCCTCTGACCCCGTCCTGCTGGTTGAGGATGTGTATTACTCTTTGACGTAGAATGCCACACTCCCACCTTTCTTCCCCGCTCTATCCTGCCTATATAGTCGATAGCCACCCAGTTGCGGGATGAATTCCTCCAGGTTTCTGTGAGCTCTACTATGTCTGGGTTTGAACTAGCTATCTGGAGGGTGAGTTCCGCCTGCTTTTTCCCTATATAAAAAGCATTGGTGTAGAGGCATTTAAGGTCTTGAATTGGTGCGTGTGCCACTCCCCGATTTCTAGGATTGTCTGGACCTCTGTCACTTACCCGAATACTCCTTGTGCACATTACCTGTCTTGGTTGGGAGGTGTCCTCAAGTCATCCTGTGGCCCCATCCCCCAGCAAAGCTAGTTTAAAGCATGCCACACAAGATCAGTCAACCTGGAAGAGAAGACATGCTTGCCTTTAGGGGAGAGGTGTAGCCCATCCCCCCACAAGCAAGCCCCCTGCATGAAAGTATCCAGGAACCCAAGGCCTGCCTGGTGGCACCAACTCCATAACCATCAGTTGACCTCACCAGTGCAGGCCTCGTGTTGCTGTCCATGTCTGCTCAATGGGAGAATAGAGGAGAATACCACCTGTGACCCTGTCTCCTTAAGCTTGGCCCCCAGGGCCTCAAAATCCTTCATGATGTGGTCTGGGTTGCCTCTAGCTGCGTCATTTGTTCCCACGTGGATAAGAACCATGGAGTAAGTGGTCTGAGGGTCGAATGTAGGCTGGGTTCCTCTCTATGATATCATGAACCCTAACCCCCAGCATGTAGCAGACCTCTTGTGCCATGGGGTCGGGCCAACAGATGGGACCCTCCGTTCCCCTTAGGATGGAATCCCTGATGATTAAGACCTGGAATTTTTTCCTCTGGGCGCACCCCCTCTGTGCAGTCTGTGTCGTGTGGAGTGGCACCGCCGCCATTGGAGGCAGCCCCTTCATCCTTGTCCACCAGGGCTGCTAGGGCCTCGTATCTGTTCCCCAGTTGTACCTGGGGAGCCTTTACCATGCTAGCCAGAGCAGCCCTGTTTCTGGTGGATACCTTCTGACACTCCTCCATTGAACGTGTCTCGCAGGGGGTCTTTACACTGAATGACTGGTCCTGCAGTGAACAGAAATAGAAGTCAATTTCGTCCTCTGCAGCTCTGATCTCCTGGGTTGTGGGGTGGCCGGGGCTCAGGCTGGGGGGGCAGCCATTGGGGGCTGGAGCAGCTGGTGGGGGATGGGGCCAGGTGGGGTATGTGGGCCTTGCAGAGGGGGGATAAATCCCCTGTGTGGGGGGGCTGAATCCCCTGTGGGAGGGCAGCAAAATATATATGAATGTATTCATGAAATACATAAATAGAGTTCACTTTATTATGATAAGAGACATGCTTTAACACTGTAGATATATCAATAAAACATTGCCCAAATGATCAATCTCTCTTTCTCTCTTTATAGTGGTCTTTTGTTTTACTTGTGAAGAAACATGGATTTTGCAGTATTTTACAGAGTGACTTTGGGATTTCTTTTATAAGAGATTTTTCAGTTTTCCAATAGGGAACACCAGAATTCCTGCTAGGGAGGCCAGTGGCAGGACCCTGCCTGCTCAGAGCTGGCACCTTGGATGCAGCTGGCTGCGGCTGACTTCCTGGCCAAATGGAGCCAGGAGGACATGCTTTTACAGTTCAAAGTAGGCCACCACACCCGGAACATTTTCTGGGCGATAGCTGCCCAGATAGCCAGGCAGGGGGCACACGTGGCAGTAGTGCCATACAGAGTCCAACTCCGCAGCCACAGCCCACTGGCAGTGGGCCCAGAGTAGCAGATGCCTCTACTGGTTGTGCAGTCCCCATCTGGGTCTGGCAGGTACACAGCAGGTCACAGCCAGGCAGAAGCCCCCACTGCCAGACTGCTGCAGTGAGTAGAGGGTTCAGGGAACTCTCAGGGCTGCTTCAGCAGTCCACCTGGCACAAGGGGTAGTGTCCCCAGGTACCAATTAGCTGGGCCCCAGAAGCTAGTGAGAGCTAGTAGCTCTGAACTTCCTGCCAGGGTGGCTTTTTATATTGCTGGGGACAGCACGGGTGTTGGCCCTGGACTCTAGCCCCCCACCGGCTGCAGATCCGAGAGGAGCCAGGCAGGGTTATTTTGCCTCAAGTGGCACAGTTTGCTCCATAACAGTGTATGTCCAAACATGTTTACTGAGACAAAAAGCCCGGGCTCAAATTTGTACCACAATACAGGATGGGGAAGAGGGCAGGGGAGTACATTTTTTCTCTCTACATAGGCTCAGAGGGATTAAGTAAATTGCTAAAGGTTAAACAAGAAGTCTGTGAATAGAGTTGGAAGGCAAAGCCAGGTTTCATGAGAGATTAATGCTGTGCATTAGCCACAGATCACCTTTCCTTTTCTCATGACTTCTACCACATAATTTTAGCCAGACTGTGATCTGCATCCTGTTTTGTGTGGCTCATTGGTTCATGTCCATTTTGCTAATACAATCTTGAGCAAGCGAAAACCTACAAATTGGGTAGCTGGGTGCTTCTTAGACCCTGTGTACAGATGTTCCTGCATGTGCCAAAAGTTAGCAGCCTACTGGTTGAAGAACAGCTAGTTTGGAATGAAACAAAATCAGAGGATGTATCTGAGAATTGGTTTCCAAAAGGATAATTTTGAATCTCTTCTACCCTTAGTTTGGGCTGATGTAGGCGTGTCATTTTTGTTACCGTATTGCAGTGTAAAAGAAGTGTTTGCATGCAGGTCATGATTTGTAATGCCTAAACCTAACCAGGATGCATGGAAATCTATGACCTTTGACTTTAAGTGTAGGAAATATCTATTGCCTGAATTTGGAGACCCAGCTCTGTTACCTGAGGCTCTTCAACCTTTATGTGGTCTGCATGCTACTAGAGGGAGACAGAGCACCAGACTGAGTAAGTGTAGGTTGCAATGTGCATTGGTCCAAGTCCCATGACTGCAATATTGTAATCTTTTTTTTTTTTTTTTTTTACAGAAGAAGCAGTAAGGTGAATTTACTTTAAGTGTAGAGACCAATTTATATAAGGTGAACGCCAAATCTGCCCCCTCTGCTCATGTGAACCATCTTCATGAAGTCAACATGGAGCCAGGGTTAGAATGTTGTTGTCTAAAGTCCATTTAGGGCCCATACTTGAAACTGTCCTACACAATATTTTCATAGTAACTTCACTAATGAATAACTTGAGCCTACAGATATTTACCCATAGGTCTAACTCTGAATGAGGAGTAGCCCTTCTCATCTCATCTATATGTGTCTGAAATCCCACCCTTCTCAGGAGCTTAGGCTTCTAAGGCAGGGCTACAGACAGGCATCTCTGTTGCTCAGGGTCTATTATCATGAATCTTCCTCAAAGGAGTCACTTCTGAAGGAGCTGAACAAGGCCCTGCACTTTGCTTTAAAAATTATGTTGCTGGTGGTGTTGCAACCTCCCTCCTTTTCTGTACTATTGTAGTGATGACAACACGTGCCTGGGAAGTGGTGGACATGCCTTTCTCAGTTAAAATCCACAACTCCCAGGACAGAAGCTGAAGCACCAAGCTATAGATTGGAGAGTGCCCATCCCCAGCCCATACTCCTGTTGAAGCTGGGCTACTGGCATGAAGAGAATGCAAGATTCACGTGGACAGAAGAAACGAGTAACTAGAAGGTGTGAGAGTCTGTGGCCAGCTGGTGAAAGCAGTCACCTAGGAGGAGTAAAGCTGGGGTTCTGGTCCTTGCTCTTATAACCATTTCTGTGTATTATCTAATGATTGTTTAAAATAAATATCCATAGCCAAAAACCATGGTGCACATAACAATTTCAGGGCTGATACTAAAGACACAAAGATGGTCAGAAAGAGAATATATTCTAATTTATCTGAAGGCCTAAACCCTTAGCCCTTTGTAAATGGGCCTTGCTGTTTTGACTTTTGTGTAGGTA
>NW_017728922.1:15255537-15265023 GCF_001723895.1 Crocodylus porosus
GGCAGGGGAGTACATTTTTTCTCTCTACATAGGCTCAGAGGGATTAAGTAAATTGCTAAAGGTTAAACAAGAAGTCTGTGAATAGAGTTGGAAGGCAAAGCCAGGTTTCATGAGAGATTAATGCTGTGCATTAGCCACAGATCACCTTTCCTTTTCTCATGACTTCTACCACATAATTTTAGCCAGACTGTGATCTGCATCCTGTTTTGTGTGGCTCATTGGTTCATGTCCATTTTGCTAATACAATCTTGAGCAAGCGAAAACCTACAAATTGGGTAGCTGGGTGCTTCTTAGACCCTGTGTACAGATGTTCCTGCATGTGCCAAAAGTTAGCAGCCTACTGGTTGAAGAACAGCTAGTTTGGAATGAAACAAAATCAGAGGATGTATCTGAGAATTGGTTTCCAAAAGGATAATTTTGAATCTCTTCTACCCTTAGTTTGGGCTGATGTAGGCGTGTCATTTTTGTTACCGTATTGCAGTGTAAAAGAAGTGTTTGCATGCAGGTCATGATTTGTAATGCCTAAACCTAACCAGGATGCATGGAAATCTATGACCTTTGACTTTAAGTGTAGGAAATATCTATTGCCTGAATTTGGAGACCCAGCTCTGTTACCTGAGGCTCTTCAACCTTTATGTGGTCTGCATGCTACTAGAGGGAGACAGAGCACCAGACTGAGTAAGTGTAGGTTGCAATGTGCATTGGTCCAAGTCCCATGACTGCAATATTGTAATCTTTTTTTTTTTTTTTTTTACAGAAGAAGCAGTAAGGTGAATTTACTTTAAGTGTAGAGACCAATTTATATAAGGTGAACGCCAAATCTGCCCCCTCTGCTCATGTGAACCATCTTCATGAAGTCAACATGGAGCCAGGGTTAGAATGTTGTTGTCTAAAGTCCATTTAGGGCCCATACTTGAAACTGTCCTACACAATATTTTCATAGTAACTTCACTAATGAATAACTTGAGCCTACAGATATTTACCCATAGGTCTAACTCTGAATGAGGAGTAGCCCTTCTCATCTCATCTATATGTGTCTGAAATCCCACCCTTCTCAGGAGCTTAGGCTTCTAAGGCAGGGCTACAGACAGGCATCTCTGTTGCTCAGGGTCTATTATCATGAATCTTCCTCAAAGGAGTCACTTCTGAAGGAGCTGAACAAGGCCCTGCACTTTGCTTTAAAAATTATGTTGCTGGTGGTGTTGCAACCTCCCTCCTTTTCTGTACTATTGTAGTGATGACAACACGTGCCTGGGAAGTGGTGGACATGCCTTTCTCAGTTAAAATCCACAACTCCCAGGACAGAAGCTGAAGCACCAAGCTATAGATTGGAGAGTGCCCATCCCCAGCCCATACTCCTGTTGAAGCTGGGCTACTGGCATGAAGAGAATGCAAGATTCACGTGGACAGAAGAAACGAGTAACTAGAAGGTGTGAGAGTCTGTGGCCAGCTGGTGAAAGCAGTCACCTAGGAGGAGTAAAGCTGGGGTTCTGGTCCTTGCTCTTATAACCATTTCTGTGTATTATCTAATGATTGTTTAAAATAAATATCCGTAGCCAAAAACCATGGTGCACATAACAATTTCAGGGCTGATACTAAAGACACAAAGATGGTCAGAAAGAGAATATATTCTAATTTATCTGAAGGCCTAAACCCTTAGCCCTTTGTAAATGGGCCTTGCTGTTTTGACTTTTGTGTAGGTAAACTGATTTAAACCACCAGAGACTCTGGCCCACAAGTTTTATAAGGCAAAAGTAACCAATTACAAAACAGGACCAAACTTGCCTAGAGGCAAAACACGGTATCATCATTATTGGATCCCTATTAATTTCTCAAGTGTATAGACAGCAAAAAAAATTCCAAGAGCTGTTTGGGAATTGTTACCTCTTTAGATTGATACTGGAGTTTTTGTATGTGTCCTTAGGTGTTCTGATAGCTTTTTTTTTTTGTACGCCAGAAGCATAGGCAGTTTTCTATCATTGTTTTTCCTCCTCCATTGGGTTTACATGGAGCTGGTTGGGATCCCCAGACACTTGCATCTTAGGGTAGCCTTAAGGCTGCTCTAAATTATACTTCTTTGTTGTTGTTCCTAAGAGACCATTCTGCTGTTGCCAGGAAAAAAATCCTACAAAGCAAAATTTCCTCAAAAATAATTCTTCCCTACATCTTAGAACTGTTTTAAAAAACAGGCCAGTTTTTTTAATGCAGAGCTATTTTTACACTTTTCACTATAAAACAGCATTTTTTTAATGTGCGATTGAACTAGGGAACCCATTCTCATGCAAATAGCTTTTAAGGCTGAGGAAGGCTAATGGCAACCACTTCTCGAAACCCAATACTGTGGCTACCATGAAGGAATGTTTGTGTGTTAGAAACGATAACCCCTGTATTGGTGGCAGATAGCTCTATAACAAATAAATGGTATAGACATGATCGTAATTACTGCATGGATGTGACTTCACGACTAAGCCATTTTTCAAGCAGCCTGTTCTCTGTTGTTCTCTGATTTCTTTTTAATTGCATTGAAGTCACAATCCTGTACCTATGCCATTAGAGTAATTTCCATGACAACCAATCATGATTTTACAAGTAAAGAGGCTAAGTTCTGGAAACAGAAACAGGCCATCAAGCACAACATGCCTGCTCTTTCTGAATTCATTTTAATGCCATCTCCCTTCCTTGTCCTCCTTTCCCTCAATCCCTACCTCCTTCAGAAATGAATGTGCCTCTTGAACTCACTTACACGTTGCCTCACTTGTTCCCCCCCACCCAGCATCTTATCCCCTCCATGTTCATTACCCTGGGAGTAAAGTACAGTAGTTTTCTATAAACTCTCCATTTAATTCTAGTTCCTCTGTCCATTTCACACTCAGATTGCCTGCTATTTCTTGAACCCTGTGAAAGCTTCAGTATTTTTGTCTATTAATGATCTGAGTCCCTTGTATAATTTTAGATCCCATTGCCCTCATTTTCAGTCAAAAAAACTGCTATGTCTTTAACTACTTCTTGCCATGTATATTCTTGACACCCAGTTCCAGTGCTACTCTGTCCCAGTTTTGCTTTGTGTTTCTTTTACATCTTCCATGATCTTGGGACCAGCCAAGGACCCATTCTACCCTACAGAAGGTAGAACACTCTTTAAATTAGCATTAGAGAGAGGATAGATATGGGTTTCTCTCTCTGACTGTAGGGGACAAGACTAGGAGCAATGGTCTCAAGTTGCAACAGAGGAAATTTAGGTTGGAGATTTAGGAGGAATTTTCTATGAGGGTGATCAAACATTGGAACAAGCTACCTAGAGAAATCATGGAATCTCTATCCTTGGAAATTTTCAAGGAGAGGTTGGACAGATGCTTGGCTGGGATGGTTTGGTTTGGAGATGGTTCTGCCTTGAAGTACTAGACTAGATGACCTTATGAGTTCTCTTCCAACCATACTTTCCTATGATCCTTTTGATTTTTTTTTCCAGCAGTCAGTTTATAATCCAAGAGGGACAGACTGGGAAGTGGTGTTTGTATCCACACTTAAGAGGAGCAACATATTTATTTTCATGCACACAGAGGCTCCCCACACTGTATTCAGGTGTGTAGTGTTTAATGAAACTATTTCTCTACTTACTCTACCCTCAGTAGGCAGAGGATTGGTTTAGGAAATGGCTGGATCTTTGGGTCTTCCCCTCTACTCATTAGCTGAGGTGGCTGAGCCAGTGTAGGACTGTATGCATACCAGGAATGAATTGCAGCATCTTAAGAGCAAGGAGGCAGCAGGTGGATATTATGATTTAAGGGCATCTGTGAGGCTAGGTGCTACCCATGGGAAAATCCAGCTTATACCCCATTCCTTAGGCCTGTGTCCAAGAACGCGACCTTGCTCTTTGTGATTATTTGTATCGCTATAGTGTGTGAATGTTTGCCTATCATGAATTAAAGATTTCTGTAGGAAAATCATGGTGATAAGTGGGGAAAGCTAGAGTCAGAGTCCTTGCCAATGGGTTCAGCTTCATTGATGCCTGTGAGAGTGTGCCTGCTTAGTGCTATCTTTGATTAAGACTCCCTGGCTGCCTAAATTAAACTCTTCCTCATGCAGAATTGACAGATGAGAGCAGTGTCCATTCTGGCAGAGTATATATCCTGTGATACACATCACTAGAAGTGCAGTAAAAATCCTATCTCAGTGGCTGGGGAGGGGGAATCAGAACTGAGTTCAGGGGTGGGGTAGAAGTGGTGCAGCAGTGTAGGGGATGCCAGGTGCACCGGTGAGGGGGAGGGTGCTTATGACAAAGGAAATCTATTCCCACACAGAGGAAAAGTAGCAAAAGGGCTGGGAAGCCCTCTTGGCTAAGCAGAGAAATCATGGTCCTTTTGAGAAAGAAGAAAGAGGCGTATAGACAATGGAAGCTTGGGACATGCCCCAAGGAGGACTATACAACAATGGCCCACACCTGTAGGGAGCAGATTAGAAAGGCTAAGGCAGTGACTGAACTAAAATTAGCAACGGGAATCAAGGACTACAAGAAGTCCTTTAGATACATAGAGAACAGAAGGAAAACAAATGGGAATGCTGAGCCACTGCTAAACAACTCGGAACAGCTGGTTATTGGCACTCAGGAGAACTTTGCTTCAGTCTCTCACCAGGCCAAGGGGAAAATCATGCCAGATAGGGTACAGAATGAGCAGGGTAAGAATGACCACCTTCCTATTATTGCCCTAAAACTGGTGTGAGATCAGTTAAAAAAAAAAAAAATTAGATGCGTATAAGTTAGCAGGACTAGACAAACTTCATCCGAGTGTGCTGAAGGAGCTGGCCAAAGTCATCGCAGAACCCTTGGCAAAACTCTTCCAAAACTCGTGGTGCTCTAGAGAGGTCCCTGAAGACTGGAAGAGCGTCAATGTTGTGCCCTTCAAGAAGGGGAGAAGGGAAGACCTGGGTAACTATAGGCCAAGTAGCCTAATTTCTATCCCAGAGAAAATCCTGGAAAAATTCAATAAGGAGTCTATGTGCAGTAGGCTTGCAGAAGGTAGGATTCTGAACGACAGCCAACATAGCTTTGTCATGGGCAGGTCTTGTCTTATCAATGACATCTCCTTTCATGATCAGGTAACTCACCACCTGGATAAGAGGAGGTTGACATTGTATACCTTGACTTCCAAAGAGCTTTTGATCTGGTATCCCACGATGTTCTCACGATAAAATTGGAGGATTGTGGGCTTAACTGTGAGACAGTTATGTGGGTAGGAAGCTGTTTGTGGGGCAAGACCCAGAGTCCTAATGAATGGATCTGTGTCGTCATGGCAAGAAGTGGCCAGTGGTGTCCCTCAGGGGTCGGTGCTTGGTCCAGTGCTATTCAACATCTTCATCAATGATTTGGATGTGGGGGTGAAGAGCTCGCTGGCCAAATTTGTGGACAACACCAAGTTATGGGGAAGCATGATCACGCTTGAAGATAGGCTGAAGATACAGACGGAATTATGCAGGCTGGCAAATTGGGTGGATCAGAACCAGATGAAGTTTAATGTCAAGAAATGTAAAGTGTTCCGCCTGGGGATGAACAATCCCATACAGACTTCTAGGCTTGACAACACCAATCTGACCACCGCTGCATATGAAAGGGACCTGGAGGTAATAATTGACTACGGTATGAACATGGGCCAGCAGTATGACACTGTAGCCAGCAGGGCAAATAATATTCTGGCATGCATCAATCGATCCATCTCCAGCAAAACCAAGGAAGTGATTCTTCCACTCTACTCAGCTTTGGTGAGACCACAACTGGAGTACTGCATCCAATTCTGGGTGCCACACTTTAACAAGGATTTGGTAAAGCTTGAGAGAGTCCAAAAAAAGGGCCACCCATATGATCAGAGACTTGCACAGCAAGCAATATGAGGAAAGGCTGCGGGACCTGGGGCTCTTCAGCCTGAAAAAGAGAAGGCTGAGAGGTGACTGGGAAGCAGCTTACCGCTACATCAGGGGCATACATCAAGGGCTTGGTGAACAACTGTTCACCAGGGCACCCTTGGGGAAAAATAGGAGTAATGGTCACAAACTCCTAGAAGACAGTTTCAGGCTCAACAGTAGGAAGAATGCCTTCACAGCTAGGGTGTCCAGACACTGGAATAAGCTCCTTCCAGAGCTGATGCAATTGCCTACCCCAGAAATCTTCAAGAGGAGACTGGACGGTCACCTTCCTGGTGCCACCTGACCCCAGTTATCTTTCCCGCTTGGTGCAGGGGGACTGGACTTGATCTTCCGAGGTCCTTTCCAGCCTCACAGTCTATGAATGATGGTGGTGAGGGTGGAAACATCCACGTGACACACCTGTTGTGGGGTGTGGTCCCTAAACATGTGGTTCCTGGAGACTTAAAGGTTGGACAGCCCTGACTACCTGGATGCCTGTACACACCACGGGATTTAATCTACATAACATAGGTTTATAACATTTAAACTTGTTTATTTTGGAGTGTTGCATCAGTGTTTGCATGCAATTGGTTGTCAAGCGATTTAAGCCTGGTGCCCGGCTAGTGCCACAGGACAGCATGATGGTCCAGTGCTCCCCACCCCCCACTCTGTGCCCTGCTATGCAGCTGTGGGAGCACAGAGACAGCAAATAGCACAAGAAAAAAAATTAAAGTGGAAGTAATTTGAAGGGGTGAAGTAGAAAAAAGTTCCATCACCATCTGGTGGACAAAGAGGCTCATTATACGTCTTTGAGTGCCTTTGTGTTTGCAGGCAATGAATCCATGGACACAATGCTGTAATTCATGGTGAGTCAAATTAAACTATGTCCAAGGAGTTTTACTTTAATGCTCCAGAAAGACTTTAAGAGCATCTGGGAAACCCGCTCATGTCAAGTCATGCTGTTCCAATGCAAGAAAGGGCAAAAATCTTGGCATGTACAAAGGCCCACAGACTCTTTCATATTTTAAAAGAAAATGTGCACCTATTTTTCCTTTTTAAATAAAGGACGTTGTACAGTCAAAACTTCCCTAGTCTTCCTGAAAAAATCTGCAGGATTGGACCCAATACAAAGCACATGTAATGTTTAACAACAGTCAGACTAATATTTTTTTCAATTCCATGGTCTATAGCATCTTTTCTTCCTCTTTCAGAATGGCAGAAGTCCTAAAGGAAGCTCTGAATATTGGTGAGGGACCCCTGACTTTCAGAGGCAGTGGGCAGTCATGCACTGGATATAGTTTGAGAAGGGGCTACCCCAAAAATATTATTCTAAGCCAAGACATCCCCTGGCAAAATACTCCTTCCCTAGTAAAAGATCCCAATACTTCTACATTGTTCTTCTCCCCACATAATTCCATCTGTTTAGTCTTTTATTTAGACTTTTTTCCCATTTGAGATCAGGGATCTGGATTTTCCATTTCTCACAGAAAAACAGAGAAAACCATATTTCCCAGTTTAATCAGAGAAAACATGGATTTTCCCTTTTAGCAGGGAAACCTGTGGATTTTCCGCTTTTGCAAAGAGCTCTGCAGGCTCTCTGAGTTCCAGCCTGCAAGAGCTGTTTGCAAAAGAAGCGGGAAAGGGCAGGACCTGATGCTCTCACTTACCAGAGGCTGCCTCAGGAGGATCAGTCTTCTTCATCCCTGGAAGTAAATGGGGCTTTGCGGTTGCAGGGCAGGGCTGGGGGTAGAACTGGCTCGAGGCTGAGGGAGCGAGGATGTATTGGGTGAGGCTTTCCCCAGCACCTTTTCATCCCTCAACCCAGGCAGGCACGTGGGGAGATGGGGGGGAAATGGAGCATGTCCTGGGGCATGGCAGCAGAGGGGCAAAGGGCACTGCCAGCCCCCCACCTCAGCTCATTCTGTGCCCACTCCCAGGAGCAGGGTCGGGGGGGGTGAGGGCAGCAGTGCCCCTTTGTGGGCCACATACACGGTTCCCAGGCAGGGGGGAGGAGGAGCTCGCATGCGGCAGCTGCCACCACCACTGCACCACCGTCATTGCATCTCGTGCGGCTTGCCAGTAGCTGGTGGTGGGAAAGCCACACAGGACATGGGGCTACACAGGACACAGGTGGTATGGTGGTGGCTACCATGTGCGAGCTCCTCCCCCCTGGCCGAGCAGGCATTTGAAGCCCGCAGGGGGACACTGCTGCCCTCCCCCCCTGCTCTGGGGAAGCAGTGTGGGGCATGGCAGCAGCAATGCTGGTGGCCCCCACCATGTGTTGGTGGAGGTGTAGTGTGGGGGCAGCTGCTGGAGTCAGCAGCAGTGTGGTGGCAGTGGCAGGCACTGCGTGTCACCACCACTGCACTGCCACTGCCATGCCCCGTGCTGCTTGCCCAGAGCAGGGCCAGGGGGCAAGGGCAGTGGTGCCCCTGTGAGCTGCACGTGCCCATCCCACCAGGGGAGAGCAGGGGCTCACACACAGCAGGTGCTACTGCACCACTGTGTCCTGTGCAGCTTTCTCACCGCCAGCCGTGAGCAAGTGACATGAAGTGCTATGTGGTAGTGGTGGCTGCTACATGCATCCCCGTCCCTCCCCCCTGTCCAGGCAGTACATGTGAGGCCCACAGAGGAACACTGCTGCCCTTGCCCCCCAAGGCCCTACTCCTGTGAACAGGCACAGAGTGACCAGAGGTGGGGGGCGGGCGAGGCACCATGGTGTGTTGTGTGGGGCCGGCAGTGCCCCACATAATGACTATGAGCATACTTTCCCCCTTCCCAACTTATCACTTGGCTCCAGAAGCTGAAACTTTAGGAAAAGCATGAACTATCAGAAGACTTACATGGAAAAGGATAGAACTTTCAGTGCTGTCACTGGGGACGACCTGGTGGGGGAGGTGCTAGTACGAAGGGAGTCTAGGGGACAGTGATCATGAAATGATCCAGTTTGCTATTCAGAGAAAGGGAGGGTAACTAGCAAAGCACAAATGCTTGACTTTAGGAAAGCCAACTAGGATGTGCTCAGGGCAGTAGTCAGGGAGGCACTCGGAGCCCAGGGTGTAGCTAATATGGGGGTCTAGGAAAGGTGGTCCTTCCTCAAGGAGGCTATCCTTGGGGCACAGCAGGACGCAATTCCTCTGCACAACAAGGCGGGGAAAGGGTCCAAGAAACCTTCATGGCTGAGCATGGATATCCAGGCTGGCCTGAGGGCAAAGAAAAAAGCATACTGGCAGTGGACGCAGGGGGCAGGGACAAAGGAGGAGTACACCTCCCTGACCCAAGCTTGCAGGGATTTGGTAAGGAAGGCTAAAGCAGCACTGGAGCTTAGATTAGCTTCTGGGATTAAGGATAACAAAAAGGAAGAAGTCTCAGGGTAGCATTGGCCCCTACGGGGCAGGGCAGGGCAGGGCAGTTTGTGATGGACACGCGAGAGAAGGCAGAACTCTTCAACAAGTTCTTTGCCTCCGTGTTCCTGTCTGCTGACAATGGCGTGCTCTCGAGTGATAGCATAGAGAGGCCCAGGAAGGATGCGAATGCCCCGACTGTTAGTTCAGACCTAGTTAAGGACTACCTGGAGGGCTTAGATGT
>NW_017728922.1:15267263-15303831 GCF_001723895.1 Crocodylus porosus
GTAAGGGTGGCCAGAGCCTGGAACAGGCTTCCCAGAGAGGTGGTGCTCTCATCTTCCCTGGAAATCTTCAAGAGGAGACTGGACAGGCACCTGGCTGGGGTCTTATGACCCCTGCCACCCCCAGCGCTCATTCCTGCCCATGGCAGGGGGTCGGACTAGATGATCTGTCTAGGTCCCGTCCCACTCATTGATTCTATGATTCTATGAAATGGTTATGGGGGTAGGGGTGGGATTGGGAGGTGTCATTCAAGCTCCTGTGGCAGGGGAGGGGAGGGAAGCAGATTGTACCCATCAGCCTGAGCATTATGTTTAACCTTCTAAAGCTAAATCTGAGAACAAAAATAGCTAAAATCTGTTTCCAATTATAGTTGATTGAATCTGGAGTAACTCAGGGTATTGCCCCAGAATTCCACTGCAACTTTGCCTAGAAGTTTCATCCACAAGCTAGAAATCTTCCTTTTTTTCTCCTTCCAGTCTTATTAGAAAGAGCTTCTCTGTGGTTAAAAGCTATTTCTGAGATGTCATATGTCCAACCCTGCCCCACTACAGGGGTCTGAATGATACTTCCTAATCTTTTTTCTCCTGCACACTCCTTTTGTATACACTTTGTACAGCACTGCAAGCTCTACCCTTTTCCATGCAAATCTTGTGATAGTTCCTGCTTTTCCTAAAATTTCAGCTCCTGGGTGTCATCCTTGTGTTGCACTTTACTGAACCACAGTTCTAGAATCTGAATATCAGAAAGGCTAAAGTAGTGCCCTAATCACTGACATCTGTGTGGATGTAAGACTGTAGCTGTGGATGCCCTAAAATGAGGACATTTTATAATGTGGTTGGCATAAGAATTAGAAAAGGTACAGAGAAGAGGGACCAAGGCAATCAAGGTTATGGCTATTCCAGGAGAGACAAAAAAGGCTAGGACTACTCAGCTTAGAAAGGAGAAGGCTGAGAGGGAATATGATAGAGGACTATCAAATCATGAAAGATATGGACAAGTGAATAGGGAACTGTTGCTTACCAAGTCCCAGGACATTAGAAGTAGGAGGCATCCACTGAAATTAATAGGAGACTGTTTTTAAATTCATAAGAGGAAGTACGTTTTACAAAATATATAGTTAACTTGTGAACCTCACTACCACAGGAGACTGTAGAGGCAGATAGTGTATCCAAATTGAAAAAGGGACTAAACTTCATGGATGATGGATCCATTAATAGTTATTAAACAGAACAGTCAGGGATGTATCCTCTGATGTCTCTGAACCAATGATGGTGGATGCCAAGGAAGGTAATGAACCACATATCCACTTATCTAGAGTAAATGGGTCACTTGAGATGCCCTGTTCAATGCTCTCCTGCTAAAGCATCTATTACTGCTAGTGTCGGATAGGATGCTGGGTGAAATGTACCACTGGTTTGAACCAGTATGGCATTTCTTATGTTTTATGTCAGCCCCTGCAAGTTCCCTGTGGCTCATCAATAAACAGAGCATAGTGGAAGGCCTTGTTTAAACAAATTCTTAGTCCAAGATAAAGGTTTCCTGCCAGACTGCTTTGCCGTGATTCTGTTTAGGTTTAAGCCAGTTGTGCTGTCTCTGCCGAACTGCATTTCTCCCTTTGCTGTTGGGCTGCTAAATCAGTAAACAGGTTATTTTTATGGAACATGCATGCGTCTTAATTTTTATTTTGGTGATGTATGCATGCTCATTTGCTTTTGCAAGATCATAGCTGTTTCCCATTTTACTCCTGGTATAATAGTAATGCCAGCAAGTGGATTGTAGTGGATATTATTTAAAAGGTTTGCAGCTACAATGTTGGTAGCTTTGGTGGGAGAGGGAAGTGCCTTTCAGTGCTGTTCTCCATACAAATAGTGCATGCCCCTTACTGAAGATTGGATATCTTTCCTTAGTCCAAGGGGCACAATCAACACTCGTTATCTTTCCCTCTCCTATTTAGCTCAGTGGGAGTTGCACATGCTCAATGAAGAGGCAACTGACTACAACTACACATTACTCTAAGTATGCTGATATTCCAACTGAAGCAAAGTAGTGTGGTAGGATAAATACCATTTAATTGCTTAGTGCCTCCCATTTTTTTGAAATATTAGTGCAGTGTAGAAAGCCATATAGATATTAGGAAGTTTATTCAGTGGTGGATGAACTCCAAGGCACAGAGACGTTAGGTACAGATCCACAAAAGTAATTAGGTGGCTAACTTCCTACACCCATGGCACTTAAATAACTTTGTGGATCTGGGCTAGAGTGACTTGCCCCAGAGCAAGGCAATGGTAGGACTGGAAAGTGAAGGCTGATGTCCCTATTCCCACTCCTTTGCCCTAATCACTGACATCTCTGTGGATGTGAGACTGTAGCTGTGGATGTCCTAAAATGAGGACATTTTATAAGGAGGATGGAATAAGTGGTGTAGGTCCCAAAGTCTGTTGATGCCAATGGAAGTCATTCACTTCAAAGGATTTTGTGTCATGCCCAGAGCAAAGTAGAGCAGCCCATAGTACTACTGTTGCACTCCTAGTGGAGTGTGGCATTAATAACATGGTTCTAAGTTTGCTAATAGCAGTTGTACAGTCTTGTGCTTAGAGCAAATAACGGGAGTGAATTCACTCCAATCTGTGCTGAGACTTTGATTCTGTATGACCTTTAACAGAGTAGATGGGCCTCTGTTCATAGTGCCAATGAAATGGTGAGAAACACAATTGATTTTAGCAAGTTCTCAGTTATGGACTCCCTTTCCACCATCAAAAAGCATACTCTGTAGTCTTACATATGCACCCATTCTCCACAGTACAAGAGAGTACTAGTCTTTGGCAGAACTTGTTTTTTTTTATTTTAAACAATATTTTCTAAAAAAAACCAAAAACAAACCCTGGAGTTTTAGGGGTTAGGGTTAGGAAATTATGAAATCAATCAAATTTGGTGAAAAATGTTGGTTGAAGAATAAGAGGGTAAACATTTGGAACATCAAGTGCACTAGGGAATCCTCTACTAAACCTGGTGTATTTTTCCCAGGAGGACTATGAGAGTTAAACGGCCATGTTGGCTTGGAGAAACTGCACTGTGTGACCTGATGGAGCCATTATGATAAACTGCTCTTGGCCCCTTGTGCAGTACAGGCCAGAGAGATTTCCCTAGGAGTTCCTGCATGAATCCCTATAAAATCCTGAGGGGAAGTAAATGACCTGCTGTGAAATTTTTAGCCCATGGCCAGTGATACATTTAAGATGCAATTAATCTGTTAATCGGATCATGAATAGTAACCTGGTCACGTGTTCAGTGCTCAGGAAATTAATGGTATGACAAAATGGGAAACCAGCCACACAAATATTTCACAAAATGCATTATACTTCTATGGCTGGTGTCCATCATGTCTTAAACTGACTATGTGGCAGAGTAGTCCCACCATGCAGCCTAGTATTGGCTACATTGTGGGGCTTGCTTGTCAGCACTCACTGTGTTGGTGGGTTGACAGCTGTGTGAGATGCAGCCCTATGTGGGGCTGCATGCTGCTGTTTTCAGGGTGCCAAGTGGAAGGGAGAACATCAGTTGGGCTGGGGGGCCAAGTAATGAGGAGTCTTAATTCTTCCCCTTTCCCCCCAACCCCAACCACACTTGGTGCTTGCCTTATCTTGCAGCTCCAGCATGTCCGAGAAACAAGGTACATTCTGGTGCTGGTTTTATGTCAGGTTTGCTGCCTTGCCCCACAGCCCCTTGGGAGCTGCAGAACAAGGCACTTGACACATCCCAGCCACAGGGAATCTGGGACTGGGAAGAGGTGCATTGGGACTTTTAAAAAATAAATAAATAAATGAGGTGTTCAACCCAGCTGCACATGCAGTCTTCTGATATCCCTGGCATATGGGGAACCTGAGATCAAGGAACTTCTGGATCCCCGGGCCTGGGTGCCCTGGAAACATTCAAATAATAATAATAATAACAATAATATACATGATGTTTTAGGACATCCTGGTGCACGGACCTCTAGGACCAGCTCCAGTGTGGTCCCAGGGTTGATGCTAACAATCGGGTGATTGTTGGTACTGACTCCAAGACCAGACGGTTCATTCTGGGCTGCAGATATCTAGCTTTCAACTTGCTGGTGCAGCCAGAGCCCAGAAACATGACTCTGGGTTGTCCTTCACTGACACATAGCAATGACATGACTGGGATCTGATCCCTGATCCCAAAATCAAGCATCCTGCCATGCACGTGTGGCATGGCAGGAGGTGCGATTGTTGGGATCAGGGATTAGATGCCATCACATCATTAAATTAACGTATGCCAAAGGCTTTTGTGACCTTTCACCATATATTTGCATTCTGTTCCTGATTTGGTTTAAGCTTTGCGAAGTAACCCACAGTAGTTGTGTGCTCCAGCCTCATTTTTAAAAAAAAGGGTGGAGGTCGGGGGGTAGTAGAGTTCCTGAATTTGGACAGAGCATGTTGCAATAATGGCAACACAGGGTTTGATCCTAGGCCTATTAAAATTGGTGAAACTATGTCCATTGACTTCAGTGGGCTTTGCATCAGCCCTGTGGTAGGCCAGACATATGTCCACCCTCCAGTCCCTTTGTATAACCACCAAGATGTAGAAGAGCCAGTCTGATGGAGTGAGTGACCCAAGGAGGATTCTTGTGATACAGAGAGAACATCAGTTGGCCTAGAACCCAGCTATCTGTCTCCCCTTCCCAGAGAGGCCTTTTTTCCCTACCCTGATTTAGGCATCCTGACAACCATTTTATTAGTCCTTCCACAAGAATGTTTTGTCCTGGGTCCTGTTTTTACCCCTACATCTCACTCGCACTATGGTTTGGGAAATTAGCAGGGGGGGTTTTCCCTGGAACATTTGCATTAATGAAGTTACATTGGTGCAGATACGATAGAGACACTGCAAGTGCTATGTTTGGTCAGACCCCAGATACACCTCAGTCAGTGGGCTGCCTCAGAGGCATAGACACAGCCTGATAGCTTTGTCTGGGGCAGCCCAGATACATGGGGCAGCATTGGTTACTGCCATGCCAACTGCACCAGCACAATCAGCCACCACAATGGTGGTGTCTATTTTTGCACCCTGCTGTAAAGACAGTGGTTGGGGCTACTGCCCTGGTTACCCGCCTCAGTTATACTACTGCTCTGGGATGTTAGCACCAAGTACCTCAGAAGAAACAAGAAACCATGCTGTGGCCCTGTACGAGATGATCTGCCTCCATAAATATCTCAGCCAACCCATAATATTTAGAGATTGACATAAACCCTGATCCACAAGGTTTTATGTCCCTCCACAAATTCACTCTCTTTAAAGGCTTGACTTCTATAACTCTATTCTTGTTATCCTTTTAAATACCTTTTAAATCTTTCTTTGATATTTACTCAATTCTTGGCCTCAAAAAGATCTTATAGCAGCGAGTTCCATAGTCTAACATTGCATTATGTGAAAAAGTGTTTCCTTTTATTGGGAATATTGTAGTGTAGACTTTCTCATCCCCAATCACTGCAACAACTGTAAGACAAATTCTATTCCCTATCACATAGATATAATTCAGAAGTAAGTAATCTGATTTCACTGAAGCTACTGTTTACTTTCAAATAACAGAGAGCAGAATTAGGCTGCTTTAGGCTGCTGAAATACATCAACAGCAGCAACTGTCTGGCACAGAGAATGCTGCATAAAGGCACTGGCCTTGACAGAAAGTGCCGTAGCTTCTTATGCCATACCTATGCAAAACAGACAGGGCATCCTTTTATGATCTTGTCCAAAGAGAGATAATGAGTTAGCCCCACTAGGATGCAACCTGGAATTTCAAGGGATTACACACTCTGGATTCAGGGTGCCTACTCCATTTTACTTGCTGCTGCTAGTGCATTCTGCTGCCCAGACATTTAATTGCACTGTGAATTGTAAAGTGAAGATCTGTTCCAACAGGAGGACTAGATTCTAAAATCTGGAATGGGCTGCACATCTGGGCAGATGTCTTGAAGACAGGGATTAAGTGGTGATGTGCAAAGGCTCAGTAGGCTGTCTCTAGACTGTTAGTCCTTAATAGTAAGGGCTATATAATTATACAGTGCCTAACACAATGGGCTCCCAATCTGACTGGTCTCTAGTACTAATGCAGTAGGTTTATTGTTATAGCATGTCTGGGCCACATCCAGATTAGGCCTCGTCATGCTAGATGGAATTCCAAGGCAATAACTAAGCCCCATATCATTTAATTTATTGTAATCAGTGTATCGCTAAATTAATCTGCCCTATATAGCTGCACATATCTGAAACATCAATCTAGCAGACCAGGGGCCTTTTCCAAAGCCCTTTGAGGAATAGACAGTCTCTCTTTCTCTCTCTCCTCCTTCAACCCCCCTCCTCCCCCCGCCCCGAGCCTACCCAAGGCTCAATGATTCTACTAAATCCTCATGTAAAGTAAGCTTGCAGTTGCATAGAGTTACAAACAAAACCCTTACCTACAAGTAAATGTTCCCATATGCTCCCTATCCAGTCATTCCCCCTACCTCTGCTGGAACACCCCCCCCCCCCAAAAAAAAAAAAAAACAAAAAAAACTGGCTTTCTAATGTTCCTTGCTGCAGCTCTGTTGAATATGATTCTACTAAATCCTCATGTAAAGTAAGCTTGCAGTTGCATAGAGTTACAAACAAAACCCTTACCTACAAGTAAATGTTCCCATATGCTCCCTATCCAGTCATTCCCCCTACCTCTGCTGGAACACCCCCCCTCCCCAAAAAAAAAAAAAAACCAAACAGACTGGCTTTCTAATGTTCCTTGCTGCAGCTCTGTTGAATATGTTTGAATCCAGATGACTCTTATCCCCATGACATCTTGGACTCTTTCCACAGTAAAGAGGATTTACCATTAGAGCCATCCGTACCCTGATGAGCAGGATCCCTGGAATGCGAAATTCACAAATTAAATCCACACACGTTTGCACAGGCACCTGTATTCCATCCATAAGGCCAGATTTGGTCTCAGCCATGTCAGTTCTGTTCGCCCTAATGCATAATGCAAGGAATCCTAAGCTTTTTGTACAGATGCAATTAAAGGAAGAAGATATTTTGATTTGTTTTATAATATTCACCCATAATTTTCATGGAGAAAAGACGTTAGTAAAACTTCATTTCTCCCCATTTGCCTTTGGTTGGTGATGATTATTTTTAAATTACCAAGGATGCTGTGAGTTTCAGCTGTATTTTTTTTTGAGTTGTCAAAATGTCAAGTCTAATGAGAGTCTCCACAGACAAGCTATACCTAAGTGGTTTAAGCCTTTAGGCTAAACAGGCTGCTGATAACATTTTGGATGAGTCAGAAAGGTTCATATGTCTCTCCTTCTTTTTCTGTTTTTTATTTTTCCGACTGGAATGACTTCATCAAATTAGAGATCTAAACTGAAATAAAACCAAATCTAAGATGCCTGGTTGTCAGCTAGCCACAGAGCTGTTTCAAATTCAGCATCCTACCATGCAGTCAGATTAGGAAAATAGGAAGTGCCTGTACAGTAATACTAAATGAAAATTATACACAATTAGAAAATGTTAATACTTCCTGCAAACAGAGGCTGATCCCTATAGAAGCTTTGAGAATTGAAGAATAAAACTGTCTGATGTCTTGTCTAAGTCCCATCTTTGCTCCAGCCTGCAGATCATTAAAGCAATTATAATTTCACAGAGGTTTGATCTGCAATTGATTTCTTTGTGATAATTCAATTTAGAAGCTTGTTTCCTCTGGGGTAAAAATGACAGAAGATGAAGTATATAAATCCTGAGAGTTGTCCTTAGATGCACATGAAAGCTGGCAACCAGCCAGCAAGGATTTGCTCAACAGATAGTCTTCCATTGACCTCATGGTTGGAGTGTCAGGCATTTTAGTGCTTAATTAGAAAATGATCAATATGGAACTTTTGCCAGGCTGTGTTGGAATAGGGCACAGGCAGAGCACACAGCTACTTATCACCTGCTCCTTTGTCATACACAGAGGGATGCTAATAATGTACATTTTGCAAAGAACTCCATTAGTATGAAAGATTTCTGGATACAAATACAACAAAGCCATCATCTGTTACCCACCCTCCTGCAGAACGGAAGTGGTATTACAGTAATAAGGGGTGAGTGTGGAGAAGGCAAATAAGGCTGGATTACAGGTCAGATTTCCCATGTGGGTAGATGGTGCCACAGGAGGCAGTACACCATTGGGAAGGACTGGCTCCTTCACAAAGATGGAAAGAGCAAAACAATTAATATTATAGATGTTCTGGGGTGAGTGCTATGCTAGCAGAAGGTTTTTGGTCCAAGGGAGGTGTTTGAAGGGGTGATGCCAGAACAGGGGCGGGCAATTATTTCAACTGGAGGGCTACTTAATGGGTTGTGGTGAGCTGTCCAGGGCCGTAAGGGTGGCCCTACCCCTTGACAGGTGCTCCGCCCCCTGGTCACCATCTTGGGACTGAAATTTCCACCCCTAATCCCTGACCTTTGCCACCAGAAGTCCCTCCCCTTGCCCCCCCAGAAATACCCTTTCTGGGAGGGGAGGGTTGCCATCTTGGAACCAGAAAAAAACCAAATCATATACTAAAAGTAAAAAATTTACTATAATATGTTTTAATTTTATTACAAAAAATATTTTTGTCATGATTTGTGTTTCCATAGTGTATATAGAGATGATTGCATAATAACTCAAAAATAAAGTCTTACTCTTGTATATTATATGTGTGGGGTGTGGTTCGGATGGGGGGGTGTCTGTGGTAGGGTGTGGAGGTTGTGAGGTGGTGTGGTTGTGTGTGGAGGGGCAATACGGTATGTTGTAGGGGGTATATAAGTGATGGGTTGTGGGAGCAGGTGTGTGGAGTTTGTGGGATGTGAGAGAGGGTGGGGGATGTAGGGACCCCTGACACACTACTCCCCCATGGTGCGCAGCCCCCACTGGTGGCAGCCGCAACAGCAGTTAGGGGCACTTAGGGCGCTTGTGCCTGGTGCAGGTGCTGCTATGGGCAGTGTGCAGTTCAGGCCAGCTCTGCACAGGGGAGCAAGGAGCACAGCCAAGCCAGCCCTCTTCTATTGTGTGGGGTTCCACATGGTGTATATGCAGCTCCTGCACTCATGCACCACCAGAAGAAGCCCTACATGATGGAACTGGCTGCCTTTGCCACTCCCTGCTGCGTAGGTCCCAGGAATCTGTGTGGAAGCAGAGGATGGATCTCCCCTCCACTTTCAGCAGAGGCCCAGGACCTGCACAGCAGGGAGCAGTGAGGACAGCTGGCTCCATTGTATGGGGCTTCATCAGGTGGTGCATGAGTGTGGTAGCTGCACGTGCACCACATAGAGCCCCACACAATAGAGACAGGCCAGCCTGGCTGCTCTCTTTGCCCTCATGTGCAGTGCTGGCAGCAGCACCTGCGGCAGGCATGAGTACCCCACCTGTTGTTGCTGCTGCCACCAGCAGGGGGCTGTGTGCCATGGGGGGAGAGTGTGTGCTGGGTCCCCACCTCCCCAACCCTCCCTTACACTTATGCCCTGCCCACCCAAGATCCACACTCCCGCCATCCCCTGCCCCCATCGCTTTCCTAGCTGGTGCTTGGAGCAAGCAGGATGCTGGGGAAACTTAGTAGGTCCCCAGGCAGCCGCAGCAGTAGCAGCAGCAACCCTGGCGTGGAAGCTGTGTGCTGGCTGGGCCACGCCCTTCCACACACAAGGGTGGGAGTGAGACACAATAGGGTATATTTGGGGGGAGGGGTGTATATATATGGGCACTTTGCTTCCACCCTCATGGGCAGAAGGGCTGGGTGGGGTACAATTTTTTGGTGGGCACCCACAGGCTAGATAAAATTGCCTGGTGAGCTGGATCTGGCCTGCGGGCCATATTTTGTCCACCCCTATTCTAGGCAATGAATCATACTAAGTTATTTTCTTCATCCCTGTATATGTCATACCCCCAAGGCCACAGGCTTGAACTATATTGTCCTCTGCAAAAATAAGACAGCTAGAACTTGAGAACAGGAAAGACCTGTGAAGTCATTCAAATCATCCAGATACCAGGAGAGGACTTGAATTAGCTGCAAGCTCTTCTCTCAGCTGCCAAGTTCTGTAGACCTTCAAAGGGAACGGTCCACTTGATGTCAATGTGAATGATATGAGGATATCTTTTACAGCATCATCCTATGTCCCTCCTCTGCCTTTACTGTAGGGCCATAACTGCAAACTGACAGATTCTTTTACAGAAGGACCTCTAGAGCAGGATCCCATTTTTCCCCTCAAGCAGCCTCCAAAATCCTCGGCTGTTATGGGTGATCCAGAGCTCACTCAACTAAATAAGGAAATACAGAGTTCCCTGTGTATCAGCCCAGTAAGTCCCCCCCTTTCACATGCAGAGGAAGTATGGTGATCCCAGTTTTTTGACACTTGTTTCTGATGAGGATTTTGAACCAGATGGTTTAAGCTAAATCTTTTTTCACCTTTACATACCTTAATGTCAGTGGCTGTATGCTTTATGTAAGCAAGCAGGAAAGGAGGATCCTTCTGATAGTTTTGTGCTAAGCGTACTCATCCAAGGAGCAGGAGACCGAGTTCTAGCTCACCCTTACTTGAGTGGGTTTGTACCTGTGACTTGCAAAGCAATTACTAGCAATGTATGCTAACTGCTGGACTGCAGGATAGACACTGCTTCTTTTAAGGCTGGCCTCCATTTCCCAGCTCTTGCTAGCTTAGGTGCCTCCTGAGTAAGCTCAGTAGGGAAGTACTGAGTGATTTTTAGCTCTGTGGGGTGCAAACTGTGCATAAATACCCCAAATTACAGTTATATGGCTATGCAAGTGCATAAACGTGAAACAGGATTTGTTCATAGATTCATAGATGTAGGGTCAGAAGGGGCCTTGTAGATCTTCTAGTCCAACCCCCTGCCATGGGCAGGAGAGAAAACTGGGCTCAAATGACCCCAGCCAGGTAAACGTCAAGCCTGCTCTTAAAGACCCCCAGGGTAGGAGCCATCACCACTTCCCTTGGAAGTTGATTCCAGATCCTAGCCGCCCTGACTGTTTCTTTGCATCCAATACAAATTCAATATACCACCTCACGGACCAGATCCGGGCAGGGGGAAGGAGGTGGGGGCAGTGATACCATTGCATCCCCCCTCCCCCAATCCCTTCATTCCTGTTCCATCCAACCTTTAAAAGCAACTGCCTGGGAAGGGCAGCAGCATTTTTATTTTCTTCAGGTTGATGGAGCCAACTGACTTCATGCCTCATCATAATCATCAGCTTTCTGACTACTTCTAATCTCTCTCCACTCCACAGGTGTTAACAACCTTCTCTCCTTTTTAACGGTCTTAATTTTCAACTATTAAAACTATCTTTTCTTCTGCAATTTCAACATCTCCTAGCCATTCCTGGTAATGTCTCTTGTCTATTGAACAGCCCTGAAGATGTGTAGGTGTTGTAATATTAATTTGGGTGTAGAAATGACTGACAGCAGAGTATTGGAGATACTGTCAAGATACTCAAGAAATCTCAATTGTATCTTATAGACCAGAGAAAGGTATATATTTAACTATGATGACTACAGAACCAATGGCATAACAGTGTTTGATTGTTTTGAGTATTTTTTCCCCAGTTTGTTGTGTGTGTGTTTAGACTTTATATATTATCTAGCAAAGTAGTTCACATTCCAGTAGTTATTGTTTTTTTGATTTGATAGTAGTGCTGGGGGTGGGCAAGGGATAAGGGGTGTGTGGGTGTTGGGGCAGGTGGGTTGGAGTGGGGAGTATAGAAGGAGGGGTCAGGCAGGGCTTCCTACAGCTAGTCCTGGGGCCTGGGTTGGGGTGGGACCTGCTGGGGCCAGCACTTTGGCCAGCAGGAGCACGGGGCACTGGTTGTCACTGGCAGGGGCCAGGCTAGAGCAGCAGGGTGCTGCGCATCACTGGCAGGGGATTCAGCAACCCTGCCACAGGGGGGCAGGGTAGGCAAGGAGGGAGCTGCTGTGTGCTGCCACTGCACTGGGTACGTGGCTCCTAGGCAGGGAGGTGGTTGTCCAGGGATCAGAATTTCCCAGATGGCTGCCAGTTGTTGGCAGCTGGCTCTGGCTTCAGCATGGGTGCAAAGTGCTGGCAGCCACATGGCTGGAGCCTGGAGCTCCCCCTGGTGGCCACGTGGCCAGGCTGCAGGGCCAGGCTGCAGGGACTTAATACCAACTTTAGTGTAGACACCTGCCAAAAATCACTTAGTGTGTATTAGCTTAATATGCATTATATTTAGTCATGCTTAAAATATGCTTGTAGATGCACCCAACAGCATTCAGTTTCCTGCTTGTTGTTCCATGCAATGTTTGTACTATTGACCTTACATCTGAACCCGATTTCTATGCTTCTCTGAACTCAGCTCACCAGCTAGGGTGAACCTGTATTGAGACACATGCATTTCATGGACCTGAAAATATACTAGGATGGGAAAGGGGAGGGAAATCACAGGGGCTGCTATAGCTTAGGCATTTTAAAGATTAACGATTTGCTTTAAATGTCTTAAGTCTATCTTTTCTGCCAGTTTAGATCATCTAATTCTTAGCTGCAACCTGAAGGTATTCTTAATACATACTATCGTTTCTTGAATCTCTCCACCTCAAACTTAAAATCTCATACATGTTGAGCGGGGGAGAGGGAGAGATTCAGATTGACTGGTATGGCTTTAACTTACAATTAATCGTAATATAAGTTGCATAGGAAGCAGCCCAGCATCACTGTATCTGAAAACTACTCAACAGTTGCTACTGCATTCCCCTGGCAATACTTCAGTTAATAGGCAATAAAATAAAAGCCTTCAGATTCCTGCATGCCACAAACCAGGCACACTGTGTGTCCCAGGATGCTGGTTGTATAATGTTTCTGCTCTGTACTGAGGGCAGGGCAGTTGGCTCTTTACTGTCCAATGATAATAGGCAGCCGAAGGTTTTTTGGTATCTAGTCCAGTAAGTGGTAATAAAACATGATGTGGGAGAAAAATAGAGCACAGCAGAATAAAATCCACAAAGATGCATTGAGTCCAACTCAGCAGAGAAAGTTGGGACCTAATGGAAAATAATGATAAAGTTTGCCAAGCAACTGCCATGCTGTATGACCCCCTTCCCAATTAAATTGTATTAGCAGAATGCAGAAAATAACATATCTAGTTGAAATTGGTGTGTATGGAGAGAAATATCCCCTTATTCATTTGCTTTCTTCCTGTTGGCTCCCATACTTCTTAATTTCTATTTTATGGCTGTACCTTCTCTTCTGAATTCTAAGGACATACATGTTTGAATCCTATTGGGAAAGGTATTCGGTTCTGCTTTTTCTGCTTCTCCCCATCAAATTGCATTTGGTAGAGTTTGCCTTCAGTTGTCTATACTTTTTTAAAGGCAATAGAACCTATTTGAAATGGAGAAAAATAAATTAAATTATGCTTTTACCCTTAATTGTATTCATTAAGTTTGATTACTCTAATCAAAGAATATCAGGATATGATCAATAACAAAAAAATCCATTGTTTCAGTCAAAGGGAAGGAGTACAGGTCTAGAGCTGGGTTATGTAACATTTACATTAGCAAGCATTTATTTGTACAAGTGCACTTAATGATATCTGTGGGACTGCTTTTGTGAACAGGTGGCCACCCACTAATATCCGAGTTGTATAGTTTCACTTGTAGTGGTTTTTTGCTATTGCAGTGTTTGCATTTTCTGTCTGTTATCTATAATATGGCAGCACTTAGAGCAGGGATGTCCAATCTTTTTCAATGTGGGGCCAGATCATGAACTTCTTATCACCCAGTGGGCCGGCAGGAGCGGGCGCTCATGGAGAGACTGGACAGGCCACGCAGCCTGTGGGCGCAGGGGTCAAGGGGCACCACCTGACCCTGCCATATCCTCTCTGACACCTGGGTGGCCTCGAGGATGCTCCCACACCTGCGCGCCTGGGCTCAGCAGCCATGGGGACATGCAGGGACCCTAAGGGTGGTGTGGGACATGCAGGGACACCCCCCCTGCTCCCTCTCCCCTGGGGCAGCCTGAGCCCAACTGGCAGGGCTCCCTTCCTCCCCAGGGCCCACAACTCACCACCCCCAGTGCGGTGTCTGCGAGCGCAGGGAGATATGGGGAGGCAGGAGCGGTGCCAGCTTCCTGCCCCGCCAGCCACAGTGGCAGTGGCAGCGGCAGCAGCATCTCCTGCAGGGCCAACTGCAGCATCCCTTTGAGCCAGCATCCACGCCTACCCGCCACACCTCGAACTGCTCCAGCCCGCGCGGCCGGCATGCAAATGAGGAGGGGAGGGGAGGGGCTAGGATGAGACGACGTGAAATGAGGGGGGAGGGGAGAAGCCCATCAGCAACATCAAGCTGACACGGTGCATGTGGAAACCTTGTCCCTTCCCCAGCCCTTCAGCAGCCATTAGGAAGATGCTGAGAGTTTGGGGAGGGACAAGGGGTGGGAACAAAAGTAAACAGTGTTTACTTTAGTTTCCTGTTGCAACACCACGGGCCTCAGAAAATGGCATGGCAGGCTGCATGTTGGACAAGCCTGACTTAGAGGCTGTAAATCAAGAACAGGGCCAATGTCTGAGGTGCAGCCTGTACACACAGTAAGAGATGCCCAGTCCCCTAAAGAGAAAAATCAAAATAAACAAAGGAAGTGATAAAAGGTCTGTGTTTAATATGGGGAACTGAGGTACAGAAATAGTTTTGCTACAGTTAAGGTTAACCCTAAGGTTGACTACAGACCCTACTTGCAACCACCTGTTTTGCAAACCCTTAAGATCAATCCTTGGCAGCAGTCCATACAGGGTTTGGAACGCTGATGAACTGTTCACCTTGCCCGCTTTCCCCTCCAAACCCACCTCTCCTTGAAGTACGTTTCAGATTTACCTGCAAGTGCAGGTCTCGACCACAGGAAATCTGCTAGCAGCCATTCCACTGTTCCAGATCCTGATTTCTGGACTTCCTTCTCCGCCATTTCTTCTCCATACAGCACATAAGAAGAGGCAAAATAAGTTGGAAGAGAGGAGTTAGTTCCTGGAAGGTTCTCTTTACACAGTGCAGAGGCTTTGGGGACATACCTTACTACCATCATCCAGAAACACAATGTGGTTGGTTTTGTAGTGAGCTACAAGGTACAATATAGATAGGGAAAGACAATCTACATGGGTTTGTGGAGAACACCCTAAAAGGCAGCCCTAAATATCAGTACAGACTTATTTTAAATGACTTGCCTAAAGTCACATGCAAAGTTTGTGACAGTAGCCTTAAAGTGCACAAAGGTGAAATAGGATCTGAACTTTAGTGACACTTTTCACAACTAAAGTGCTTGGACAGGGTTAAAAAAAGATAAGCTGGCAAAAATCTCCTTTATTACCCTGGGATAAACTTGAAGCAACTTCTTATCAGTTACTGGAAATTTCATTAAGGAACCAGTATCAGTAATCATCTGTTTTTATTAAGTGTTCTGGTCCCTGGAGTGGTCCTGTCACCACCTACTAGCCATCTTGAAGAGGTGTCTTCCATAGACACAAGTAGTCAAGATACAACTAGACTTAAACTCCATAAGGTAACAAACCTATTGATCACAGGAAGAGAATATTTCAAGACAGAGCTTGTTCCTAGTGACACTGTATTGTAGCAGTATGGAAATCCATCATAACATGTAACTGCAGCTAGATGTTTGGATGTTTATATGAAGGTTGTCTATTACAGATATAAAAAACTGTTTTTCTCCTTTTGACCCATTTACAGGAACAGTATACAAATTATATCCAGTTGCCAAAATGCAGATGCAGCTTGTTTTGAGCAGCAAAGTGCCAAACATGTTTTGAGCAGCAAAGTGCCAGAATCAAAAGAACTGTTTGGAAAAAGGGAATGTATTATCTTGCCAAAATGGCAGGAGAAGTTGAAATAGCAGAAACTTCCACGGAATAAAATGTTTAGAATAATTCTGATTTGGAAATATAGAAACAGTCAATTTCAACATGTTTATTCAGAACTAAAAATTGTTTTGTTGTGTGGATTTGGGATGGATTGATGTACTTTGTGGAGCCTTTTGGTATTTCAAAATGTTGGCATTTATGATGGCTTTGAAGTGAAAGCTGACAGAAAATGTATCATATTGAAAAAGTGTTTGAAATGAGCATTTTTTCTGTGAAAAGATGTCAGCAGTGGCAAAATCCCTTATTTTACAGGTGGAAGGAATTTATTTTTGTTTGTTGTGGAGGGCAAGGGCGAGGTCAAAAAGTCCAAACTAGCTCTAAAAAACTAACTGTGGTAGTTCTGCATTGAGCCAAATTAATACAGATTGACTAACTTTTTTGACCTGTATTTATTTATCCCCCCCTTAGCACAAAATATGTTATCTGTGGCAAAAGGTAGGAGCTCACCAGACAGCCACAGTGCTGGTCTCCCACTGCCTCTGGGCGCACCATCTACCTAGCTCACCAGCCACAACTTGCTGTTAAGTAATTATGATCTTAATTAGGCAGAAAACTGCCCTTCCTGGGTCTTTGTGCTTAGGGTCTTGAATACATACTCCTACCCCCCCTTAGGTGTCCCATGCCTCACAGGTGGCTGGGCCCACTTATTACAGTATTAGGCCTCTCCCAACCTGCCCTGCTATGGGCCACACTCGCCTTCCTCTTACTGAGGCATCTCACATGGTCTCTCTCATACTGCCCTTGCTGGGCCTCATTCGTACCACCCCACCTTTTCCCCAGGGCCACACACATCCTGCCTTCACTCGGAGGGTCTTCAGGCTTCACTCCCTTCACTCTGTGGCCAGCAAGCGCACAACCTTTTGGGCCTCATCCAAGTGAGCACTGGGTGGTTCGCATAATACTACACTGACTCTGCCCCTGTCTCATAACAAGGTAACTCCCCACAACTGTTCTCCATACAGGGCTGTTGACTTGCCCCCTTATTCCTCTGTGGCTTCTCCTCTGCCACCCTCCAATTAGCCTCAGGCCTACCTGTGGCCTCAGGCACCTGAAGACTTACCTTGACCAACTTTGGTCCTCCAAGGTAACCAGACCTCAACTCAAGCCCCCTTTCTCACAGGACCTCAACTGGTGCAGTTACTTAGATGCAGCCCTTCAGTGACTCTCTGCACCTTTACCTCCTCTGAGGCACACACTCAGCCCCTTCTCTGGGGCCTGAGGCCAAATACCCCCTCAGGCTCAGGTACCCCTAATCAGCATGCCTGGCCCACAACTCTCTCCCCCCAGGGTCTTACACCCTAAAAGGGTTCAGGTGCCACCCATGGGCATGCCTGGCCGCACTACCTACTTCAGGTCTTGCACCCCATTTGGCCCAGGTGTCTCACATAGACATACCTGGCCTTAACTCCCCCCAGTGTTGCTAGTAACTCACCAGATGGTGGGGTCAGGGGTTTAGGCACCCCAATCCACCTTTCACAAGGATGGTCCTCAAACCTGGCATTTACTGGCCCTGCCCCACTACAGGCAGGACCACCAGGCCTCCCTACCCCAGCAAGGTACAGTTTTAGGTCATGCCCAGAACCAGGAGCCTCCAAACCATCCCATAGCTCCTGCCCTTACCTCTGTGTTGTCTTCAGAACAGTAGTTCCACCAGGAGATACTGCTTCCTCAGCACCAGGCAGCAACTGCTGCCTCCAGCCCTGATGGCTTGAATCTTAAAATGGCTGCTCATCAGGACTGGACTGCACCTGCCTGGCCCAATTCATGAAGTGGCAGAGCACCCTGAGTGCTCTGACACTCACCTTCCCCCTTAAAATGGTTCCCGGGGAAGGCTTTTCCTGCTGCTCAGCCAACAAGCTCCCACAGAGCTTGAAATGTCCCTGAGTGGTGAGCACCCCACTGGTGCTCTGCCATACTATCACTCAATGCTTCTGTGCTTGTTGTATACAAACTTCTTAACTCTCAAAAACTGAGTATTTTTCTCCCTGCAGTTTGCTTCTCATATACTATTCTCCACTTATTTATTATATCTAGGCTGAACTTAATCATTTTAAGGCTCTCTCCTTTCAGGGAAGGGGTTAACATTTTTCAAAGTATGTTTCTCAGTTGGCCAAGTTTTACCTACTTGCGGTTCATACTGGAAACTTATACTTCTGGTATGTCTGCAGCTAAGACAGCTGTCCTCTCTGCAGGTATCATTACAAGGCCTCTTCATGAGCCAGAATGGAGACCCCTTGATAATGAGATGCAATTATTTTTACTAGAAATAATTCTTTTTTTCTTGTATGTTCCTTTTCCATTTTCTTCTGCTCTTACTGATGGTGCAGCTCATATCTGGATGAGATTCCATGTCTACAATTGAAATTTATATTCATAATAGAAATTGTGTATGTAATTCAAGTGTATCTTCTATTAGGAATAGCATTTACACTGTAGTAGCCTGTAAAGGCCTCATCTGAGATCAGGGTCCTATTGTGCTCTGAAAACATATAATAAGAGGCTGTTGATGATTTGAAGATTTTACAATCCAAAAACAGGACAAGAAAAAATGAGCATCATTAGTATTATTTAACTAGCAGGAAATTGAGGCAAAGAGAGATTATATCATTTGCCCAAGATTGCAAGTGAATCTGGGGCTAGTTTGGGAAGTAATGTCAAGTCATCTGAGTCTCAGTCTTGTGCTTAAAAACAAAGCTATCCTTCCCAAAGCTGTAATCAGGTATTTATAGTATTAGCTAATCAGAGCTGTACCCACAATCAAATCACCTGGGTAACAGGTGAACATGCATCCCTAAGCATAAGGGAAGCATGTGTGCAAAAGCCACTCTGAGATAATATTTTACATGGGACCAAACTGAACTTGTATGATAACAAGCTTCAGTATATTAGAAAAATGTTAGAATCATGCAGGTCAAGCCAAACTAATTAGAACCAACCTCAGTGAATCAATTCCCTGATTAATCAGTGTAATATGAGAAATATACAAAGGGCCAGTTTGAAAAGGGTTCACTGTCACATTGAAAGATGCAGCACATCCAATAACTGGCTAGAGAAGATCACAGCTGATGGACCTTACACACGTTTGGAACAAGAGTCAGCAATGTCCTTACACTGGTAGCAAGGGCTGGACAGAACATTTTCAGCGAAATGCATTTTAATAAAAATGTCCTGTTTCAATTCAACCAAGAAATTTTGCAATGAAATACTATATAGGAGGAAGTTTTAATCTTTTGTCAAATGTGAAGTGACAGCAAGAGAGACTAGAATGGAGCAATTGATCTTTTACAAACAGAAAATAGAATTTCAATGCACTTCCATTTTGCAAACAGTTATCATTCCTAATTTCAGCATCTTGAAAGTAGCCACAAACTAGTATTCCCATTCTCCTGTCTTCTGCACTGTTAACTCTACATTTCTTTCTAGCAGCATTGATGGATCAATGAATTAAGGGTCAAGGTCCTAAACTGAAGAGGGGCAGACAAAAGTGACATTGTTTGCTGATCTGGCACTCTGTAGCCATGGCCCATGACCACACACAAGAGCACAGCTGCAGAGCACCTTAAAAGGGCCCATTCCCACAAGAATGTGAACCCTCATTATAAGGAGAGTTCAAATGAAAGTACTCCAAATTACCATGTGTCTGTGTTCAGCCCAGCCGTGCTCCCAGTGCTGTTTTCAGAATGGGAAGGGCAGAAGGGAATAGACAGAGCTCTCTTCTCCCTTTCCCATCCTAGTTGGGGCTGGGAGAGAGGAGGCAGAGATGCAGCTCTCTCCCTGTATCAGCTCCAAATTGGAGTTCAATTACAAACCCAACAGCTAACATCAGGTGGGTGAGAAGGATCAGTCTAACTCAGGGGTGAGCAATTATTTGGGCCCAAGGGGCACATAGGGAGTTTTGGGGAGATGTTGCAGGCTGGTTCAGCACTCTCTTACCCCCACAACAGCTCACCAAAATCTCCCTATGTAGGATGGGTCTGTGGGTGTGGGGGTTGGGGGAGAGTTGGTGTGAACACGGGCAGCAGATTCACCATCTAGCCTGCCCTTCTACCCCAAGGAAGAGGTTGGGCAGATGCCCCATTCCCCTGGGGGAAGTTGCCACCTGTGTCTACAGCTGATGCCAGCCCCCACTTGCTGATGCTCCTGGCACATGGACTGGGAGCTGGGGTAAGCTGCGGGGCTGTGTTGGAGATGTGGCACAGTTGAGGGGGAGAAGGTGGGGGTGGAAATGAGGAGACAGAGACCCTGCCCACGATGAGCAGCACCAGCTTCTGCTAGATGCTGGGCAAAAGCAGGACCCAGAAATGAGTGAGTTCACTGCTTCTGGGGCTCTTCTGGCTGCAGCTGCTCAGAGCCCATGCTGGGGCTATCCTGCAGCTCTTCTCTGCAGGTCTAGGGTGGCTGAGAGGGGGCACAGGGCAGCAGCAGTAGGGAGAAGCCTCAAGACAGCCCCAGCATGACTTTTGGGCAGCCACAGCCAGAAGGTCCCTGGAAGCAGCAAGTGCACTTGCTGCTGGGTCCTGCTTTTGCTCAGTGCTCAGCATGGCCACTGCCACTCATCATTGGCAGGGCCACCTCTTTCTGTCTGTCTCCCTCTCCCCCTCCCACTCCCAACCATCCCATATTTGCAGCATGGCCCCACAACTTACACCAGCTCCTAGCCTGTATACTGGAAAGAGCACCAGGTGGGTGCTGGCATCAGCTGCAGACACAGGTGGATGGTTCCTGGTGGGGATCAGAGTGTTCACCCAGGTCCACAGGTGATGCCACTGCATCCATGCATCAGCCGCAGTCCCAGGCAGTCACTCCAATCCCTGGTAGGAACCTGCAGGCAGCGTCCAGAGCTGATGCCAACACACATCCAGCTCTTTCTGACATATGGGGCAAGCGCCGGTGTAAGCTGCAGATGAGGCCAGGATGTACCCACCTGCCTGGCATGATGCAGCAGTTGGAACAGCCAGCCCCCTAAGGGCTGGATCCTATGACTTCCAGCTGCTGGCCCACAGGCTGGATATAATTAGTTGGTGGGCCAGATCTAGCCCACAGGCGGTATTTTGCCCACCTGAGGTCTAACTCATAGTGTGTTCTGTGAAGTGCCATGAGTTAGACTGGGGAGCTGCACTTCTGTCTTTGCCTTAAGTGGCCTAAACTGTCATGCAAATACAACTCCTTTAATTCAGATTCTTCTGTCAAGGACTCATGAGCCCCTTGTTGCTTTGGAAGCAGGTCCTCTGGCTGGTTCCCTGATACCATCTAGTGCTAACAGTCTTCAGTCTAAAGGAGGTCACCACAAGGTGTGAGTTTTTGACAATGTGATGAAAATGAGAGGGGAAGGTTTGCTGTTGTAGCCAAGGCATTTTTATGGGGTCAAAAAAGACAGGTTTTATTTCTGTCCCTCATGCAGGTAGACCAGGTTGCATCTACTCCTTTTTCAGACCTGAAGAAGAGTACTTTATGCTCCAAATCTTGACTAAAATCTCTTTCAACTGTGTAGATGGTCCAATAAAGGTATCTGTGCCCAAAATGTCCTTGCCTTTTACTAGACAGACGAAGTAATTTTTTTATGTTTTGCCTAAGTTTCATGCTTTTAAATTGGGGTAATGATGTCCACCTATGTTGCCAGGGTATTGTGCAGAAATAAGACTTAGTCAATTGTTGTAAATTCTATTTTGGAGCAATTCAATAAATGAAGTTAGTTAAGATGTCACTGAGATGAAAAGTACACTGAGAAATGCCAACATCCAATTATAAGGTCATTAAATCAGAATATACTTTACAGGTAAGGAAAAATTATTATAGTATATTATTTCCTCCCCACGTACCTTCAACCACTGTGAGAGTACTTTTATAAAGGAAGCTAGTATTCACCTGCATTATCTTGAATTTATAATTAACAAAACAGAGGCACAGAGAGTTGAAGGGATTGGCCCAACATCTTACAGCATCGCATAGTCCACAGACAGGGTAATGGCATGAAAGGACCCATATTTGTAAAACCAAAATGGTTTCTAATTAAGGGAAGGTTTGACAGAATAGTTGCAGCTGTATATTAGCCAGGTACAGAGACTGCGTTCCTATTTCACCTCCAGACTCCTCCCTCTTGCAACTCATGCTTCTCTGATTCCCTGCAGTTTGTTGCATCTACTCTTTTAACATTCAGATTGTTGTGTCTTTTGTGAAAGTATTTGCTGACTTGCTGTGTTCAAAGCTTACTGGTTATTAGCCCAGCCTAGCACGGTATTTGCCACCATCCCATGGTGGCCACAGGCCTTGTGGCCTTTCAGGCATGATGATCTTCAAACCATCTCTCTCCTCTTTGTGAGGGACTTTACAGTTGTAGCCTTCTTTTTTTCCTGGTGGTATCCTGATAATGCAGCTTATGGCTATGTTTTCTACATCTTTCTGATTCTGGCTTGGGCTCATCTAACCAGGTATGCCAGCTGCCCACTGCTACCTTGTGACTGCCCTTGGTTTTGTCTCCACTTCTGTCCTGCGTGCGATGATACCTTATAACTTGTGATCTACCCCTGCTTAAACTGTTGCTTTTTCTATTATCTGCTTGATGGTTGTAGCCAAACCTGCCTAGTTGTGTGCCATGCTCTCAGGTCTCTGACTCCTTGCTTAGTTTGGTGTTCTTAGCTACTTCTCTACCATCAATTGTTCACCCATTAGGATGAACCGTTCTTGGGGAGCTAAGGGTAGTCCCTTAGGGCTACGCTTCATTGGGAGCTGAGCCTTTCCTGTCCAGTCCACTGGTATCTGTGATGGACAGTTATTTAGTCAATGGAGGGAACATTGTGATAGTTCAGCACTGGTACATAGGGATTCCTTCCTTTTTTTGTCTTTGGCATTGGTCTCTAAGCTCTCTTTAGAAAGCTGCATTCCCATTGCTTTGCAGTTATCTTGTGCTCATTTGTGATTCATTTAAATTCTGTTCCAGTGAGCTGTGGGCCATTGGCTAAAGATAATGCATCCTTAATGAAACCTTGTGAAACATTTCATAGATTTCATAGACATTAGGGCTGGAAGGGACCTCGGAAGATCATGGAGTCCAGCCTCCCACCAGAAGGGCAGGAAGTCAGCTGGGGTCATAGGATCCCAGCAAAATAAGCATCCAATTTACTCTTGAAGGTAGTCAGTGTAGGTGCTTGAACCACCCCCGATGGCAGGCTGTTCCAGACCTTGGAGGCTCGGACAGTAAAGAAATTCTTCCTTATGTCCAGCCTGAAACGGTCTTGCAGTAGTTTATGACCGTTCAACCTTGTCATCCCTTGGGGCACTCTGGTGAACAAACACTCCCCCAGATAGTGGTGGTCACCCCTGATAAACTTATAGGTGGCCACCCCTGAGCCTGCACTCTTCCAGGCTAAAGAGCCCCATGGTCTGTTTTCCTGAGCTCTGATCATGTGTGGGGCTCTTCTATGGACTCTCTCAAGTTTCTCCACATCCTTTTTGAATTGTGGAGCCCAAAACTGGACACAGTACTCCAGCTGTGGCCTCACCAAGGCCGAGTACAAGGGGAGGATGACGTCCCGGGATTTGCTTGAGAAGCATCTATGGATGCAAGCCAGTGTTTTGCTTGCTTTACTAGCTGCAGCATCGCACTGAAGGCTCATGTTCATCTTGTGGTCAATGATGACCCCCAAGTCTCTTTCTTCCGTAGTGCTAGCCAGTGTAGCACTGCCAAGCGTATAAGGATGCCACCAGTTTTTCTTCCCAAGGTGGGGAACCTTGCTTTTTTTGTGTTTAACACCATCAGATTCTCATCTGCCCATTTGCTGAGCCTGTCCAGGTCAGCCTGGATCACCTGCCTGTCTTCTGGTGTGGATGCTTTGCCCCCAAGTTTGGTGTCATCGGCAAACTTGGCCAGTCCGCTTCTGACTCCAATGTCCACATCATTAATGAAGATGTTGAACAATATGGGTCCAAGGACAGAGCTTTGGGGGACGCCACTGGCCACAGGGCACCATAATGATTGACTTCCATCAATTACTACCCTCTGGGTCTGACCACGGAACCAATTTCCCAGCTAGCGGATCATGGCGGACCCAAGGCCACAATTGGCCACTTTCACCAAGAGGTGATCATGGGATACCAGATCAAAGGCTTTTTTGAAGTCTAGTTATATGACATCAATCTCTTCTCCCTTGTCCAGGTGATAGGTCACCTAGTCGTAGAAGGAAATGAGATTTGTCAAGCAAGACCTCCCTGCAACAAACCTGTGCTGGCTATCCCTCAGAATGTTGGCATTGGCCAGTCCATTAAGGGTGGCCTCTTTAATAAACTTTTCTAAGATCTTCCCCAGGATAGAAGTCAGGCTGATGGGCCTATAGTTTGCTGGATCCACCTTCCACCCTTTTTGGAAGATAGGCACCACATTGGCCTTCTTTCAGTCTTCAGGCACTACACCAGAGCACCAGGAGTTTTCAAAGATCTGTGCCAGGGGCTGGGCTATGATGCTTGCCAGCTCCTTGAGAACCCTGGATTGTAGATTGTCAGGGCCAGCTGACTTGAAGGTTTCCAGCTTCTCAAGGTCTTCCTTCACAAGGTTATCATTTATGGAAGGCAGGGGATTTCCCTCACCCAGACCTCCCTGTCCCGTAGCAGGCATGGGCATCCCGTGGGACTGATGAAAGGCCGACAAAAAGTACCCATTTAATAGGCTGACTTTTTCCTGGGCATCAGTTGTCCCATCTGGTTCAGCAGGGGTCCGATGTTACCCTTGCTTTTCCTCCGGCTCGCCACATATCTGAAAATGGACTTTTTTATTGTCTTTGATGCTCGAAGCTAGTTGGAGTTCAGTTGCAGCCTTGGCTTTCCTTGTTTGCTCCCTGCAGGACCTGACCAGTGCAAACTATTCCTCCTTGGAGGTGAATCTCATCCTCCATCCTTAGTAGGCCTTTCTTTTTAGCCTCAGGAGGTCTGCTAGATCCCTGGAGAGTCAGGGGGGCTGCTGTGACCTCTTGCTGTCTTTCCTCCGAGATGGAATAGAATTAGCTTGTGCATTGAGGATCACTCCCTTGAGGAGCAACCACTCTTCCTGGACTCCCCTCCCCGTGGAGTTGTGGTCCCTTAGGGCCTCACTGACAAGCCTCCTCAGCTTGTCAAAGTCAGCTTTCCTGAAGTCAAGGACTTCCGTGTTGCTGACTGACTTGCCATCTTTACGGCGGATGGTGAAGTTGATCAGCTCGTGGTCACTGTCACCCAGCTTCCCATCGATCACTAGGCCGCCGATTAGTTCATCCCCAGTAGCCAGTACCAGGTTGAGCAGCGCTTTACCTTCCATTGGCCCGTAGACTTCTTAAGTCAGGTAGAGGTCATCCACACATGATAGGAAGCTTTGCAACCACTCAGATTTTGCTGAGTGATCCTCCTATGAGATGTCTGGGTAATTGAAGTCACCCATGACAACCAAGGTCCTGGAGCATGTTCCTGGGCGAACTCCTGGTCAAGCTCTTGACTTTGGGTGGGAGGTCTCCCACCATCGTGTCCTCTGTGCCGTGTTCCCCACGGATTTTAACCCAGAGGGTCTGCAGTAGTCCACCCTGGTCACCAACATCAGCTTGCAGGGATGCATAGCTTTTCTTAACATAGAGAGCTACGCCCCTGCCCTTTTTATCTACTCGATCCCTCCTGTTCAGGGTATAGCCATCTATACCCATGGTCCAGTCATGGATGGAGTCACACCAGGTCTCTATTATCCCTATGACATTGTAATTATTTGCGTTAAGTGGGAGAATGAGTTCCTCCTGATTATTCCCCAAACTCCTGGCATTTGTGTACAGGCAGGCAAGTGTTCCTTTGGGGCCTCTTGCCTTGCCCACAGATTGTACCAGGGCTGGAACAGGTGTGGGCTCCTTTAAGTGTCTTGACCTGCTGGTTTTGTAAGGGTTGCTCAGCCGGCCAACAGTGACAGTGGTCCCCCCATCCCCTAGCAGGTTTAGTTTAAAGCCCGGTGGAGCAGGTCAGCCAGTCTGGCTGAGAAGAGCCTTCTCCCCAGGGGAGAGAGGTGGAGGCCTTCTCTTCCCAGCAGCTCGCTGCCTCTCTCGCCAAAGAGCGGGCTGTGGTCATGGAAGACAAAGCCTTTCCGATGACACCAGCACTGCAGTCTTTGGTTAACTACCTGGATCCCCCTCTCCCTCCTCAGCCCATAACCCAAGACTGGGAGGATCAACCCCCAGACCCTTTAGGCCTGGTCCCAAATCCCTGTAGCACCTCATGACCCAGCTGGGAGCACTCTGAGCCATGTCATTGGTGCCCACATGAATAAGGAGCATGGGATAGTGGTCTGTGGGCTGGAGGAGCTTAGGGATCTTCTCCACAATGTCTCGGATGCGGGCCCCCGGGAAACAGCAGACTTCCTGGGCTAAGGGGTTGGGGCGGCAGATTACCCCCTCAGTCCCCCTCAGGATGGAGTCTCCCACAACAAGCACTTTACGTTTTGTCTTGGGGAGAGCAGGGGCAGTAGCTGCAGTTGGGTCCGTGTTGCCTACAGGAGCTGGCAACTCAGCAGGCTCTGCTAGGGCTGCAAGAGGTTCATACCTGTTGCTAAGCTCTGGTGGGGCAGGGGCCTTGGTGCGGCAGGCCTTAGGGCCCTTGACCACCTTGGTCCATCCCCCTGACTGGAAAGAAGGGGAGGTCCTGGAGTTCTCCCTTGTCCTAGAGGGAGACCTTGGTCTACCCTCCAGCTCCCGGGGCAGAAGGGCCTGGCAGTAGAAGTCAGTCTCCTGCTCACAGTCCCTGATGGCACACAGTCTCTGGACTGTGGCCTGGAGCTCCTCCAGCTGGCGCGCTAGAGACCCCAGTAGGGCGTGGACCCCACATGGGGAGGTAGCTATGCTCCCTGGCCCCAGAGCCTGAAAAAGCAACAGGCAGTCCCCACAGCCAAGAGCCAGGGGCTCCATTTGTGTGGAGCCCGGAACCATGGGCTCTGTCTGGGTGGCCGTCTCTGAGAGGCCGGGGGGCGGGGCTGTAGAGCCCAAGGGGACCCTCAGGGTGCGGCTTGTGCCCATCCGCATCATGCCGCTGGTAGGCGGGCTGAGCCTGAGTCTGTCAACCCTAGAGGGCTTGTAGGCAGGGCCTCAGCCCTCCCATGCACCCTCCTGTGCAAAGCCTGCGCTAACCCACGCGCCAGCAGACAAGCACGCCTGTTTGCACAGCCTGTTCATGCGGTTGGGCAAAGTAGGGACCTGGGCGGGGCGAGACCTGGCCCTGCTCCACTCAGCCGCCTCCTCCCACTCTCTAAGGGTTAACCCTCCGCCCACCATGGGTCCTGCTTACCTCTGGCTGTGCTGGGGGTCAGCAGGGGGCTCCACAGCTGCTGGGGGGCCTATGGGAGGCTTTGGGGGAGTGGGGGTGCAGCAGGCTTTCACCCGCGCATCTCTTGCCGCTCCAGAACCTAACTGAGGTTTTTTTGCTGTTAGCGGGCCCTTTTAAACTACATGCATGCACAGTGGGCCCACTGTCAATGAACTGCTCTTGGGCAACATGCCTTCAGTTTTCTGATTGCGATTCTTTCCTGAGTGTCCTCCAGATTGGTTCCCTTCTAGAGACTGCAACAGTTATCTACTGTGACCATGCAGCTTCTGTCATTAAAACCGATCAGGTTGATCCGACCATTTCCTAGGCTTGGTTTGGGATTTCATGAGGCTGTAGAATCTCCTGTGTTGCCTCATTATGCCCTTAACACACCTTACACTGTCCTAGGTACATTGCTCCCTAAGCATTCATTTCTGGCCAGGAGAGACAGTCAGTTCAGGTAGGCCTTTTTTCCATCTCATGTCAACTCTTGTATCTGTCAGAATTACTGCTCAGTCTCCTTCAAACTCCTATCTTACATGTGCAGATCATGCCTTCTCAAATGGTAGTGGGTAACCTCATGTGGACCTTGCTCATTGCCAGCTGGCCAGCCTTGGAAATCCTTCTACTGCTTGTAGCACCTATCCTTCTGAGTCATCATTGCACTGGCTGCAGCCTCCCAGGTATTGTAGCATGTTAGTGAACACTATCTCCCACAGGCATAACCGTGCAGCTTGGCACCTAGGGCAGCTGTGTGAGGGCTGGGGCAACACTGGCTCCTGTTGTACCCATTGCAGCAGTACAATCAGCTGCCACTGCAGCAATTGCTACTTAGGCACTGCCTCCCTCCCCAGCAAAGGCAGCACCTGAAGCTGCTGCTCTAGTCATCACCCCCCAGTTATGCTGCTGTCTCCTGTTTATGGAGCTGTCTGTGTTGCACCCCGTAATGCTTGCCCTGTTCAGCATGTCTGTCACCAGCAGCAAATTACCTGGGTGGTACAATGATCACAGGCTTCAATAAATACAAGCAAATGTGAATGAGAAAAACAACACACTTCAATTTGTAGGGCAATAGGCAAGCCTCTGCAGACCCTCTGTCTGCATCTTTCACATTAACTAACCTGACTTAGGGAACATCTCCCAATTCCTAGCCTCTGTAGTCTTCTTAGCCAGGGAGTATCTCTATATTATAACTTCTGTGATTACGGGCAGTACCTTTATCTTCTTAAAGCATCACAGTCTCAACTGTGTGGGTGTACTCAGTAGTGGCTTCCTCGTTGCTTTTTAATATTTTGTGATGAGATTGCAGGTTCACCACATGCCCAAAAGGCATAGTGATGGAATCATCCATGCCAAAGAGTGCAGCCAAGAACTCCTTTTCTATCTGAGCAGATTCCCCCTCTGTGTTTATCAAAGGTTTTCTAGCAAGTGCCATGGGCTGCTGGCTTTGCATCAGTGCTACTCCTAGACCTACTGCTGAGGCATCCCATAATAGTTCTGGCTGTAGGACTTACACTGCAGTAATGCTTTCCTTTCCTATCAAAGCTCTGTTCCTGGATCTTTGAAAATGTTCATGCTGCATCATTATGTGTGAAATGTCTCGTGGTCTCATGACCTTGTGACAGGTGTGTGCTGAATCTGAAAAAAGAATTGCCCATCCCCATCAATTGTTGTATATCTGGCAGATCATGTTCTGGGCATTTGTTTGATGACTATATTTCTCAGAGTAGACCCACCAGTCCTTAAAAGTCAACAGATGTCAGGTGTGTAGGAGACCTCTATTTTTCCCAACTTCAGCTTGTCAGTATTCAGCCTAACATTCCACTCTTGGTACCTATTTAGGATTTGCTGCAGGTCAGTATCAGGTTCCTCGATCATTTCCTCCTTGACATCTCAATTCCTAACAATAAAAATATTATCAGCTACAATGTTGATACCCAGAAACCACACTAGTGCTTCATTCAGTTTTATGCTGGAGCCTCAGTCTTATGCTGAGACTGGGAAAAGGCCCACAGTGTTCATATCTTGTGGTACCTGCCAAAAAGTGGGTCAGAGTTTTGTCCTGGTATGCCAGAACCTATTTTTGATGTCTCAAACAGTGAACACTTTTTTTTTACCTTGGATAAATTGTATAGTATGTCCTCAGTCATAGGTAATAGGTAGTGACTTCTTTCCAGTGCTCTGTTTAATGACTTTGGATCAGTGCAGATCGTCAGATCATCTGAAGGTTTTCTCATAGTGACAAGGTAGCTGATCCACTGTTAGTTTCAATGGCTGCAGCAATTCTTCTTTTTTGTAGACTTGCCAGTTTCTCCTTCAAAGGCTCCACTAGAGCTAATGGAACTGTTTCAGCAGTCTCAAGGGCAGCACATCAGGGACTATATGTACTTCAGCTTGCCCTGTAGGTATCCATCTCCTTGAAATATGTCTTTAATTATGGGAGCTTTAATGTACCTAAAGTTAAAAGTGAATTCCAGTCTTGTCTGCTCTGAAATGAAGTGAATTTTCCCTATTCTACTTTTTGGTTTTGAGTAAAAAAAGGAAAAGTATCTCTTTCTAGTCTCATTTGGTCGGAGGTCACAGTACTCGTTAAACACCTTTTATCAGCTGTTATGTTGTTTTGGGCATTATTCCTAGCAGCAGTGTCTCACTCACTACTCATCCTTTTTCCTGCCAATTAAATAATACAAAAGCTTTGCTGTCATATTGTCCTCTTTTTCCCCCATGGTCATTTCTGCGTGCACGCTATTCTTCCTTGCACTGACTCCAGGTTTGTACAAGGGTTTTTGTCTGGAATGTCAGCATTCCCAATGGTCCCTTTGTACTCCCTATATCATTTCGCCTCCAGTTACTTTTTTGTTTGGCTGTTAATCGCATGCTCTTCCTTGCTGTAGGTCCCATCGGAGTGACTGCTGCTACATGTTCCATTTACCATGTGTTGGGTAACAACACAAGAAGACTCCATGCTGGTGAAATTAACCTGCTTTTTTATTATGAGAACTATTTACAAGGGGTGTCAAAGATATGGTCTGCAGGTCATACCCAGCCCTTGGAGCCATTTTACCTGGCCTGAGGGACTCAGAGTTTTGGGGTAGAGTTCACCATCAAATTCCAAGCTAGGGAGCACTTTTGCTGATGCATATTGGTGTGGGGCATGGGGAGCAAGTGACATCTGCATTAACTCTGCCACTGCTTGCCCCATGACCATTGCCAGGTCCAAAGTCAGCCCAGGGGTCCCAAGTGAATTTGACACCACTGGTTTACAGAGCTGCTGTACCACCTAATATTCTAGCCCTGTGCACACAGATTGGCTTCCCACTGTCTCCTACAGATGCTTCCTTTGTATAATGTGTGGTCTCCTCTCAAAGTTCCATGACATTGTACATCCAGCAGGGAGAGATTATATTGCTTGGAATGCATCTTTAGTGTAATCTTTGCAATGTACATCCATGTTTGTACTCGAGTGGCAAGAAACATGTATATGCCTCTAAAATTATTGGCAATTCTAAAGTAGATGAAATGCTGACCTCCTTTTTCAAATTGATTGCAACGAGGAAAATAAAGAAGCTGAACAATTAGAGGTAGATTCTTTCATGTTCAGCGGGTCTTCATGCAGCCAAACCTGAATAGTTTGCTTGTATAGGCTGGAGAGTTAGACAAGCTTCCTTAGAGCTTACACCAAGTGGCCACAACCTGGCTTGCTGCAGACAATGAGACAAGGTCAGAGAAGAATCAGAGCCAACAGATCTGTGATTAGAGTCTTGTCTTATCATGCCTTGAAAGTGGAGTGAAACCAGCCACTCATGTGTTCTGACTCTATAGTACAGGGACTTAGACACATGCATACAGATGTGTCCTGGGTAGTACCTGATTATGTACTCCCTTCTCCAATTGAAGGGAATGTTAGCAAAGCAAGCGCGCTGTGGAGTGAAACCGGCTCATGCATGCAGTTCCCTCCTTCCCCTATAGAGTAAAGCTGGGACATGTCTTAAGACTTAACTATATACAAATTTATGAATATATAAGAAGAGTTAAAAATGAAACATATATAATAAAGACATGGGAACTATGTGCAATATATATACAACTCTATGCAAATACTCTGGATTTAGCTGCGGGATCTGGGAAACAAAGGTCTCAGTAAATGTCAATGCAATCTTATATTCCAGTGAAATACTAATCTACAAAGCATGAAGGACAAGTTCACAAAATATAAAGCACAGGATTCACAAAATATAAGATGCAGGACACAACAATGGATACACAAACTTAGATTCTCAAAAAAACCCAAAGGAATAAGCCGGGTTACCCTGGAGCAATGGTAGAACCCCAAAGATAAGAAGAGGGGAGACATGATCCACAGTGCTCTTCAAGCCCTCTGCAACCCAGCATGAATAGCCCATGGTGAGTGCCTCCAATAAACCTGGGGAGCCCTTCTCCTTCAGGGCTTCCCCTCCAGCTGCTAGTCTCAAATGTTGGAGAGGAGATTCCCCCCTCCTCTGTGGGAATCCCCTTCCCCTGTAACTCACAGCTCTCCTGAGCTCTGATGAGGTCTACCTTGTCATCGCTGGGTGAGACACTTCCTTCCTCAGCAGGGGGTCCCTCAGCTGATTTGGGCTTTCCCGGCCTCTGACCTAGCGGTACCACTCCATGCACCTGTGGCCCTGCCTTGCGGCAGGGGTTGGAGTCCTAAGCTTCCTGGTGTGGTGCCAGGGTCTCAGTCTGCTCCCAAACCCTCTGTGCACTGCCTGTGCACCATGTTCCCAGTCTCATGCCGGGGACTGGAGAACTGAGCTGCCTTAAAGAGCTCCAGAATCCTGGTCTGCTCCTGGACCCTCCATACACCAACTTGTACACCATATGGCTGGCTGTGTGCCAAGGGTTGGAGACCCGAGCCGCCACATGCAGCTTCCAAGGTCTTGGTCCCTCTTGGACCCTCTGTGCACTGACCCATGCACCAATGGCCTGGCTTTGTGCCAGGGCTTGAAGACCCAAGATGCCTCGTGCAGCTCTCAGGGTCTTGGACTCTCCATGCACCAACCCATGCACTGCTCACCATGCTCCCTCACAGTGGGACTGGGGAGACATGGCCACTTCACTGTTCCCTACCCAACAAGGAGGTTTCAGTCTCTTCCAGGACCACAGCTCTGCCCCACTGACCAGCTCTGCCAGCTCTTCTTTGCCCTTTTCTCCATCTCTCGATGCAGTCACCTGTGTGCCAAGCACACTGCCTTTTTGTTCTCTTTGGGGACTCTGGCCCCAAAATGGAAATGAACCAATCAGATAGAGGGGGGTATTAGTCCCCTCTCAGATCTGGCTCTTCACCTTGCCCCAGAGTACGGGTGGGGCAAGCCTCTCCCCTGCCTTCACCTGATTGGTGGGGGAAGGGGAACTACCCCACCAATTATTTCAACCTTTTCCAAAGCCGGCATACTAGAATGCCACCAGCAAGCCCACCACACAGAAAATAGGGAATTTGTATTCACTTTGTCCTGTTGCCATTTCCCACTCTTCCCTCCTACCCCCTAAGCTCTTCTGCCTAAGACAAGATGCTGCTTTGGTGTATACATGCAGTTGTCTTGCTTTATGGTGGATGCTTTTATTTTATCATTTCATTTGCAGAACAGAGAGATTGTTGAGTAGACTTGCAGTCTGTAATGGACAAACAGGCACATGACATGGAGTAGGGGAACTGGGTAGCTGGAGCAGGCACTCCTTTTGTTTTTCTACCAGTTATTTTTTGCAGTGGCTGCTCCCATGTCTGTAAAAGAATGAGCATGCCCAAATATTGGGCTAAATCTGCCCTCAATGATGCCCATTGCAACCCCAATGGTGGTGGGAGATCCTGGTTAAAATGGAGAGAACATGCCCCACTGTCTGCTATAACTAAATGTCTAAAGCAATGATTAGCGTTTCTGAACTGGGATCTCTTTTATTCAAGCCAGTCTTTCCAGATTTCATGGTGATGGGTATATTTGAAATAAATCCTTAAATAAAGTGGAGGCAGTTGTGGAGTAAACCAGGAAGAAAAATTTCATGTATAGACTATTTACATATCCAGACTAGATGAAAATACTGGTCTGAGCCAATCCAGTATCTCATTAACAAAAGCAACCAGTACTAGATGCTTTGTTCAAGTAGTATAACTCGTTCTCATGGAAAATTTATCTGTAATGCCCTATAGGCTGTCTTGTGCTCTCAAACAAGAGGATTTATTTCATCATCCTGGTTTTTTCTTTTTATCCATAGAAATGTTTGATCCCTTTTTGACCTCCAAACTATATGGAGGCTGTTCTGAAAGGAACCCCAGGGGCAATGGTATAGAGAAAAGGCCTTTGTGCCTTAAGTTGGCCAGGAATCAACAACTGTGTTTCAAGAAAAAACAAAACAAAACAAAAAAAAGCAAATGCAAAGTCCACTTAAAACTGAGGCTTTACAATGTTTCGTTCTCCATGGGAGGAAAATTGAAACCTTTCAAATATATAATTGTAGCAGTGTATCAGACTGCCCCAAACTGCTACTGCTGGCAGTCTGCTAGCTCCAGGGGCCTGGGAGCAAGCTGCAGGCAGTCAAACCAGATTACAGGTGGCCTAGGAGGACTGGGACATCTGATCCAGATGATTAACTGGCCCACAGGAAGTTAAGAGGCTCCTGAGGAAGAAACCAGGGAGAGACATGCACAGAGAACTCAAAGGTGGAGAGTTAGGCTCCTAGGAAGAGGAGCTACAGGCAGGCACAGCCTGAAATCTGGATAGCTGAGAGGCTGTGAGCAGAGAATAGAGAGGGAGAGAACTAGTGGAACAGCTCCTGGTGGAGCCTGGGGAGCATGCCTGGAGTACTGTTATGCCCTATGATTATGAAGACAACCACGAGGTGTAGAGAGACCATAGGTGCATCAGAGACTGTATATGGTTTATATTTATTGATTCCTGCTGGGAGAGCCTGCCCACGGGATTTGAGACGATAAACAGAGGCTGTGAGCTAATAAAAGGACAACAAAGGACTGTTTGTTGAGCAAATTAACCCTGAACCCACAATGAATAAATAACTTGTAAAAAATGGACAAAGAAGTAAGAATCAACACACCTGAGACTTGGGGGAAAGGAGGGAGGGACAAGTTCAAAAACTTGTTCCACCTGATTCAGAGAAGGAAACAGAACCTGGGTCACCCACATGCCACACAACTTCTTTAACCACTAGGCTGGCAAGCCAGTTTCTCTTTCACTTTCCTATTAGTTTTTTTTCTGTTCCAGTGTTATAAATAATGTAAGTATTAAGTAGAACAGACAGAGAGATTATGTAAACCTCAAATTAGGCTAAGGAGAAGCTTGGATCTGGTTTCCCTAAGCTCTTAGCACCTTGGAAATTTTGCTAAAAAAAACAAGGCTGCAAGCTATACATCACCAGGAAACATTTACATTTTGACAAAACACAGTTTGACAGAAAAAGTTTTGCTGAAAACTTTTTGAGCAGCTCTGCCCAAAAATCTCTGCTTTGCTCCCTGCCCCAAGTGCCCTATTTTACCATCTTTCCACTTTCAAAGGATCATAACTTGATTGCTTTAATAGGAAGCATTTGTGACAAGGCTAAGAAGAGAGCAGACAGTTTTTGGTGTTGCAATAACTTCTCTCTTCCTGTACTAGGATGGCCTCCTTTTGTTACTTCTGTTCTGTGATGGAAAGAACTTAATGGAATAGAATGGACTAATAGTTCAAAAACTGCAAATATGCCTCTGCCAATCACAACAATCTAGCTTAAAACTGAGGAAAAAATTCTTCCATTGCTTAGCAAGCCATCACCTTATTATCTGGATTTAAAAAATCCCAACACTATGGAAACCTATTTCCAGTGTCATAACAGGAGATTTTCTGAGTCTTGGTGTAGGGAAAATATTTTGTTACTGCTCATTTGGGCTCCTTGCTTTCCCATATCTGGAAAAGTACACATTTGAGACTTTTGAGCTAACAGAATAGTGACAATGATGCTGATGTGCTTGGCATGGCTATAGTGCTTCTGCGTTAAGTGAAGAGCCAGAAACAAAAAGATCACAGTAAGATCCGAGCTCGACAGGCAAAAAAATCCCTCACAACAAGCCCTATTCTGTGATTGTGAGATTGTTTAGGTTTTGGATTGAGGATTTTTGTGGTTCAGGTGCAGGCTTATCTGTTCTGTCCTGTGGCAACAGGGAACAGAATAAAGAATTACTTCAGTAGGAAATAGGGAGAACCAAATACTGAAAAATGATGTCCAACTGTCAGGAACTCAATAGTGGTACTGTAGAGCAAACATCATCCTGAAGCCCTCTCAAGCATCCAGGGAAGAGCTTGTAGTTACCAAACAGAAGAGCACCTCTTAAGAATCTATCTCAGGCTAAACAGTAAATCCAGTGCCAGCAAGAACAGTACTTTAGGAGTTCAGTCAGTTATGTGTGGAGACCTATGCAGCAAAGCCCTGATTTAGTAAAGCTTATATTGCTATTCAGCATCTATGAAATAAAAGAAGACATATGAATCTTTAAAACATTTTGACTCTGTCCACTATCTGGTGTCATATTTAATAGGGAAAGATTTTATTCTTAACTATTAAGAAAGAAGAGGGAACCACATGTGAAAACTCCCAAATTCTCTCACGTGGTATGGACATTTAGGCCAAAGGTTAGCTGTTTTAAATACCACCCACTTTTTGCATTATAGAAATCAGAGGTGATGCAGTCAGCTCTAATAAAATGGAACAGTCTCCAAGCACCAATTCAACTTCTTCTTTTTTTCAAAGTCTCCATGATATGCAGGGCCTGAAAGAAAGATTTTTTTTACAGTGAAATCAACTAATGTTGGTAGTCATATCATTATAAAATCCCGATGAAGGCAAGACCCTAGGTGTACGTACCACAAAGTAGAAGGGTGAGCATTATACTGCAGCCTAGAGTTGGCCCCATGTAGTTTTCATCATCATGGAGACAAGGTTCTATATTTTAATCAGGTTTTCCAGCAGCAGAGGTACAATGAAGTTGTTAGCCCAAATTATAATATACCCTTTTTTTAACAAAGAATGCACTCAAGGGTCCTGACAGAGTTGGTCGATGTGATTGCAGAACCATTGGCCATTATCTTTGAAAACTCATGGTGATTGGGAGAAGTCCCAGATGATTGGAAAAGGAAAAATAATGATCATCTTTAAGAAAAGGAAGGAGGGTCTGGGGAACTGCGGAAGGATCAGCCGCACCATAGTCCCTGGAAAAATCATAGAGCAGGTCCTCAAGAAATCCATTTCTAAGTACTTGGAGGACATAATGATGTTTAGGAATAGTCAGCATGGATTCACCAAGGGAAAG
>NW_017728922.1:15303931-15346713 GCF_001723895.1 Crocodylus porosus
CAGATGGTAAAACTCCTCTCTAAGTCTGAGTCCCCCACATGGCTGCTGCCCCCTCCTCCTGGGCAGTCTTAACTTATATAGCCCCTGTGACCTCATTCACCTGGTCCAGTGGAGGCCAGCTCTGGTTGGCTGTCAGCCAACCAATTTGAAATACATCAGTAGTTGTCAGGCAGACTCTAGCCCACCAGGTAGAAGCCCCTCACCCAGGTAGCTGATACCAGTCACATAGGCAGAGGGAGCAGGTTTCCCCTCTTCCTCAGGAATGTAGCCAGCTCGGGTTACCTAAAGAGATAGGATAAAGGTGTGTCTCCTCTGCTGGGCCCATCCTAATCAAATTGTCACAGCTCAGAGATTTTGGGGAGAAACAAAGGTGGCTTCTTGCTGCAGAGGGCACCAAAAATGATCCAGAGGCTGGGGCTCATGACTTATGAGGAGAGGCTGAGGGAATTGATCTTATTTAGTCTGGAGAAGGGAAGACTGAGGAGGGATTTAATAGCAGCTTTCAATTAACTGAAGGGTGGTTCCAAAGAGGATGGAGCTAGACCAGGGGTGGGCAAAATACAGGCTATGGACCAGATCCAGCCCACCAAGGCATTTTGTCTAGCCTGCAGCGGGTTGCTTCAAGCCACTTTGTCCAGGCACGGGGCAGGGGGTGGGGGGCAGCCTAAGTCCTGGTGTGTGTGGCTGGTCTCTCCACCCCAGGCACACAGCAGGGCTGGCCCAGCATGGTGGCTAGACTCCACTTCCCGGCAGCCACAGCAGTGGCTCCTTCCAGCTGCCACTACCAGACCCAGCCCTGCTGCCTGGACACCCCAGCCACTCTACCCTGCATCCAGCATTGGAGGTAAAACCAGTGATGGCAGAGCATGCAGCTGAATAACTGGGATGGTCTGTGGGTGGGTGGGGAGTCATGTCCAGGAGCAAGACAGCCGGGCAGGGATGGGGATCAGAATTGGGATTGTGGAACAGTGACAGCACATGGCCAGGGCCCAAGGCAAAGCTACAGTCTTCTTCCTGCAAGCCCCTGACATGGAACCAGCACCCGTTACAGGGCTGTGTGGACAGTGGATAGGAGCTTGGCCCTGGCACCAGCCCCATGCTGTTACTACCCCACAATCCCAATCCCAGCCCTGGCCCTGGCCCAAACTGCCTGGCCTGCTCCCAGATGCTGCTCCCCACCCATCCATGCGCAGAGGCACTTAAAGAGTTTTACTGAGCTGTGGGAGGGGCATGCTGACCAACCCCGTGACAGCTCAGTAAAACTCCCTAAGTGGCCCTCTGGCCAAAATAATTTCCCACCCCTGAGTTAAACTGTTCTCAGAGGTGGTAGATAACAGAAAAAGGAGCAATGTTCTCAACTTGCAGCAAGGAAAGTTTAGGTTAGATATTAAGATAAACATTCTCACTAGAAGGATAGTAAAGCCCTGGAACAGGTTACCCAGAAAGGTTGTGGAATGTCCATCCTTGGAGGTTTCTAAGAGTAGGCTAGACAAAACCTTGGCTGGGGATGGTCCTGCTTTGAGCAGGAGGTTGGACTAGATGACCACCTGAGGTCCCTTCCAACCCTAATTTTCTATCATTCTATGATTCACCATTAAAATCCTTGTCCCATTGACCACAGACTGAAATCCTACAGTTCCTTCAACCCCAGGGGGTGCATCTACATGAGACGCTACTGAGCAGCCATTACTTGTTTTATCAAGTACCAAATAAATGTACAGTAACTGGAGTTACTGTGAAGTAGTGCCAGTGAGGCTACTGCACAATAGCCTACTAATACTGTTCAATAGGGTATTAGCACTGTCCATGCTGTGTTGTGCTACTTCATAGTATTTTTTGGCTACTGTGCATTCAGTGTCTCATATAGATGTGCCCAGTATCAGAGCAAACAGAAAGGGAGCCTTGTTCCAAATCAGAACATAAGCATTTATCTTCCTAATGTAAAGTAGTGGTCTTCCTAATGTAAATTAGTGGTCTTTTGTGAGGTCATGTTTCTGGGCAAAATGAAGTCAGCTATAATACTACAACAGTATTCAGTTATAAATCCATGGCTAAATACCCCTTCCTGTCTCTCTAGCTGAAGTGCCTAATGGGTATTAGTATTCCCCAAGTTCTTGTCCTTGCAAGCTTCTTGTCATTCTTTCCAAGGTTTAGAAGTGGAATTTCATCAAGGGATCGGATATGCTACAGCTGCTTTCTGCATGCCACACATGGAATGGATCAAAAATCACATGCCATTAGATATTTAAACTTAACTGATTAGAGCAGCTGCTTTTGGTGCTGAAGGCCTTTGGTCCTGCAGAGAGAATTCTCCACATTGGTGCATGTAGGTCGATCATAACTGCCAAATACTGTATAACTCCTTGAGTGATGCTTTTTGGCAATGGGCTGTTGCATTTTGGCAATGGGCTGTTGCATTAGGGAACAATTTTTTTCAGCTGGACCCATGTGGCATGAATTGGAGCAATGCAGTCTGAAGGTATCAAGTTCATCCAAACTCTTGTGACTGGGACTGAATGAACATTCCCCATCAAAGCCATTTTTAATGACAATTTGTTTTTTCAAGTGAATTCTTTCTTTTTTTTTTTTTACTATAAATGGCTACTTTCCAAAGAAATGTTCAAGTTTTTATTTCATATTCTTGCAGTCTTAACCCCAAATGCTTTTCAGCCACAAACAGAAAACCAGAGGGTTTTGTATGGAAAAAAAAAATCATTTTTCATTTTTATAACATAATTTTCTAGTGTCTAGGGTCCTTTCTGATCCCAGCAGGATTTCTAAGTGTTTATATTTCCTTGAAAATGAAAACATAGGTCCCCTTTGTTAGACCCCAACTCCATGCGACACCCAAAGACTAAGGAGACGATGATCCAATTGCTCAGAGAGCAAACACCAGCACACATTGCTAGCAACAGCTTTATTCAAAATGGAGACAGCTTTGAGCAGAAAACCAGGGAGCAGCCACAAACATTAGTTCTTTCTACATTTATACACCTTGGTTCATACTCATTTACATTTACTACACCTTTGTCCCTCCTTTGTTCCACCCATGTTCCCTCCTATCTCAAGCTCTGCCTCTGTTTACTGTTTACTTCATTAGCATGGAATTTCCTATGCATTTTACTTATTTACATATCTCTTTGCTGTGAGGGCATGTGTAAGACCCTGACCCCAGCTTCTTTCAGTCAATTGCAGTTTCTTCCTGATTTCTTCACCATCTCCAAGGTCTTGCTTATGCTTTGTCTCCTAACGATAGCCAGTGGTCTGCATCATGTTCTCTTTACACAATGAGTTATATGTCCTACACACGTTGTTAGGAAAGTGCTTGCCTAAGCATCTTGCAATGTTACTTTTTTATATTGTTCTGCCTTGTGGTTAGCAGCTTTGCTGGGCCACAGACTATTGCCTTTTATTCAGCTGCAAATCCAATGCTCCCCAAGCTCCAAATACAGTTACCCTAATACCCTTGATAGAGGATGAGGTGACTGTTCTTACAAGTCCTTCAAGGAGTTTTAACTCTTTGCATCAATATTACTTCAGTCTTTACCATTCTTTATCTACCTCCACCTGGGAGCATTTTATATCTCCCTTCTCAGTCTGTCAACACAGGGGAGAATCATGAAATCATAGGGCTGGAAGGGACCCCAAAGGATCATCGGGTCCAGCTCCCTGCATGATCAGGAAAGTTATCTGAGGTCAGGTGACCCCAGCCACATGACCATCCAGTCTTTTCTTGAAGACCTCTAGGGTAAGTGATTGCACCACCCCGGTGGGGAGCTTGTTCCATAGTCTGGACACTCTAGTTGTGAAGAAGTTTTTCCTAATGTTCAGCCCGAAACTATCCTCCAGGAGTTTGTGGCTGTTGTTTCTAGTTTTCCCCCAGGGCGCCCTGGTGAACTGTTGTTCACTGAGCCCCTGACGTACACCCGTTATAGCGGTAAGCAGTCATTTAGTATCATGCCTTCTGCAAGTTTTTCACATATAGCTTCTTTGATTAATGTTTCTAGTATTTTCCCTGGAATAGAAGCTAATCTAAATGGCCTGTTGTTTCCCAGGTCCTCATGCTTCCCCTTCTTGAAGTTAGGCACAACATTGGCAATCTTCCAGTCCTCTGGGATTTCTCCAGAGAGCCATGATTTCTGAAAGACCTTTGCCAGGGGCTCCTGTGATTACTTCAGCCAACTTTTGCAGCACTCTTGTGTGGAGTTCATCTGGTCTTACTGATTTATATACATCTAATTTCTTTAACTGATCATACACCAGTTCTATGGCAATGGTGGGAATGGTATCAACCTTGCCCTGCTTGTTCTGTGCCCTACCTGGCGTGTTGTTCCCCTTGGTTGTGAAAGACCGAGGCAAAGTAGTCATTTAGGAGTTCCATTTTTTCCTGAGTGGTAGTGACCAGGTCTCCTGAAGCATTGAGCAGCAGCCCCACACTCTCATTAGTTTTCCTTTTACTCCCTATGTAGCTAAAGAAGGACTTCTTGTTATCCTTGATTCTTGTAGCTAGTTTTAGTTCAGTTTCTGCCTTAGCTTGCCTAATCTGGTTTCTACAAGTGTGGGCCTTTGTTAAGTAGCCGTCCGTAGGGGCTGTCCCAAGCTTCCATTGTTTGTACTCCTCTTTCTTTTTCTGTAGGAGGGCTGCAACTTCCCTGTTCAGCCAAGAGGGTTTTTTGACCCTTCTGCTACTTTTTCTTTGTAAGGGAATGGGTTTTCTCCGAGCCTTGAGGATTGTGTCCTTAAGAAATTACCATTCTTCTCATGCTCCCTTTACCTGTGGTCCTAGGTCTGTCAGAGCATTCTCTACTAGTGACCTAAGCTTATTAAAATTGGCATTTTTGAAGTCTAAGCCTTTGAGCTTGGTATCTGTTTTGTTGACCTTGTGATGGACCATGAACATAATGATTTCTTGGTCACTGTTGCCTAGGCTACCCTCTATGTTTAAGTTGGTCACCAGGTCATCCCCTTTGGCCAGGACCAGATCAAGAAATGCATTGCCTCTAGTTGGCCTATGCAACTCCTGAGTAACCCTACACCAATATTCTTGACCTTTTCTAGTAGGCAGCACCTTCTTTGAAGTTAAAAAAACCCATCATTGCCCTCTTACTGTAAAACTAAGAGTTAAATTGGAATAAATTAAAACAATGCTAAGCCTATGTAACTTATGAGCTTGCATATGTTTTGAGGGCCAGTAAAATGCACTTGACCTTAAAGGAAAAAAGTGTAATGGATGAATGGGGAAGTATTTTTTTTTTTGTTTTAGACTAATGACACATTCAATGACTTGTGATCCTTTCCCTACCATGCATTGCAACTCATGAGCTGAGAAACCTTGCCTCACACTTATCCCTTTCAAATGGTGCCACTCGCCTGGGGTCCCCTGTCTCCCAAGGCATCTAAGCCCTGGTGTTTTTCAAGCTCTCCAGAGTGTGTAAAGACAAAAGAACATCAAGGGTGAACTCAGATTCCTTATCCTCATTATTCTGAAAACATGTTTTTCATCCTCATACATAATGTTGCTTGTACATGCAAGGGGGACAGCAGGGGTGAACTATCAACAAAAAATATCAAATCAGTCCTTGCCAAGAAAAGTCTGCAAAATACAGGCAATTAATAACAGCATTCAGCAACACCAAATGGAGCACTGATCCCTGGAGCCCACCCACTCCACTCTGAGCAATAGGTATTGTCTAAGGTTCTTGTTTCCTATCACCCAGTTAAGCTTTTATCCACATCACATTTTCCTTCTACATCAGCTAATTGCCCATTTAGAAAGATCTGGGATATGACCTGGCAGTAATAGTGCAGCTGCATTCTTAAAGGTATAAATGGAAACAGTGGTATAGGTTGTAGTTGTGTTGGTCCAAGAACATAGGCAGACAAGGTTCTTTGGGTAAATCTGATATCTTTTATTAGACCAACTCAGATAGTTGGAAAAATTCTTATTAGCAGGCTCTTAGGTACAAATACCCTTCGTCAGGCTGAGGAAGCGTCTGCAGTTGGTAGGTGCTCTTCCTGGATGGAATAAACAGAAACAAGTATTTGACCATCCTAACTCTCAGCAGAACGTTATCCACCATCCAGCCTAGACCAGGGCTGATGATGATTCACAAAGATATTGTAATGGATTGTTCCACTTTCAAGAGGAAGCTCTGTTTTGGGATTCCCCAAAAGAAACCTAGTCTGATTGCACTCTGCCATAAAACCCCTTGAAGCCAGTCTCTGGCCTAAGACCCTGGCTTCTTTTTGTCCCTGGCTTCTCTCACAGGTCTGTAACACTTATGTCTTAGACAGCTCCTTCTTTGGTCAGCTCCTGTGAAGAGACAAGTGTTTTCCTTTTCAAAGTGGAATGCTGATGTCCCAAATAGGATAGCAGACTCCTGTCCTTCAAACAGCCTTTACTTTGCACCACAGTCCCCCCGTCCTCACTCAGACCCTTTTCTGTCCTGCCTGGGACTCTCCTTTCTCTCCCCCACTGTCTCAAAGCCTCACTTCTTCTCCTTGGGCACAGTCAGCCATGCTAACAAAACTGTTACAAAAACTATAGTATTAACCTGGGGACTAATGCTTACCTACTCAAATGAAACATAATATTATGGGGAACTAATCAGGGAGCAATCTCTGCAGTCACCTCCCCTGGGGTGAAGGGGGCATCTAGATGTTCTACTTGTGAAACTATTTAAGCAGAATGCACTCATGCTGAGCCCACCAAAATGTTCCCCACCAGAACTCCAAGTTAGACCTCAGCCCACTTAGCCCCATCAGTCACAGACAGAGAACTGAATGGTCAAATGGTGATTTGGGGCTGGGCCTGAGCTCCTTTTTGAGGTGCTGAGCACCCACAAGTTTCACTGAGATCAGAAGTAATTATGAGTACCAGCAGTTCATAACTGTTACACATTGATGGGTGTAACCCTGAGGCAGAAGAATGATCAATCAGAGTGCAACCCTACCAGGCATCCTGGGTACAGACTTGGGATTGCTAATCCATACATCTGCATCTTTGTAGCTAGCTATAGAGAGGTAGTTAGCCATATTAGTCAGAAACCAGGCAGAAGGGAGGGTTGAAGTGCTCTTTATAGACCAATAGAATCAGAGAACCATAAGCTTTCGTGAGCCATAGCTTATTGCATCAGCATGGCACCTGATGGAGCTAGCTGTGGTTCATGACACCTTAGGCATGTTTGATTCTATAAGTCTATATTAAAGGTGCACTTCTAGCTTGCCTCATACTAGGTAGATTAAAGCTAGCATGGGAATGTCTTAGTCCACTATGGTTACATTGTCATTTTGCCATGTTAGACATATACTTATTGTCCCTTTGTGTTCCTAGAAATAAATATTTTGATGGACAGTGTTTCTCTCCGCGTCAGAGATGGTGGAAAATGGAAGGGGAATCTGTACAGAATCCTGACAAGCCAGCTTTTTGCTGCTGGATGGCTGCAGTAACAGAAATCAGCAGGTGGTGGCACATTCCTATTAATTCTTAGCACCTCTGCCTTAGTTAAAGTACACTACAATAGAAGCTGTAAAAGTGACATTGTAAGGGTTCATCTTTATCCCATTCTGTGATATTTTAGCAAATATATCCAGTCTGCAAGTAAAATAGGTGCTTTTTTCTTGTCAGCTGCCAGCTTTGCAAGCTCCCCTAGGGATCTGAAAATCTAGTCATTCTCTTCACCATTGATGATAAAGGTTTCACCACCGGCCCTTGGACAGGAGCTGAGGTAGTAATATTTTAGGACTCTGGGATCTGCTGTTGCTGAATTAGTTCCAGGGCCAGTCTCTAAGATTTACAGGGGCCTCCATCAAAGAAAACATTTGGGCTTTTAGTTGACTTCCATCATGCTGTAGATCTGGGGTGCAAGGATGTGGAAAACGAATATGAAAAGGACACTTTGATTTTTATGGTTTGCCGAAGAGCTGCCTGAAACTCATTGTTAAGTAAGGAAGTGTGTGCTGGATAGAATTGAGGAGAACTTTATTAACTCCCGTAGGGTCAGAAATCACCCCGACTGTTTCAGGATAGTGGCAGGATTATTTATTATGGAAGAGGCACATCTTGAGCATTCATGAAGTAGATGCCCCACCAGTGCATGAGCCTTCATGAGAAAGCACATTGAGTACCCACCTACACTACCTGTCTTTGTCGCTACAAATCTAATGGGACCCCAAGTTTCTCTGCATCAATAAAATGAGTGGATGTAATGCTGAGTAAGAAGGGGCCATTTTTAGACATATCACTTTCTGGCTTAGACTGCACTTTCCTGTTGCATGCTGCTCAGTTCTCTCACCCAGCTATGAATGGTCATATACTTATTAGGACTCTTAAGAGAAAACAATACACAAGCTAGAGATCAGGGTTGGGGAGCAGAGGTTGACTAACACCTTCTCTTATGAAACATTTTCTGCATTATTTTTTAAGTTGCCTTTTCTGGTACAATTTTAACATTCTTGGAGGCAGTATGATGCCTTTTTGCTTTCTTTGTGAAAATCCATTCAGATTGAGCTGGGCTATGAACAGTTGAAAATCCCCACTTTCAAACTGTTTTCTTTATTTAATTTTTTTTTTGCACAGTAGACCAAAGAGCCTTGATTCAGGCATTGTCTAACTTCTGAGGGCAAGACTGCAATCTTAGGGCATTTATACATGTGCTCTGGGAAGCGAGAGGCGCTTTAATTAGAGCCACTCTGAAAGCTGCTTTAATTAAAGTGCCAACAGCATCACATGCATTTAGTGTCCCATGTTTCAAAATGGCAATGGGGACCCTTTAACTATAGTTAAAGCACCCCTACAGCCATTCTGAAATGCAGAGATGTTGAATACATGTGGTGGGGAGGCAGAGTTGCAGCACAGAGTCTTCTGAGTTGCGTGCTAATTAACAAACATGGGAATAGAGGCCCATCACATGTATAGGTGCCATTAATGTCCTGTCTTGTGTTTGATACTTATTTATATCACAGTAGTGCCCAGTTAGGATAAGGGCCCACAGTCAATTTTATGCTATATAAATGCATGGACAATTCTTGCCCTGAGGGACTTAGACCCTAATTTGAAGAAAACCTTTAATTAGAAATACTTTCTAATGCACCTGCCTTCTATATGACTACAGAGAGTTCATTTAATATCTTTTAGATGGTGCCCAGACAAGCAGTTCAAGGGGTGGAGCAAGCCTGTCCTACTTGAACCTGACTGGGGTAAATTCCTTTTGATATATTTGTCCTTCTTCCAAATTATGTCTGGAAATGCTACTATGACTCACCCTGGCCCCAGATTCATCCCAAGTGCACCTTTGAAACACATGCTTGGGGTGCTTCCTTGCTTTTGGGCTATGTACAGACAGTCAAAAAGCCTGAGGCTGAATCAATTCAGTCTTTAAAGTCTAGTTAGAAGCATGGAATTAAACTGAAACAGAAGCGAACAGACATTTACCTTTGATTCAGGAAATGCAGCCTGCAGTGGCTCATGCCAGAAGTCAGGGGGCACTAGTGCATGGATCTCTGGCTGTGTGTTCACTTCCTCTTCCTGCTGCCCCTGAGGTCTCTAGGATTTACAGCAGCAGGACTCTGCAGGGTTGCTCATCCCTTCCTCTTCCTGATTCCAGATGCCTCTGGGATTTGTAATCCACAGTTGCACCCAGCAGTAAATTTGAGCAGGGGAAGGGGTTTAACAGCACTCCCTGGCCCCAGACCCTAGGTGGGTTTTGCCTGGGAGGGGGGGAAGGTCCCCCCTGTAGACTAGCTGCATCCCCAGTCAGGTTTGCCCTACCTCTCACCACCTTGTCAGCCAGACTTCACTGCTTCAGCTAGGGAGCAGAGGGATGGGGCCAGTCCTGCTCAGACAGACAGACAGCACAGCCCAACCAAGGGCTGGAAACAATGGTGGGGACTGTGACTTAACTTGAACCAGGAAGGGGTCTGGGATAGAAGTTTCATAAACTGGTTTGACCCAAATCAGTTAAGTCTAATACTACATTCAACCAGGTTTATCTTAAAGCAGTTTCAGCATTTTGAAACTGGTTTATATACACTGAACTTATGTTCTGGTACAGGTTTAAACCAGTTTATGTGTAACTTCTGTCCCTAGCCTTGGAGTTCTTTTCTGCTCCAAGCCCCTCACTACAGTCTGCTGCTAGACCACTGAGAACCTGCTGAGATGCACCAGAGGCCAACTCCTTGCCCTGTGGTGCCTCAGCACTACTACCTGTCTCCCTCAGGCCTTGCTAGCTCTTAGCAAAAGGGAGTTTGCCAACTAGAAGGATCACACCCTTTTCCAGCCATGAGATCAGAGAAGATGGAATCTGTTTTCCATAGAACAGGTGAGCCTGTATGATCAAATACTCTGGAATCACAAGTGTTGCTGACAAGTGGTCTATAAAAAGATAACAACAAGGATCCATTATAGAAAGCAAGAACCAGCATAAGAAATCAGTAACCATATGCTGAGAGATAGATAAATCAGCATGATAAGCAGTGGTCTCAGCACAACACTGGTTATTTTGATTTTGGTTTTTATAGTCATCATAGCTAAGGGAAGTTGGAAGGATTTGAAAGAAAAGAGAGACATAATTTTCTTACTCTTTTTCAGGGAGCTCTTTCAAAGCTTGAGGGGCTGTATGAGGGAAAGCACTAATGTTCTTGCTTGAAAAACTAACACGTGGCCAATGAAGACTTCTGTCATGGCCTGAAAAGTTGTAGGAGCCAACCTTTCAGTACTGTAGGAAATGATAGGTTGGGTAGGAATTACATGCAAAGGGTTTTGAGAAAGAAGACAAGTAATTCGATACAACAGGTAGGAGGAGCCAGTGGAGGGATGAAAAAAGAGAAAAGATCTAATCAAAGTGATGGTCTAGAAATGATCTTACAATAGCATTCTGGATTCGTACATGTGGAGAACAGTGTATTTATCAAGGGTAGGGAACAGATGGATGCAGTAACTAAACAGAAGATGATGAGAAGCTGGATAAAATGCTTAGGTGTGTAGATAGATAAGGAAGCCCATATCATAGAGATATTTTGCAGGATTTAGGTAGTACCTGATTGGGAAGACATACAGAGATTTGAACTGGAGACGATGCCCCAGTAACAGGTCTGAGAGACAGCCAGGATAGAAGTAAGTTCTTCAGGAAACAAGAAAGGAAGTTGAAGGGAGGACTTGTCAGGGAAGATTAAGGCTCTGTTTAAAGCCATATTGAGTTTGAAATGACAATTAGTCATCCCTGATGAGATGTCAGAGAGATGGGTCATGCTTTTAGTTCAGACAGAAGACAGGTCTGGTGTAGAGAGGCAGAACAATGTTTCAACAAGAGGAAATGATTGTATTTGTACCTTTCTTCCTTGCCATTAAAATGGCTCAAAAAACAGGTTTTTCTTGTAAAACAGAATTCTGTTTGGGTGAAGCTCATGTGTCTGCGCTCCTCTTACTCTCTCTGAGGTTTCCTTCCTGTCTCAGGCATGAGGAAAGTTACTGATCTCCTTTCTCTGTTCCTTTGAATGTGAAAACTTGATTTGCTTTCTCTCTATGGGAACTGGGATTGATCCAACTAGCTACTAGGGGCGTGAGAAACAGGCCATATTCAATTCGGATTCAGATTCGGCCCAAACTGGGGACAGCGAATCAATTCATTGATTTGGATCACTGTCCCCGATTCAATTTGGCCAAAATCAAATCTGAAGATTTGATGCCGATTCAAAGAATCAGCAATTTGGCCATAGACACAGCTTTAAATGTTTTTTCTACATACTTCGAGGTACCAGCCACAGCTCATGAACACCGCAATGCTGGGGTGGATGGAGCATCTCACAGGAGCGTGTCCTCCTCCCCCCACCCTCTTGTGCTCAGTACTAAACCTGGAAGTGGACCAGAAGTACTTCCAGTACGTGACAGATTATATATCTGCCATATCCCTGCCACATTGGACAGAGCTAAGAGGCAAGTTAAATGCTTCATTTTTTCAGACCCCATTGTGTGGTTTTAACAGATGAAGTTTTACACGATTGTTACTCAGTTGTGACTAGGGGAAATGAATAACAAAGTACTTATTTTCAGGGTGTTAAAATTAAATCACTCGAAACATGGCTGCTTGAAAAGGTGAAAACTACAAGTCTAACAAGTTGATCAGTTTCCTGCCAGTTGTCTCCACCATTGACTGTAACCAAATGCCAGTTGCTTGATGCTGTTACCATTGCTGAGGTACCTCATCAACCATGACTTCAGTATTTCTTCAGTATTTCTCTGTTCTCTTCCCATTCATCCTGGTTGGAAGTTTTTCAACCATTCCATTGCTCTGATGCTAGTGGTACCCTGTTCTGTTTCTGCTTTTGTACAGATTGGAGGCACAAGCTATTTTTGACGAAGTACATAGGCAAAGCTTTCACAAAGGCTGTATTTTCTATTTGGAAATGAAGCTGGGGACAAATCTGAGAGGTATCAAGCATCTCTATATGACCACAGAGCAGTTGATGTTAGTCCAAAAACCACAAAAATGTTGGCAATAGACTGTTTTCAGTACTCCCAGTCAAAAGAAGAAACCAACAAAATCCTGATGAAAATCCCAGGTAGAAATTATCTTGTCAGACAAGGATTTGTACTGCAAGGCCATTATACTGAATAAAGGAAAAATAAATGAAGATTAGAACTGGTCAATGTTCTTTTTGTCAAAATACTTTTCAACGAAAATGCTGGTTTCATAAAAACTGAAATGCTTGGAAAAGCATCAGTGCAAGTTCCAACAGAATGTTTTTAAAAAAAAAAACATATTCTGGAATTTCTTGTTTTAGGAAATTAAAAGAAATCCTTTAGAATTATGACGCTTTGTTTCAATTTTTATTTTATCCTATCAGAACTCTTAATTTTATCCTACTTGCCTAATTATTATATTATTCATGAAGTATATTTTAGATTTTCAGAGAAAAATGTGGGATTCTAAAATTACATTTTCTAAAACCATATCTTTTTAGAATTTTCATTTTGTGGCAAATTTTGAAATGTCAGAAATGTATCTGAACCCAAGTTTTGGTTAGTTCTGGTGCCTGCAACTTTATTCAACTGTTTTGTTTGCCAGCAGAATATGATCTTGATATTTCAGTATGGCTAAAAAGAGGCAAGACAAATTCCAGTTAATCAAGCCAAAATAATTAGAATTATCCAATTGTTAGGATATTTTGAGATTTTGTCTGGAAAGTATTGTACAGTAATGGTAGATGTAACAAAAGATTTCTTCAGTAAATAGCAGATGGCTTTATGCTTGCAATACGTGCATGATGACATAAATGTCATGAAAAGTTCACTGGAACATACAGTGTTGTCTGTGTGTGGGTGGATGTAATGTTTCAGTAATTAAGGCTATATCATTACATTTACATCCTCAGATCAACTACCATCCAGTAATGCTATGATGGTATTATCAAAACTACAAGCTTAACATAAGATCTAGCAAAAAATGAACGTCTGTTTTTTTCCAAAGGGGTGACATTAACAAAAATGCAATGCTGACTCCAAATGAATGCAATTTCTGTGCACTGAATTGCATTAAAACATGACTTTGATCCACAAGGGGTATACTTTTACAGGTCAACATTCTCTCAAGCCTTGTGGCCCATCAGGGTAGTTAAAGCACATCAGTTTTTGGAACCAGTGAACCAAAAGAAAATGAGGTAGCTAGTACCATATCCAGCTGCCTTTGACTCCCCAACACAAACAAAGATGTATTATTTTACAGCTAGGTCAACTGGTTTAACTGCTCTGCCATTGTCTCCTGATTTTCCAGGTGCAAAAGGACAAAGCTTGACTTACAGTTTACAGATGCTGCAGAAAAAATAATTTCAGGAAACTTGGGTCTGAAATCATTTTCTGGACATTTCAAAATTAAAATAGCATTTCACTTACACATTTGGAAAGCAATGCTTTAATAAGTAGCTTTGTACAGTGACTAAACTTGTTCACTTAGTAAAGTATTATAAAAGAATGGCTGTTCTAAATGTTTCCTTTACTTACTAACATAATACCAAAGAATCAGGATACTTCCCAGGGTTAGGGTCCCAGCCCCACTGTAAAGGTGAGGATTTAAAAAGTATCCAGAGCCACAGCAAACACTGCTGAGGTGCTGCAGCTTTTATTTCAAAGGGCACCACTCCTCTGATCAGCTGCCTAGGACCACTGATGAGCTGACCACTGACCGGGGGGTGAAAAAGTGGCGTACTTTGAAGTGGAAGCTGCAACAGAGAACTGAGTAATTTGTTCTAAATTCAGCAACTGTCTGCAAATTAAATGGGTTGCAAACTACAAGGATATGAACGATCAGTTTCAATTGTATTATTTATGGAAGAGCTAATGTCACCAGTTATCTATGCCCACGCATAGCACAGAATGACCCATGTGTCATTTTCTCACCCCTATTAACAGAGAAGTGCCTAATACTGCTAGTAGCCGCTACCAGACTTGTTCCTTTAATTCACACTGTAGAAGCTTATAATTTTAATTCTGTTGGTCACCAGTTCAGCCTTTGGTCACTAAGAAGACAGTGATATATTTACATAAGGTATTTATTTGAAATCGACAGCATAAAGAGTGATCTAATGGATGAAGCACTGGACTGGGTTCAGTGCAGATTCTGTTTCCCACTTGGTCACTGTTTAACCTTATGTGAGTCATGTTTGCCCTCCTCCCCGTGCCTGCATTTTCCTTTCTGTAAAAAGTGGAGGTAGCGATGCTTGGTTATTTAATGCTTTTAGATCTGCTGATGAAATACGCTGTATAGAAAATGGATATAATTATTATTTAGCTGAAACCACATGTTTGGAAGCTGACCAGATGTTGGCCAGGGCTCCTGGGTGCAGTTAAAGAGGCAATTTTTTATATATAGTTGTGCCATGGCTTCTTTTCACTCCTCTCCTCTTTTTTGTACATATTGGGCAGAATTCTGCTTCACCTAGCAATTGACCAAAATGCAGCTTGGGACAATTCTGAATTACCCAACTAAAGTGTAGGAGCAATTCTATGACCCCTCTGGGCATGTAAGTGGTGCAGTCATAGGACTAGAGTCACCTCTGGAGATGCACTGATTTCTCTATATTCCTACAGTCTGGGCACTCAGGGACCCAGAGAGAGGTAATACAATCAGTTCTATACTTTAAATCAGGCCACTTAGAGTTACTTGTTCACCAAGTTAGAATTCTGCCCATTACACAGTAGCCAGACAGAGCAGGAGTGACCAACTACAGTCCTTGGTCTGGGACTGGAATTGAGTGGATAATTTTCCATGATTAATTTTCTGTTCCAGAATCCCTATGAGAAGGTAATATATTCCTCAGATTTGTTATTGAAATGATTTTGATGAAGAGCTTGGTGTTGTAGGATCTGAATTTCAGTCTGTGCCATTTAGTTGTGATTGGTTTGATAAGTTAAAGGATTTGTGAGTCCTATAGCTTCTGTTTCATGTTTGGATGAGCACACAAAAACTTCTGGCCTGACTGCTTGCAGGTGGGAAGAAAAAAAATGACTCTTGTGAATAAGATTTCCAGTGCCTTTAGCAGCATCTACAGTACTTAGGAAGATGTGAAGAAGTGAAAAAAACAAGGTGTTGATCCATAACTTGAGTCCCACCTGCCTGTGCAAATAAACATTTGTTTGAATTAATTTCAGCTATTATGGCAAACATATATTAGGACTGATTCAAATGCTTTTAAGGAGTTTCTTTAGAGTGCTCTTTAATCAAACGCTCTTATCACATAAAGTTACTAGCCTGTATAAATAATTGCTGCTTATTTTCTGTGTTCCTGTCTGAGAGAGGCAATTAAATACAAAAACTTTAGTTGGAAAGCTGCAATTTCAGGGGCTTAGTATCACAGTAGATTAGTCCTTACACTTCCCATTTTTGCCAACCTTTCTTCAAATCCAGTAGTCAAGAATAGAGAGAGGCTCAGGTCCCAAGTTATAAAATTCATATTTCATCCCTTTCAAGACTTAGGGCAAGTTGGCTTTGAGTTTCTAGTTAAGATGTATACCCAGTCCCAAGTGAGAAGGAATTTGATGCATCCCATCCTATTATGCAGAGTTACAAAATAAAACTTTCTGAGCAGTGTACCCCAGCATGCAGGTTCTGCTTAGGCAGGGAAGTGAAACATTGGAAGCCACATATTTAAAGGCAACTGCTTACACCTTAGTCTAGAACATCAGTGTTCAACCTTCTGGCCCTGTGGCCTGGATGAATGGCTCTGGGTTGGTCTATGGACTTGATCCAGCATGAGTTCAGTCAACAGATGCCAGGGGCAGATCTAGGATTTGGCAAGCAGGCTGCAGGAGCTGTCATCCATGCTGCAGAGGCAGCTGCACACATATTCCAGCCTCCTCCCCATCTCCACTCACTGATATGGGCAGCCCATGGTGTGGGAGCCTTTATAGACTTTTTCTAAAGTCCCTTAAGAATATAAGAATATTCCCTCCCCTCCATGTTCAAAGGCACAGCTCTTCCCCTTCCCTTCCCCCTCCCCCTCACCAGCCTTCCACTTCTCCTTTCCCTGTTGTCCTAAACATGAAGGAAGCTTGAAAGCTGTTCCTTGCCAGCTCCTGACAGGCTGCACGGGGATTGGAGCCAGCTGAGAACAGTGACAGTACAGTCCACTGTCCAGTGCAGAGGTTCCCACAGCATTGTAGTCTGGAAAGTGGGCGTGTAGTTGCACCACTGCACCCCTTCTAAATCCACTTCTGACAAGTGCAATCCAGCTCAATGTCCTGACTTCATACATCAGATCCAGCCTCATGCTAGCCTGATTCTGTGCACAGCCTGATCAGAGGATTGTGGCATAGGCAAGTAAAGTTGAAAGGGACCTCATGAGGTCATCTAGTCCAGTCCCCTGGTCAAGGCAGAATCATGCCTGACTAAACCATCTGTAACAGGGGGCCTACTCCAGGCCAATTTCACTGTGGCTCACCCACCTGTTTCTGGGCTAACCGCCCACATTCTCACCCACCACACCTTGTTGTTAATTAATTGATCTTAAAGCGGGAGGCTGCCCATTTCTTGCCCCGATGCCAGGGGGCACTATCTACAGCTCCATCCCCCCCCACACCACAGCCCAAGCTTCGCAGATGGCATGCCGATGTTATCAATATCACCAGCCCCACAATGGGACCCAGAATACTACTAGTTGAACCCCTCCTGGATTTCTCTCTTCAGGCAGCCTATTCTGCCTTCATCCTGGGCTGCATAGCTCCCTGAACTGCTTCCTCCTTATGGGTGTGGTCCCCCCCCAGGACCTTTGGCTACTAGCCCTGGCCCACCTCCCCACCAGTCAGAACCCCAGGCCCTCAGCTCTTGGGCATTCCTCGTGGTGGGCCCCTAGCCCTTTGACCCTTCCTGTTCTGGCCCCAGCATTGACCAGTCAGGAGATGTCTAGACAGGTGTGAGTCTATGGCCCCACTCTCTCTCTGGGGTCCACCTTCCAGACCCTACAAAGGGGGTAACCCACCTGGTTGTGGGGGCTAGGGGTTAAGGCACCCCAACCCACCTTTCACCAGGGTGGTAACTGGCCTGGTATTTCCTGGGGGCTCCCACACCACTGAGAGTCCCACCAGGCCACCCACTCCCAGCAGGGTGCAGTTTTAGGTCATGCCTAAGACCAGGAGCCTCCTGACCATCCCCTACAGCTCCTCCCTTACCTCCAGATGATACCTGCAGCCAGGCAATGTTGTTTCCTGGCCTCCCAGCAGCAAAAATGCCCAGTTAATATGGGTAGACCTGAACTAAAATGGCTGCCCTCATCAGGCACCTGCCCACTGCTGTCTTCTGGCCCTTAAAGTGGCAGGCACAAACAGTGCCCTGCCACGCCATCCTAGCCAAGCAGCTGCTTAGCCTCCTCTTGAAACCATGCTCTGGACCATCCCAGTGAACAGTGTAATTCCACATGCCAGCCTGATCCCAAACACTGGATCTGCCACACAGTGACCTCATGTGCCAGCTAATCTAGTGTGTGGACCATGTCATCCAGCCTGGGGGGTTCCCCATGGTTTCATAAACTTGGCAACATAAAAGTTGCAATTAACTCTGGCACTGCTTCCCTGCTGCCAAATTGTTGGACCTGTGGGAATACCTATGGGAGGGATGACATGGCCTCATGGGCCAGTTTTGACCCATGGGCCAGAGGTTGAGCGTCACTAATTTAGAATGATCATAAAACCAGCAATTCCCAGTTGCTGACTCTCTAAATGGTCCTGGCTTCTTAGTCTCTCCCTGCCTCAATTCTCCTGTCAGTAAAAATGGGCTGGATGTTTCAAAGTAGTCTAAGGGGGTTATTTTCCTCTGAAAGACCCAACGTTAACTCACCCAGAGGAGAACTGTAAAGATAAATTACTTTGCTCTGAATATGTAAAGAGCCATATTATATTTATTTCAGACTCCTAACATGGATACCTTCATTTGTTACTTGGCTTCTTAGATTGTGTGCTACTTAAGGCTTGGACTGCATCTCATGATGGATACAGTAGGGGACAATGAGCTTGTTATTGTATCACAGAAAGGACAGTTAAGATCTGCTTCTGCCTCCACTACAGACTTTTTGTTTGACCTGGGGTGAGAATTGCAACAATTGTTGTTCTTGGTGTCCTCATCTGTATCATGAAAACAAAAATACATCACTGGAGCACTGCTTAATAAAGACCCCCAGGGGCAGGCTGAATTGGAAATGAAAAGTGAATTTATTATTTTATTATTATTATTTAAATGTATTCATCAATTTCATGACCATTCATTTGTATATATAAATAATTGCATTTGCTTGGTGCTCAGGTACACAGTCTTCCATGGTACATTTGCTTGTACAAAAGGATGGACCTGCAGCTGTGGCCCAATGGAATACTATTTTGGTTGCCAGTGTACTGGAGTGATTTGCATCCCAATTGCCAGGCAACTGTGGTTCAGACATTAGCTAATGTATAGGAAAGTTTCAGCCATTCTTCTTCCCATCCCTAAAATGTCCCATGTTGTGTACCCGCCCAACCCCCGCCCTGTTCTGTAGCTTAATTTGTTAACTGTGCCATTTATACAGACAGCATAAAGTATTTTGGGAGGGCTCAATCTCTGGTTTATTGCTACAGTAGAGAGGTCATCAATAGATGGAATTCCTTGAGTCACACGGATGAGAGAAAACATTTTTCTTACCAAGCCCAAATAAAGCAGCATACCTGTGACAACAGAAAGGAAGAAAGGTAGAACAGAATGAACAATATTAATGTTACTCACACAGTCTATCCTCTGCAGAGAGACCCAAAGTGGGTGAAACAGGTCAGTCATCATCTTAGTTGTTCTTCTCCCCTTGCTAGGACTATATTAGGAAGCATTATGTGTAATATATTACACTAATCCCCCTTGATCTGTGCATAATCATATTGGGTACATTTCTGCTTCACCTTATTTAAACATCTGCAGCCAGACTTTGTTAGGCTCCCCAGTTCTGATAGGTTAATTTCCCATGTTACTTATTAAGCATTGACATTTATATCAGCTGGTTGCTGTGGTATTATTATGATTAATACGTGTCCCTTCAATTCTATACAATTCTTAAAATATCCCAAAGTAGCTGTAACTTGTGTTTGTAGTTTTGTGCTTCATGCCTATTAGCTGCCTTAGCATTGTGCTTATCTGTTACTTGCACTTTACTTTTGTGATCCTGTGACTTAAGGTTACTTGCTTGTTATCTACTTTTGTCAATGTTTGAGACCTTTTGCCTTTTTTACTCAGGCTAAGTATACTTTCAAGAAAGGTCCTTAGAGACTTGTGGGTTTACAGCAAGAACTATGCCTTTAATCTTACTATAGGTCTCCTGGGAAGAAGGGAAAGATATTCCTGCCAGAGAAAATCTGAAGGGTCTGTGAGGCTGTTTTAGAAACACTGCAGTGGAACAGACAGTGCAGAGTGGCAGTGAATGAATTCAGTCCCTGAAATTTTGTCCGTGCTCCAATACTGAAGTTCAGACTCTTCAGAGAGTAGTGGCCATTTGAAGCAACATTAGATATCTTGCGTAGCATGGCCCATTTTCAATACCTATCCCAGGCACTGGTTTTCAGCAGAATGCCGAGGACGGGTTTTTTAAACAGGACTGTCCCAATGAAAACAGAACTGTTTCTCCTCCACCCTCATTCCCCAGTGCACCACCCCTCATCCTTGACTGAGACCAGAGCTCGGCTTAGACTAAACCCTGACCCCTCCCCCACTCTCATTTTCCAACGAATTCAACTGAGACCAGAGCTCAGAAACAACTCCCCATTTCGTGACCCAGGAAATATGGTCACCCTACTTTTGGCAACTTTGGGAAGCATCCCACCTGTCTTCCTGCTCCCTGAGCCTCACTTTTCTGCCAGATTTCCTCATGACTCTTAGGCACTTTATAAAATCAAGTCAAGTCAGTCCCGAGGCTGCTGAGACTGTTGGGGCCCCTTAAATGCTGTAAAAACCCTCCTAGGTTAGTTGAGTTCCTTTGCATCATTGGTGATTCTTTGGGCAGTGTGACCTTCTGGCACCCATCTCCTCTCCAGGTATGGATGGCTGTTGGCTCACAATGAGCTCATCTGCCCTTTGACAGATATTATTTTTAATCCTGCTAGGTGTCCACACACCCTCCTCACCCAGGCTAGCTAGGATGGGGGTACCTGTTTAGTTGCTGACAACCCAACCATGGAGAAGGCTGTACTAGTTTACATGGTACCAGATAGCAGAACAAGAGAATCCTGGCCTCACACGGAGGTATTTTATAGGCATTGATAAATTCCACAAGCACGAAAGAAGAATGTTGTTATAGTTGAGGAATAACTGCCACCCCTGATTTAATATACATGTAAAATCCTTATGGAACCAGATAGCAGAAACAGTAGTTACCGCCAACCAAAGTTCCAGCATGTCACTGCCCAAGACAGTGGCACATGCAAGGCACATCAGTGGAGAGGTTTGACTAGCTATTGTTTTGTGAAGGTTTGGGCATCTGTGAAGGAGATGCAGAAAGAGCAGAGAATTGAAAGGGAAAGCAGCACCAGACATGGCCCAAAATACATTTTCCATTGTTAGACTGCTGAAACTGAAACTCTTCTGCATCCCTATATCTAGAGTAGTACAGGCTGAGTAGTAGTAGTAGTAGTACAGGCAGTCCTCACACTTACAGCGGGTTACCTTCCTGGAAAAGGCGCTGTAAGTCGAAACAATGCAAGTCAAATCTGATTTTCCCATAGAAACAATGTTATAATAGGGGGTCATGTTCCTGACTAAGGGCTTGATGCCCAACTTTTTATAGAAATGACCATAAACACCATATTTAAATCAACAATTTAATTTTATTTAATCAAAAGGTGAAACCCCTGCACTAAGAAACATCAAGAAACACAGAAGGTCATACACAGTACAGGCAGTGTCAAAGGCCAGCTGGGCACTGTGAGTGTCTCAATTTGCAGGCTGATTGGGTGCTGCAACTGTATCAGCCACTGGACTGTTTTGTTCAGGATTGAGGAGACAGAGTTGGGGGTAAAGCAATGGCAAATTTATTAGTTTACACACATACACAACAGTTAACAAAAAGATAAATGCAATTAGCAGATAATGCAGTATTAAAGAGCTAATAGTAAATAATAACAACAGATAATAACAACAGACAGATGGATCAATTCTGTCGCAGGCCAACTGGGCACTGTGAGGGTATCAGCCACTGGGCTGTTCAAAACAACAGATAGACAGGCATGGGTTTGCAACTTATTGATAGTCCCTCAATGCCTAGGTACATGTCAAGTGAGTCCAGCGAAGTCAGGCATCCCCAATCCACGCTGTCAGGTGGATTACTGGGGAAGGTCCCTTGATCAGGATCCGATCCTCACTCATGCCGGGAGTCTGGGGTCCGGGCATGGAACACCAATGACTGTTCTGTTACTTTGTTCCTGCTGGTCACCTGATGCACGCACTTTTTATACTTAGTCTTATGCTAATCTGTTGGCTTTAGAGCCACTCACAATCTTGCCCTATAGCTGTTACCCTATGGGATTAAAAGGTGTTAAAAATTATCATAAAAAGTTACTACATAGACCTGGGTTTATCCAATAAGCAAATTACACTGCAGCACCTTTAGGTTTGAAATTGACATTGCTCTTCTTAAGCTCAACCCTTTTAGGTTTCTCTGAATATGCTTGCTTGGGATGTGCTTTCCTGGAATGTGTTGGGTGTGCCAGGCAGTTGGATCCAGTTTTATTGTCAAGGCTGAACCCTGAGCAAAAAACTGTTAGGTCAGCTAATCTTGCAGCTACAGTTTTCCCTGTGGGGCCCAGTCAGTTCCACGAACAGTTAATTTATCATTTTGGTTAAACTTATGACAGACAAATTACATTTGTGGGTTACAAACTTACAAGCTTTATATTAGCTAATATCACCTGTTCAGACAAAATACCAAATGCCTCCAAGAAGCACATATTTATTGCTTATTAATCCCTCTGGTTCTGGCCGTCACAATCCACCCCTTGCTTCTTTGGAGCATTTGGTAATACCTACAAATATGATTTCTGCCAAGTGGTGTATACATGGTTGGCAGAAGCAACAACATTTACTTTGGAATAGGTATTAGATTTAATTTTATAACAACAACATTTAAAGATTATATTGAATAATATTATTTCTATGACTAAACTTACTACAAACCAGGGAAAAGGAGTACCTTTAATAAAGGTATACATTTGCACAGTACAGGCCACTTCATACCACTTACGTAGCAGGGGAATATTAGTAGTGCATTTAATAATTCGCCTTCCCTTTTGAGCTATGAGGGCAAGTTGTTTTCCTTTTTGGGCATCTTCAAACAAACCTTTAATGTAGGCCGCTACTTCACCCCATTACTTTAGCTGGGGCATGTCTAAATCTTTAACCCAGGATTTTGGAAGACTTAGGTTAAGGGTGACACTTTCTAATTGGGTTTTTGGCCACATTAAGGTGGTTTCCTGGTCTTGGACATATAAGGTAGCTGATGCCCCTTGGAAATCTTGAGCTTCTGCACAACAGCTGGTGCAGGACGTCCAAAATGTGCTGTTAGGATGATAAAAGTGGCCAGGAGCTTCCCAGCAAACTTGCTGGGCTAGGGTAATATAGGGAGTTGCTGGTAGAGGTGTTACACAAAACATGTTGGGGAGACTATTAGGCTACCCTCTCCATAAAGTTCCCAAGCCTATTAGAATGCCATTTACAGGGTACACCGGGGATTGGGCCAAATACTTGGGAACTTTGGGGGTTACAATGTCCCAAATGGGACGATTTAGTCCCAGTCCCACATGCACCCACCCCCTAGTCCTATTGTCAAGAGATGGGCAGTGGACTATGTGCTACCCTGTGTAGAATGAAAAAGTATTTTTTCTTGCCACACCCCTCCCAGTGTGCGCTCCATGTGACTTGGTAAACTAACCATTGGGCTAAAGCTGGGGGTAGTTCATGGTGCTCTAAGCCAGCAGGCCATTCTTTGTGTCTGAGATCACTCATCACCTGGGAAAAATGAAGGTTAAGTGAAAGTTGCACTTGGGTACCAGCAGTGCTCCAGGTTTGATTAGCATTGGCTTGGAAGGTTGCATGCATCAAAAGGTAACTTATTTGTGCTGCTTTTCAGCCAATAGTTGCCACTAACTCATCAATGTATTCTAAGGCCAGGTTATCAATCATACCTCCCTTAGTGAGAGAACCTATGGCTCACTGTATATCCATGATTCCTTGGGTGTTTTTCTGGCATTTATCTATGTTCCAAACTCCCATGGCTGAATTGAGCCCATTCCACATATGGTCTAGGGTATCCCTCTTTTTCCAGGCAATTGGAGGCTGGACTGTGGGTTAGAAAACAGTTGGCCAGGCCCAGAGCAGCATATTTTCTGCCAACTGAGTGCTGGCAGAGCAGTTAGGAAATGCTGTTCTGACAAACCATTGCTTGGGGTTAAATGTGATATGGGCATTGAACAAGGGGGCATTAAGGAGGACTGGAGCCCTGGTTTGGGACCTCCACCAGGGAGTAATGTTAGATAAGCTGTGGTAGCTCCTTCTGGATTAACAATGTACATCCCTGCTTAATGCAAAAAACAGCTAGGGGTTCTCCTGTTTGGGTGTTTAACCATCTTCCTTCTTCCCTTTGGGATTGGTAAATCTCCCAATCGGGTTGGTCAAAGGAGGATATTCACTCAGGTGTGTCCCCATCTGTGTACTTAAATGCACACTACCCAAGTACAACTATGGCTATGGTATCTTGCAGAAATGATTTTGGTACAGTGCCCCCCATGGACTCAGCCAGTTGTTCTGGGTTGACCAGGGTTGTGCCCTGCAGATTTTCCCAGACTGATTGGTGATATGCAGCTATTGTGTATTCAATTCTGTGAGCGTGCCCCCCTTCATCCATATGGTGGAACCACAAAATACCCAGAACATGGGATGTGTTGGCCTCCCATTCTGTGGACCACCATTTGACAGCATAAGAGCCATTTTTAAACCACCACAGTACCTTGCTATACCTGGAGGACCGGTGTATTTGGTGAGCTGTACACTTTTGTGCCAAAGTGTCATTGGGCAGGGGAACCACTGGAGCTAACGTCTCCCATGGAGGTGGGGTTGGAGGGTTTGGTCGCCTCCTCAGGCTCCAGGTGGTTGTAGAACTTTGAGCTGCAGGTACGGTTTCAGCAGCGGTCACATCAGGACCCAGGGAGGGCAGCATACCTGCAGGCAGAATATAACAGCACCAGGGCCATTAGAAGAAACCACAACAATCCCCTCCTGTCCCACACTTGTTTTCCCGATCCTGGCATATGGGAGGAAACCGAGCAACCACCCTGTCCCACAGTAACATTGACAGATTCCTCCTTGCCAGTCCACAATCCTCTGTCGGCAGCTCCAGGGCCAGTTTCACACTTCTTCAATTGTGGTTGGGTGTTCCCAGTATCCCAGCTTGTCTGAGGCTTTAGCAGTGGGTGCAATCCGGGGCATGGGAGCACATGAATGCCCCACAGTAATAAAACAGTGGCAAACGATCAGCAGTCCTGTCATAATGGCATTCCACCTCTTCAGTGTTAGGTGAGGGTGATGACATCGATCTGGAGCAGGGTGATGATCCCAGGCCACCTCGGGGCCACTATGGCTGTGCCTGTGGATGGACCCAATCTGCAGGAACAAGAAAAAATGGAGTCTGGCTCCCATTAGATGGGTCCAGCCTTGACACCCACCATGAGTTATGTATGTTCCGTGCCATTAGCACCCCTTCCCATTTGTCCCCCTGCAGATGCTTAACTACTACCTGGTCCCCTGCCTGCAGTTTCCCCCAGCCACCCCCTGGCCATTCCACTGCCGGCTTGTGGGGTCCGCCCTGACTGAAGGCTTGCTGCATGGGGCTTCCTCTGGGGTGGGGCCAATTGTTGGCCCAGTTGATTGAGTGACTTAGGTGCAAGTCCCAGTCCTTGAGGGCCAGGCCAGCGGTCATTTGCATGTTGCAATTTAGGATACTGTTGGCCCATTCTACTAGCCCATTAGATTGTGGGTGATAGGGAATGTGATAGGTCCACAGCACATGATATCTTGTGGCCCATTCATAAACAAGATGATTATGAAAATGTGAACCGTTGTCACTTTACAGCTCTATGGGAGGTGGGTAGATGGCTAGCAGGTCTCCTAGTGCTGCACAGGTGTCCTGCGCAGTGGCCTTGGCATAGGCCCGGGTGAACATCATTCCGGTGACCGTTTCTACAGCTACAAACACATACTGTCACTTTCTAGGAGTGCAGAGAAGTGGGCCTATAAAGTCACGTTGCCAAACTTGCCGTATTACTTTTCCATCGCACAGCGACAAAGGGGTAGTCAAGGCAGGGATTAATCGAGCTTTGACCTCCTGGCAGGTGGCGCAGGAGTTGACTAATTCCTGTGCATCCCTTTTAGTTAGGTGAATGCCCCAGGTGGCTGCTAGGCAACCAGTGCCATCGTGGCCAGGGTGCCCATGCTGCCAATGCAGCCATTCTGTGGCTAGCACTCCAGGGGTCTGCCGGAGGGAGGGGCTGGGTGCCTTCTCTGGGGGTGGTTGAGCCTCTGCTTCAGCAATAAGGGCTTCTGTGTTGCCTCTGGCTAGCTCATCCACTTGCCTGTTTCACTTTGCCTCAGGCCCCTCAGCCTTTCTGCTCCCATGCGCTGCACTGACATGTCGTATGTATAAGGGAAGGCCTTGCTGTGCCATTTCCCACAAAGCTTCCTACTTTTCAATGCTCCAGATGTCTCTTCCCCGCCTTTTGAAGTTTTCCCTTTTCCACAGGGGTAGCCACTTGGTGCAACCCTCCAATATCATGCATGAATTGCCGTAAATATAAATGGGCCTTGTAGGCGGCCTGGTCCCTCTACCAGTTCATACTCGGACACATTGACTACAGCAGCTAGCTCAGCATATTGTGCACTTTGACCATCTCCCCCCAGGGTCAGTTGCTTACCATCTCAGATTTGTATGGCAGCCCCCCTCCAGGTACGACCTTTGGCCGAGCTGTTAGTAAACCAGACCTCTATGTCTTCTGACATTTCCATGTCGAGTGAAAAGGGTGGTGCTTCCTTGATGGGAGATGGCTCATCTGGGTTGGCTGTGTCTAGGTGTATGTTAATTGTGTTCTCTGTGACCTTTTCTATCATTGCTAGATATCCCTCTGGGGTTCCTCACTGAGCTTGACTTAAGATATAATAGACCCATTTTTGGACTGTGGTTTCTTGGGCTCATCCCCCTGGCAGGAGGTGTCTGTCGGACAATGCCATTCATAGGATGGGCACTGAAGTGGTTATGACAGTGAGAAGCTCCCCTCTCAGGGCCTCTGTGGCTGCTAAAGCTGCGGCTGCTGTACATAGCATTTGTTCCAGCAGGGTGTATCGGGCTTCAGCCCCTTTCCAGCCTCAACTCCAGAACCCAAGGGGTTTTCCCTCTGTCTCAGGTGTGTCCCCTTGCCACAAGCTCCAATGGGGTCCCTCTTTGGACACGTGTACATGGAGCCAGAGCTCCCCTTCTGGGCACTGTGCTGCTAGGGAGGCATGGGTGATCACTGCCTCCTTGAGGGCCTGCATAGCATGTTGGTGCTCAGGGCCCCATTCCCACTGTGTTTTTTTCTGGCATAGATTATACAGATCCCGGGCCAACACACTAAACTAATAGACATGCAGGCCCAGAAGTTAAGCACACCCAGCCGGGCTTGCAGCTCTTTTACATTGCTAGGGGCAGGGGTATCTACCAGAGCCTGCAGCTCTTTGGCTGGTTGGTGGGTCCACCTTGCTGCCATTGGATTCCCAGGAATTCACACTGGGGCCCAACTTCTTGGATCTTTTTGCTGGACAGTGTGAACCCAAATGCTTGTACCTTCTCCTTTAGGGATTCAAAAACACAAATGGTTAATTCCCGGCCTTGACCTCCCACCATGACATCATCAACGTATTGCCAGACATGTACCTCTGGATGACTCAATTGGACTTTATGGACTCCATGGGCCAGGGTGGGGCTATGCACCCAGCCCTGGGGGAGGACTGTGTAGGTGTACTGCTGTCCTAGCCATGTGAAGGCAAACAAAGGCCAGTGATTTTCATGGATGGGGATATCAAAGAACATGTCCTTAATGTCTATGGATCCCATCCACTGGGGGCCATAGCACCTAATGCTTTCCATCAGTGCAGGCATGGATGGCACCGTGGCCATCAGATGGTCGGTGTTGGCATTCAAAGCCCTAAAATCAACAGTCAATTGCCAATCCCCATTTGGTTTACATACCGGCTACACCAGGTTGTTGTACGGGGAATGAGTTCAAATGATGGTTCCATCCTCCAGCTGACAGTTGATAGTGTCTTGAATGGGTTGCGTTGCCTCGGAGGTGTGTGGTATTGAGGTTGATGTACCCTCTTCATGGCCAGCAGGGTGAGCGGGGTCATGCAACATTGGGCTACTGCCGTCATTACATCCTTCTGCTTGCCTTCCTGAACCATGGCACATCCAAACTGCCAGGTTTCCTGCTTAAGGATAAACCGCTGCCCCTGTAACACTAGGCAAACTGACTGGATGATATATGGCACTGGATCCTCACACTTACGGCATGCCGTAGGTGCGAGGATCCAGCACTGAAAGTAATAACATGTGTAAATGGCAGAGGACTGCAAATGCAGATCACCACAAGTCAAGGTGCCACAAGTCAAGGACTGCCTGTATAAGCAATAGTGCTATAGAAGCAGAAGTATAAGCAATAGTGCTAGAGAGGCAGCATTCCCCTCTTACATGCACTCTGGCTTATGGGGTCAATAAGGAATTAGTTTCTTTGCACCTTGACCTGACCCTCTGGGAAGCAGAAGAGCTTTTACAAATGTAGTTAATCTTCCTTTCACTAAGGAGAATAGGGAAGTCAGTACTGTTTTTCACATAGAGTGTTTGCAGATGTGAAAAAAAAACCAAGCCTGCATGTTAAACTTGGCATGTTCCCACGCTAAGCCCTGCACATGCCCATAAGAGGCAGTGTATTACCTCAACCCAGCTCTGCAGCATCTGTATAGAATGGGCACTTTAGTGGGGATTATTTGATGGTTTTATCTAATAGCTGATTGAATCCGCTTTAGCTAAAGCCCCACTGAAGTGCTCAAACCTTATAGATGCCGCAGAGCTGAGTTGAAGTAAGTAATGTACAGCTTCTTCCGGTAAAGAGCTCTTTTTTAATGTCTGCAAGAAGCCTTAAAGAACCACAGAAGAGGGATGGATGGATAAGTCAGGGCTCAGGCTTGTGGGACTCCAAAATGGTTCACTGGGGTAGCTAAGACAGCACTATAAGCCATGCTATGTTTGTGTCTCCTTTATGGCTTTTTTCACATAAAAGCCCATTTCACGGCCCATTTCAAAAGTGATGTATGAGTTACATTTTCTTAGACTCACCTGAGACCTGATCCACAGCCTAGTAAAGTCACTGGGAATCTGTGTCAACTTCAATGGGTTTTGGACCAGGCCCTTTGATGCACTGATATCCAGATATTTTGGAGGCCACTGCAAAGGTGAGTTTAAGCTGGAATAGTTTACACCTTCTTTCAGCTACATCAACATGTAAGTTACACCAGTGTAGGCACCCTTAGATTCATATGCACTTATCAGTTTTTAACTCTCATCCTCCCCAGTCTAGGTGATTCTGGTAGTGAAACTTATCAGCAGTAATAGTCCCACAGTTAGCTTAGCTTTAGTTCAAAAGCATAACTAGGACTGCAAATGGCTTCTTCTTTCACACACAGAATACTGTGGGCCATTACCATATTTACCCAAATCCAAGACAACATCCAATTTTAGATGAACCCTCCAATAATTTGATTCTAGACATGGAAAATTATATCAAATTTGTAACACAATTATTATAAATTTGTTATAATTTTCCATGTCTATCATCTAGTTATTGGGGAGTTATCTGAAATTTGTCCTTCCCACTGCTGCAGCAGGAAAACAGTAAGAGGGAGGCAGGCAATGGTGAAGGCAGAGGTCAGGGGGCAGTTGGGGGGGAAAGCAGGGGTAGAGAAAAAGGTGAGAAGAAGCAGATGTGATGGTAAACTTTGGTGAAAGGAGGGGGAAAGTAGGGTGAAGCAGGGGCAGGCAGTAGGGGGAAAGCAGAGTTGGCATGGGGAGAAGCAGAGGTGGAGAAAAGCAGGTCAGGGAAGCAAGCATCCTGATCCTCATCCCTTGCCACTTTAGTGACTGCCATCCTTCCCCACAACCCCTCCTCACCACTTACCCACCACCATTTAGCTCTGCCTTCTGCTGCTTTCCCTGCTGATCCAGGCACAAATGGAGCCCCAGAGAAGTTCCTGCCCTGCATTGCAGGGAGCAGCAGTTTTGGGAGCCCAGATCAAAAACTGCAAGTTCTTACCTCTCTTCCCTGCTCCCCTTCCATCTCCCCTGCTGGCTAAGCCTACTCCTGGCCAGCAGGAGAGACAAGGGAAGAAGAAGAAGAGACAGGCATTGAGCAGAGCTAGAAGCAGGAATCTCCATGCTGCTGATGCTGTCCCTGCCCCAGCTAGGCTTCCTGCACAGTGCTCCTCACAACTCCTAGCTGGAGCTGTGTGATACTTGATTCTAAGACAAAGCTTTGTTTTCCCTGTGACAAATGGGGAAAAAAACCTCATCTTGAAATCAAGTAAATATGGTATTTTAAGCTACCCAACAAGTTATGCAGCATTTCCATTATGTAAAGGACAAGAGTTTCTCTATTAAACTTAGACATATTCCTCCAAAAAGGACCAATTTAGGGGAAAGCTCTGTGTTCAGATATATCTACAGAAGATAGATCTGATAAACCCTTTACACTATCAGATCTGGTTTTGTTACTTTTTTATGGCTTATCTTGGAATTAATTAACTCATCTCCCACAGAGCTTCTGGTACCTGGGGGATCCATAGTAGACAGAGAGGATATTGCTCTAAAGGGAAGCACTTGTTTCAGAAAAGGCAGTGAGGAGATGAAACGTAATTAGATGTTTTTGTCAGGAGGTCATGGGGAAACTGCACGCACACTCTCTCTCACACACACACACACACACACACATGCAGACATGTTTGCTGTACACCTTGACATTCAGCACAAATTACATTTATTGGAACTAATATCCTGTCTCCCCTATCTTTTCTGATAGAGTTTGGGGAAAAGTGAGGGTGTATTCCTGGATATGATTTCTGTTTTTTTCTCTGTTTTTCTTATATACTGGCTAAACTCATCTGTTATCTCTAACTGATTATCTATGACTGCTGGTTGGCAAATTTAGCTTACTTATATATTAGTATTAACACTGATAGATGGCTTTTAGCCTAATTATCAATGACAGGATCTGATGAGACGAGCTTGGCCTCATGAAAGCTTATGCATATCTGATTTAGTTAGTCTATAAGGTACATCTCTACTCTGCTTTCAGTTTAATTACTGCCAGAGCTTTTGTCTTAACATTGCTCTTCTAACATCAAACCTAAAGTAATAATAGCTAAGAGCACCCCTACTTTTATGCCAACATCATGTATCAGTAGTAGACATTCCATTGCATTGCCAAGAAAAATAAGCTGGCATTTAAACCCAAATAATTCTAAGGTTGAGGAATTGTTTTCTTCTCCAATTCTAGCAGAAGTAATTCACAGCTGTAAAATTTGAGTCTGTAGCTTTGTGTATTGCTTTATCAGACAAAATAGTGCCATGTAGCGATACCCATGGTAGCTCAGGTACCAGAAAGTGTAGCCACAATGGTATGAGGCCCCACCCAGGCTGATTTACTCCATTGAAAGCAGGGTAAATTAGTCTAAAAGGGATGCATTTGTACAATATATTTACTGCACAGCAAATTAAACAGCTGAACAGTAGGGCTGTGTGAAGCTTCAGTCACTGATTCGATTTGGTGGAGATTTGGCCAGATTCGGTGGCCAAATATCCACATCTGAATTGAATCAGGAAACCCTTTAATCTCTCCAAAATGAATCGGAACCCTACTAATCAATTCAGAGAGATTCGGAAAGATTCAGAGATTCAGACATAGACACAGCTTTAAATATTTTGTCTACATACCTCAAGGTACCAGGCGGCTCATGAATGCGGTGATGCTGGGGTGCATGGAGTGTCCCACAGGAGTGTGGGGTGGGGTCTCCAGCATGTTCAGCATTAGACCCAGAAGTGGACCAGAAGCAATTCTGGTCCATTTCCAGGTCTGCTGCACCGCCCCCTCCCCATGTCCCTGGCTGGTGCCTCTTAGGTCTGGGGGGGCAACCAGTGTCCCCCCGCAGCTGATTGCCAAGCTTGGGGAGGGCACAGGGGGGCTCTCCCATGCACTCTCCAGTGGACCCAGAAGTGAACCGAAAGTACTTCTGGTCTACTTCTGGGTTTGCCGCCAAGCATGCAGGAGCGGGGGGAGGGCCCACACTCCTGTGCAATGCTCCATTTGCCCCAGCATCGCAGTGTTCACATGTGCCTGGTACCTGGAGGTATATAGAAAAAACATTTAAAGCTGTGTCTATGTCTGAAATGCTGATTCTCCAAATCAGCATTGAATCTTTAGATTCACATTTGGCCAAATTGAATTGGGGACAGTGATCCAAATCAATGACTTGAATCACTGTCCCTGATTTGGACCAAAACCTAATCCAAATCAAATACAGCCCATTTCACACATCCCTACTGCGTAGTAAACATCTCAGCATCTACATGTGAGCCAATATTAGACTGGACTAAACTAAGTTACTTGTAACTAAAAGTACTATCCCACTGTGGAGTAGAAAAACTCCACAGCCCACATGTATAGATGCTGCTGTGACTGCCTGCCAGCTAGCCCTGCACTGAAGCACCTTTCTGCCCCAGTCAACCCCTCCACAGCATATTGGGTTGGGGAGAGTAGCCCCAGGCTGGCAGGCTGATCCCTCAGGCATCCTACCAGCTGGGTCTGCTCTGAGCCAACTCAATGTGCTGTAGTCCTGGGTACACATTCAAACAGCACATCTAGGAACAATAATCTCTGGAATTTATTGCTTTGCATTAATTGCACATGTAGATGTGCCCAAGGAGCCTCTGTCTAATGCGCCTATACTGCTTGCAGGGAGCTGGCTAAGGTACCTCTTGATAGCACTGCACTGTGCAAGGGAAACATGCCCTTTGAGAAAGCAAACTCAAATCAACAGTGGGAACTGGTTACTATAGTTTTAGGTCTATAACTATCTCATTTTCATCTACATTATTCATAAAAAGGCTACAAAAGCCCCAGTCTTGCATGCAAACACTTAGAGTCAGTTCCTTTTTTACCTATTAGGCATCTAAGTGTGACCCTGTTCCTTATGCTTGACTCCCTGAAAAATTGTTAAAGTAAATACATTTGGAATATACTTTCAAATTAGTGTTAAAACTAGATGACAACAAGCAATAAGGAAAAGGAGGACCCACCTTATCTTTTGTATTAATGGGTTTTCAGAGTCTCTAGCAGGGTGGAATAGCATCTCATTTAGATGTGTTGGGCCCCTAGCAGACATTAATTTAAAGGTGTGATGACATCTGAGGAATTTTATTCTGAATCCCTAAAATAGTGCATTGTTTTATGCCAGCTGTTCATGATCTGGCATAGTAGGTTGTACAGTTTTGGAGATAGAAATCATACAGAATTATGGAGGAGGTCATCTAGCCCTACCTCCTGCTCAAAGCAGGGCCACCCCCAACTAGATCATCCCAACCAAAACTTTGTCTAGCTGGGTCTTGAAAACCTCCAAGGATGGAGAGCCCACAACCACTCTGGTAACCTGTTCCAGTTTTTTACTACCCTCTTAGTGAGAACATTCTTCCTAATATCTAGCCTAAACTTCCCTTGCTGCAACTTGAAACCATAGCTCCTTATTCTGTCATCTGTCACCACTGAGAACAGTCCAGCTCCATCCTGTTTTGAACTCTCCTTTAGGTAGTTGAAGGCTGCTATTAAATCCTCCCTCAGTCTTCTCTTCTGAAGACTAAATAAGCTCAGTTCCCTCAGCCTCTCCTTATAAGACGTGTCCCCAGCCCCCTCACCACTTTTGTTGCCCTCCGCTGCACCATCTCCAATTTGTCCATATCCTTTCTGTAGTGGGGGGTCCAAAACTGAACATAGGACTCCAGGTGTGGCCTTACCAGTGCTGCATAGAAGAAAATAACCACTTCCCTTGGCCTACTGGCAAGACACCTACCAATACAGCCCAGTCTGCTGTTTGCCTTCTAGGCAACAAGGGCACACTGTTGGCTTATTCAGCTTATTGTCCAGTGTAACCCCCAGACCCATTTCTGCACAGCTGCTGCCCAGCCAGTGAACCCACAACCTATAGCGATGCATGGGATTGTTCCATCTTAAGTGAAGGATTTTGCACGTGTTCTTGTTGAACCTCATGAGATTTCTTTTGGCCCAATTCTCCAATTTGTCTAAGTCACTCCGAATCATAGCCCTACCCTGTAGCGTATCTACTACTCCCCCCAGCTTGGTGTTATCTGCAAACTTGCTGAGGATGCACTCTATGCCATCTTCCAGGCCACTGATGAAGACATTGAACAAAACTAGCCCCAGGACCAACTCCTGAGGCCCTCTACTTGATGCCGACTGCCCACTTGACATTGAGTCACTAATTACTACTCTCTGATTCCGATGCTCCAGCCAGTTTTCTATCCACCTCATCATTCATTTGTCTAGCCCATTCTTCCTTAGCTTGCCTGTGAGAATGTTGTGGGAGACTGTATCTAAAGCATTACAAAGATCAAGGTATACCACATCCACCAGTTTCCCCACATCCACAGAGCCAGTCACCTCATCATAGAAGGCAATCAGATCGGTCAGGCATGACTTGTCCTGGTGAATCCATGCTGACTGTTCCTAATCACCTTTTTCTCCTCCAAATACTTAGAAATGGATTCCTTGAGGATCTGCTTCATGATTTTTCCAGGGACTGATGTAAGGCTGACCATTCTGTAGTTCCCTAGATCCTCCTTTCCCCTTTTTTAAATATGGGCACTATGTTTGCCCTCTTTCAGTTATCTGGGATCTCTCCTAATCACCATGAGTTTTCAAAGATGATGGCCAGTGGCTCTGCAATCACATCAGCCAACTTCCTCAGCACACGCAGGTGCATTCCATCCTGCCTCATGGATTTGTACACATCCAGCTTTTCTAAGTAGTCCCTAACCTGTTCTTTCACCACTGAGGGCTGCTCACCTCATTCCCAAACTGTGCTGCCAGGTGTGGGAGCTAACCTTGCATATAAAGACAGAGGGAAAAAAGGCATTGAGCACTGCAGACTTTTCTGCATCCTGTCACAAGGTTGCCTCCCTATTCAGGAAAGAACCCACATTTTCCCTGATCCTCCTTTTGCTACTGACATATTTGTAGAAATGCTTCTTGTTACCCTTCATGTCCCTTGTTAGCTGCAACTCTAATTGCTCTTTGGCCTTCCTGAATGCATCCCTGCATGCCTGAGCAATGTTCTTATATTCTTTCCTAGTTATTTGTCCAAGCTTCCACTTCTTATAAGCTTCCTTTTTGTGATTTAGTTTACTGAGGTGTTCCCTGCTAAGCCAAGCTGGTCTTCTGCCATACTTGCTAGTCTTCCTGTGCATCTTAATGGTTTGTTTCTGTTCTCTCACTGAGGCTTCTTTAAAGTACAGACAGCTCTCCTGGACTCCCCTCCCCCTCAGCCTGGCTTCCCAGGGGATTCTGCTCATGAGTTCCCTGAGAAAGTCAGAGTCTGCTTTTCTGAAGCCCAGGGTCCTAACTCTGCTGCTCTCCATCCTGCCTTTCCACAGGATCCTGAACTCAATCATTTTGTGGTCACTGCTGCCCAAGTTTCCACCCACTACTACATTCCCCACCAATTCATCCCTGTTTCTGTGCAGCAGGTCAAGAAGAGCATGGCCTCTAGTTGGCTGCACCAGCACTTGCACCAGGAAGTTGTCCCCAACAATCTGAGGATAAAAATCCTCAGATCCCAATGTATATCTGCCAGTGCTGGGGTACCCCAGTACCAGACTACCCACGGCACTATTTAAACTTAGTGGCATGTGGAAAGCTTGACAGCAGGGACCTGCTTTATGATCCCTTACTCCCCAACAACCTGGACCTTTGCAGGACTGCTCTAGCAGCCCTATTGCCATTGCTGCCATGTGGCAACATGATAGGGTAGTCTGTAAGCTTCTCTGACAGCTCCAGCTGTGCCATGTTACAATTTATTGTGCAATTAACATAACACCTGCCAATGCCTGCATGCCAGCAGATTCCTAAAAGATATCTGTAAGATTAGGCTCATAGAGTCTTCAAAATCAAAGATACCAAAGATGCCAGCAATTCAGCATGATCTATTGTACGTTTCTCTAATATTCCTATCACAATAGCATATACATGGCCAAGTAAACAGTGATGCTTTTTCTACTGATCAGTATCATTCAACAAGTTCCTAACTGCACAAATATAATTAGACTTAACATAACCTCTATGCCTGATCATAATATTACACCCATAGCATTGAAATAGAAAGTATGATAATGAGCCCTCAGACTTAATATGGATCTAGTAACTTACACATGTATGTGTTGTAGCTGTGCATAAACACATCCTCATTTGCAGGTTGGTCCATCTAAACCAGGTATATTCTAAAATGTTTCTGAAAAGTTAGCTAAAAGCATGACCTGATGATTCTTTCATGACATAGAGGCTGCAATTACACAAGATGCTGACTGCTTGGTAGCTCATTACTACTATGCAGTAGCATCACATGGCACGAAGCACAACATGACATTACTGTGCAGTAGTAATGAGCTAGTGCTCAGTCAGCACCAAACAGCCATGTGGGGATGCTACTGTGCAGTAGCAGTCATTTAGTACCTGTGCATACATAAGTACTGAATGACTGCACAGTAACAACTGTGCAGTCAGCATCTTGTGTAGACACAGCCAGCGTCTCAAAGGTTTGGGAATAGAAAAGGCCCTTTTTCTAAGTCAAAGGGCATCCTGTTTTAAGAAACTGAGACCTATTATATCATACTTCATGTACCCTGGTTGGGCACTGGGCTCCCAAACCCTGTGAATCTTGCAATTTTTTGTTTCTGAAGTTCATGAATGGGAGAGCAGTGAATGTGTTTCTGTGAAACTTTGTTTTCAATTCTGCTTCAAGTTCCCATTTGCTCTTAAAGACAGATGTAGCATATTTTTTACCCCAGGCCAAAGATCTTTTCTTCCAAGTTATGATTTTTATTTATCTAAGCAAAGCTAGAAATCGACTCTGTCTGATTAAAGTACTTTTTGTGAAACTTCTCAGCTCAGTTTTTTCTAGAGAGTTGTGTCTGACATAAGCAGGGAGATAACAGTGAATAACCAACTTGAGCTGCATCAGGCAACAGTCAGTAAACTAATACCAGTCATGCCATCCAGGTGCCAGATAGCTTGTCAGCTTTTTGCTAACTGATACACTGGTCTATTGATTCTTCCTATCAGCTGTGATACAGTATCCACTTGTACAAGGGCTCCAGCAGCATTCATATCAAAATGAAACAGTTTTTTTTATAGCAAAGCACACATTTAAAGCCATTCAATATATAGAGTGAGTTGGGGAAGGAAACAGATGCACTTGCAGGCCTGAGTGGAGTTTTTTATTAATATTTCTGCACGATTTACACTGAAGTCACTCCTGCAAAAACAGCATCATCCCTCTCCTATCATGGCTTTAAACTTTGCAAATTTCTCTAAAAGTTTATCCTATGGCACAAAGCCCAGATTTTCTAGTAGGTCTGCAGGTCTCAGCCTGCAAGCACCCAGGTGAGAGAGCAAATATAAGAGACATAAGGAAGAATAACAGGGCAATGAGGTTCAATAGATATGGAATTTATTTCTTCAGTACAAATATGGACAGATTCTGAACTCAAAGATATGGGGGTTAATTGCCTGAAGCCAATGAATTCACTTACCATGAATTTACCTGGCTTCCAGACATGTAACTGTGAGCAAAACTGCAAACACAATCTGCTTCATGCTATAGGTCTGAGTCTGTGTAGTAGCAGTCTTGTTCCCTCACACTGCATTTCTTACCCACATAAGTAGACTCGGACCCAAGCCACAATATCTCTCTCCCATTCAAATGTTGATGTTGTACAGGTAGTGATTTTTTGTTCAAACAATACCAAATTAGTATGTTGGCATTACTGCAGAAAAGGACTGAAGAGTCTGAAAATTAAGTTCAAGTCAATATGTTGTGAAGAAGCTGCTGATAGATTGTTCACCATATCCAATGGGTAGGACAAGAAGAAATCAGTTTAATTTGCAGCAAGAATTTTGTTAGATATTAGGAAGAGCATTTTAATGATAAAGGTAGTGAAACTTGCCCAGCTGCTTCTGGACCTTGTGAAATTTCCTTCACTGAATCTGTTTCAGAATATATTAGACAAAGATCTATCAGGGATGTTCTCAACATATATGATTTTGCCTCTGTATAGAGGTCAGACTGAAAGATCTCCTCAGGAACCTTCCTAGCTCTGCATTTCTCTGATTCTGTGCCTAAGGGGCATTACAACTTGCTGCTAATAAGTTTTTTTTGGATGATTTGTCAGAAATTTATCGCTGAAGTTGTCACGGCATTTTTTACTAGTTAGATCTGTTGTCTGAATTACATTCTAAAGTGGGTAATTATATTCTGCCTACATTCCTTCCTGTGAGTTAAACAACACCTGGACAGGTGGAGGGCAGGTGTGTGCTCGTGGCTGCTGCATATTCATGATGGCAATGGACGTAACTGATTTATCCACAAAGTTTATCAGAATGCTCTGGAATAAAAGATGATTTTTAAATTGTTCATGAGGGAGGATATGTGTACAGTTGAAGTTTGCAACTTATTCTAGAGTGTCTTGTTTGCATATCTGTTATTAGAGTCAAAAGTAGGGCTGCTTTGTTGTAGGTGTATACATACAGGAAGAAACAATATTTGCCTTCCTGTTCTAAATAGGAAAAACAAAGGGTGGAGGAAGAAGTGACTTGCCCAGTGTCATGTAGAAGGCAGCGAGAAATCCAGGAGTAAAACCAAGGATCCCTGACTCCCAGTTTAATATCCTATCTACTGAGCTATGGTACTTACCAACTGCTGGTAGAGCAGAGGACTGTTGGGCAAGACATCCTTAGGCGGCTGGTTTGAGTCCGGCTCAAAGGAGTGCCTCCCTTTTAGTAGCACCAGTGGCCTAATGGATAAGACACTAGCCTAGGGATTGTGGGTTCAAGCCCTACCTGGGGTGAATCATGTGCTTTGAAGGATAATATTTGTGGGAGACCAGCAGGGAAACCAATATGGATTATTTGTAGTAGGTAGATCATGCCTGACCAAACCGGTTTCATTCTATGACAGTGTCTACTCCTACATTTTTCAGGGGGGATCAGCGGGCATTGGGGGAGTCACTGTTCCCCCGTGCACTGCCAGGAGTGACCAGGAATAACAGTCACAAGCTGGCAGAGGGAAGGTTTAGGCTAGATATCAGGAGGCGCTACTTCACGGTCATGGCGGCTAGGATCTGGAACCAACTTCCAAGAGAAGTGGTGCTGGCTCCTACCCTGGGGGTTTTTAAGAGGAGGTTGGATGAACATCTTGCTGGGGTCGTTTGACCCCAGTACTCTTTCCTGCCATGGCAGGGGGTCGGACTAGATGATCTCCTTAGGTCCCTTCCGACCCTAGAAACTATGAAACTACAGCATTTGTATGCTGCCCTTGGAATAGTGACAATCAGTTGCAAGGCTTGGGCTCTTTCATCTGCTAGTCAGTTAACAGCATCTGATGAAGAAGGCTGTTAGCTATGAACGCTTATGGCTCACTGAACCAGTTAGTCTCTAAGGGATTTTATATACCCTAGGAGGCTCCTAAAACCACTCTAATTAAAGTGCCCAGAGTGTCTCTTGTATCAGCATTCCCACTCTAAAAAATGGCAGTGGGGGCACTTTAAAGTTCGTCAAATGAGCTTTAGTTAAAGCACCATTTTCCAGGGTGGGGATGCTGATGCACATGATGCTGGAGTCTGGTGGAGCACACTACTTACCACGCTCTAGCAGACTTGATTGAGTCTGCTCTGACACACTGTAATTGCAGTGTGTTAGAGCAGACTCGCTGCATGTGTTTGGGTACCCTACAATGTCACCCTACTCCGCCTTCTGCCTGACTTCAAAGTAGTATGGCTAACTATCTTACTGTAATCCTTGTAGCAGTCAGTAAAGGAGGACAAGGTGGGGCAAAATATTAGGGCTGAGGAAAGCTTCGTCAGCTGATTCAATTCAGAGGAGATTTGGCCGAATTTGGCCGCACCTGCATCGCATACCGCCCTCCACCATGCACTGCCTAGGCACACGGCAGCAGGGCAGAGCCCCCAGTCCCAGCACTGCCACAGCCACATCTTGCATCCCCCTTCTGCCCTGAGTCCCACACCCCCTCCACCCCAGCTGGGCAGCTTGTCCCAGTCCCAGTTCATCCCTCCCCAGTGCCTCTAACCCCTCCCCCCTTCTCCAACTCACAACCCCAACAGACTTACCAGCTTGAGGCAGCTGTGTTAGCTGCCTGTTTAGTCTATGGCCGAATCTTTCAGATTTGATTTGGCTGAACTGAATCGGGAGAGTGATTTGAACCTCTGAATTGAATCACTGTCCTGCAAATCGGCTGAATCTGAAGTGAATACTTGCCGCTTCGCACAGGCCTACAAAATATATGTTTGATGTAGATGTAAAGTCTTAAGGGTGACCTAGCACTGGCAGTGTTAAGGCAAAATAGCATCCCTTCACAGTATCTGATGAAATAAACCTTAACCCATGAAAGTTTGTGTTATACTTTGGTTAGTCTATAAGGTGCAAATCTACCCTGCCTCCTCCTAAATGCACGATAGTCACATGTGCCAGCTTCTTGACAAGACTGCAAGAGATCACTGTTAAAGATTTGTGTTAGAAAGCAAGTTCAATGAACGATGGGGTATAGATTGTTTTTTGTTATCTGTTGGAAGTGAGAGTACTACAAATTGGTAGAGTGCATTATTGGAAATTTTGTGGGCAGTGTATTCATGGCAAATCATGCAGGAGATATATGCCTCAGCTTTGTTTTCCAGGCTTTAAAAAGTTTACATGGATGGAGTGCTCTGATCCTGCTTTTGTTCTCACAGAATGAATTGTTTGTTTGAAAGAAGTAGCTATTTATGGTACTATAGACCAAATCCAACCCTGAAGTAAATGGAAGCTGTGCCCTCTCATATCATAGCTGATTTCACCCCGCTGTTTACGCACTCTCTAATTACATGGGATGAAGTATCATTAAGTTCCATACACACTGTGGCCTCAAGTATAATAGGGATGGATGTTAACTGTATGAAGTTGTTTGGAGGGCATCCAGCACTCAGTAGAATGGAATTTTTTCCCATATGAGTTGCAACATGCTTGGATTAGCAGGCACTTGGTACAAGCTCCATCAGGAGAATATGTTATCTTACCATTTTGCCATGTTACAGCATTGATTTCAATAGTTTCCGTCCTAGCTTTACAACTAGTTATGTAGAGTGGTCAAATTAAGGTCAAAGGCCTTCTCAAGTGTTGTTGGCCCATTGGACCAGTATGGTGAAGACACATCAGTTTTTGTAACTAACAGCACATGTTGCAGTGATGTGGCTAGCATCACATCCGTGCACCTGACTCCCCAGCATGAATGCCCAGGTGCCCTTTAAGAGCTCTGTCAACTGGGGGTAGACTTTTAGCCTGGTCCAGGTGCTCACTTATAAATGGAAGGTCTTTTGTTCTTGTAGTCAGTTGTGCCTGGTTTTGTTAAAGCACCAATGTCTAGTATAAATAATACTATAAATCATGCTCATCTCCCTGCCATCTATAGTCCCTCCCTATAGTTAATTCTGAAATACATTTTGCAGTCTATTTTTAATGACTTCAAGTGATCCACTTCAAGACCTTCCTAGAGACACTTATTCCATACTTCTAATAGATCTCACTATGAAGGTTAATGAGCAATTCATTCAGTACATCTTCTCAGTTACAACAGGAATCCAACACGGATTTTCTGCCTCCATTATCTTTTGTATAACAAAAGGTTTGCCTTTTTAATGAAGCTGACACTGTGGGTCTGGGCTTAGTGTATTCCTTTTTTTTCTAAAGCTGCATTCTGAAACCTGCTGGCATCTGGCCTTTGGCATGGCACTGTTTAACTTCATTAAAAAAAATTTAGCAGGTGTTTCCAGGAAAAAAATACTTGGCCAATTTCCACTCCCCTGAACCTAATCCAGGTTTCCTCACTCAGGTGTTACCCACGCCCTTCTCAGCCAGACTTCTCTGAATTAGGACTGAGTAATATCTAGTGAGGAACTCCAGAATTTGTCCACAGTTTTTAAGAACTTTTTTGGGAAAATCAAAGGGATTAATGTTTACTTTCCAACAGTTTCATGCAATCTAACTCCACTGACTTTAGCACCCTTGCTCTGAATTTCCATTGGTATACATGAGTGGAGAACCAGATCTGTCTGATCAAGCAAATGAAGGCTGAAAGGCACCATGGAAATCAAAGGAGAAGGTTTTAGAACTACGTGTCATTCAGTTTGAAGTAGCAGGGAAGAAAGTTTATAGGGAATTGGAAAACTGTAGAAGAGAAGCAGCTGAGCTGATGGAGAAAAAAGAGATAGTACAGTTGGAGTGTAAAAGAGAAGGTTCTGGATGGAGGAGGCAGCTGAGGAGTTAGAGGCTGGAAATGGTGTTATCATGTATCCTAATGTAGGGCTCAGGCATTGATCAAAAATCAGTTTAAGTGTTGTCCCTCTGATTCTTTTCATGGTCTTGCTGCTTCACTAACTCATTTCTGAACCAAGTGTCCCTGTATCTTGCTAATCCTTGTAAACTGAGTAAGGACAGAAGTGGTGAAGAAATTATCCCCCTAGCAGAGGGATGTGAAGTAGCACAGCACACTAGAGCAACGGGGCCTTTCTAAGCGTGCCGCAATAGACCTGCACCCTCTGTAAGTACTGCTTTGATCCCTTCCCCTGCCCATTTTGCTTTATTTTTCCTCCCCTGTGTTCCCTGCCCGACTTGCTGTTTTGCATTCATTTCCAACCCTATCTGCCACTGTGCCTTTTCCCTGATCTCCTGTAGGCCACACACAGGTTGCTTATGCCACTTAGTGTCATAGTGTCATAGTAGTTGGGGGTCAGAAGGGACCTGAATAGATCATCTAGTCTAACCCCCCACCACTGGCCGGAGCACGAACTGGGATCACATGACCCGACAGGTGTTCATCCAACCTCTTTTT
>NW_017728922.1:15346838-15376674 GCF_001723895.1 Crocodylus porosus
CAGGTCCCTCAGCCTCTCCTCATAGGGCCTGTCCTGTTGCCCTCCAACCAAGCGGGTGGCCCTCCTCTGAACCCTCTCAAGGCAGGCCACATCCTTCTTAAAGTGCAGTGCCCAGAACGGGACACAGTACTCCAATTGAGGCTGGACCAATGTCACATAGCAGGAGGGTATCACCTCTCTGGACTGGCTTGAGATTCATCTTTGGATGCATGACAAGGTGCGGTTGGCTTTGCTGGCTGTGGGCTGGCATTGGCAGCTCATGTTCATCTTGGAGTCAATAATGACTCCAAGATTCCTTTTCACCTCTGTGCTCACAAGGGAGGAGCTCCCCAGCTTGTATGTATGCCGTGGATTCCTTCTCCCCAGGTGCAGCACCCTGCATTTATCTGCATTGAAGCCCTTCCTATTACCATCCATCCACTTCTGTAGTCTGTCTAAATCTAATTGCAGCCTCTCTCCCTTGGAGCATGCCTACCTCTCCCCACATCTTGGTGTCATCAGCAGACTTGGACAACGTGTTTTCCACCCCCTTGTCCAAGTCACTGATGAAGATGTTGAACAGTGTAGGCCCCAGGACTAAGCCCTGGGGGACCCCACTGTTCCCATCCCACCAGGTCGAGTACAACCCGTCCACCACCACTCTCTGGGTGCACCCCATCAGTCAATTTTTGACCCATCCAACTGTCATAGTTGCTCAATTTATTAATGAGAATAGGGTGAGAGACAGAGTCAAAGGCCTTCTTAAAGTCCAGAAAGATTACGTCCACGGCGACACCATCATCCAGGGATTTAGTTACCTGATCATAAAAGGCTATCAGGTTGGTCTGGCAGGACCTACCTTTGATGAACCCATGTTGATTACCCTGGGCATGATCTCCCCTGCTGGCCCCTCACAGATGTGATCCTTGATAATTTTTTCAAGGATTTTCCCCAAGACCGATGTGAAGCTTATGGGCCTATAGTTTCCTGGTCCTCCTTTCTCCCTTTCTTATAAATGGGGACCACATTAACTAGTTTCCAATCTCCGGGCACCTGGCCCATGACCATGATTGCTCGTACAGCCAGGCCAAGGGCACAGCAATGACCCCGCCAGCTTCCTCAACACCCGTGGGACACTTGTGGCACCCATGCCTCTGGTTAGCCACTGCTGCTCTAGAGGAAGGGGAGCTGACTACAACTGGTGCTTAATTAAACTCCATGGCTATTCTTATGACTTCTGGCATTGAAAATTTTCTTTTAAACAGAATTGGTACCTGGGTGTTGCTCCAAGAAGATATAAATTTGATACTCATCCCTGCTCTCTCCTCCCACCCCTTTACTCCCTGGCAAGATACAAGTTTGCGTATCAAAATCCTGCAGCTGGATATAGATTTTTCAGTACTACTTCATATACTTGACATACCACCTTGAAAGTGCTGCTTATGCTGAGTTTCAGTACATTCCACTAATACCTATAATATACAGCAACAGAAAAACAAAGAAAGACCTGTCAGGGAGGAATCAGTAAGCCCACCTCACAATGAAATGGCGGGTAGCTGATGTCAAAGCAAGGCAAACTTCAGCAGAAGCATCCACTTTCACCCCTGCCATTTCACCACATTCCTACACATTATTCCATTTCATGCTGCAGCTAAAAAGAATTAAAAAGCAAAGATACAAGCCTGAGATGGGGATAGGAGAGAGGGAAGCTCCTGTGTTCAGTTGGGAAATCTGACTCCTGCAGCTGGTAGGAGCCTGTCAGTCATGTAAGCAGCATGTGTGAGAAGGTTTCAGTCTCACTCACTGGAAAGTCTTTGGCTAAACAAATAAACTGATTCTGTTTTTGTCTTCAAGCACTCTACAAATACCTCTTGCTACCCTTGAATTTCTGCTTGCCCCTATACACAACACCCTGTCCCAAACTTGGAGGCATCCTAGGTTCAGCAACTGATTGTGCTATATTTTTAAACATTTGGGATCGATTTTCACCCCCTTTATCATAATCTGATAAAAATCTAGTCTACTTCTCCAGAGTTGTTTTAGATTCATACCACTATAGCAGTGAAGCAAGGACCATAGACCTTAACAAAGGAGTTTCTTAAGCCCTTTATGCATAAGTAGCCTGACAAACTTACAGAAAACCACTGTCTATTCTCTTCCTTCCACAGAGCCCTGTGCAGAACTGGATGGAATTTTCTGTCTGAAAAGAAAAATATCCATCAATTTTAATTTTAAAAAAACGAAAAATGTGAAAGACTGCTAGAGTCTGTTTGGGCTCAAAATGAAATCATTCAACCTGAAATGACTTTTTTTTTTGAATTCTCTGTCAAAAAAGTTTGAAAATTGTTCATGTTGGGTCAATACCTTTCTTTGTTGTTGTTGTTATTTTCCAGAATTTCCAGTGAACCAAAAAATCCATTTTGTTCCACTTCTTGTCCCGAGGCCAGATCAACATTTTATTAGCCAGGCAGAGACCTGGGGTTTATGACATATCAGTTGCTCCACAGTTATTGTTACCAAGCTAAAACATGGTTTCTTGCCCCTGTTTCACTGCAGGTTAAGCTACACTGGACTGAGTTCCATTTACTGTCGAATGAAAGTAGTGCCATGGGCACTTACCACAGAACAGTTGATGCATAGTACAACCTGGCCCCCTTTTACCACATAGTAAACTGTTTGTCTGTACCCTGATTCCTATCTCACCTAAACCAGGTTTACGTTAAAGTTAGGCCCACTGTTCAGGATGTCCTCTCTCATTTACACCATCAAAATGAAATGCAATATGTTCAAGCTGCCCAAATGCCCGATAGGAATTTTTCTAAGATTCATCTCCCTCATATTTTCAACAGCATAATTTCATTGGTTCATGAAAGGAACATGAAATAAGGCTCTTTGGACCAAGCCCTATTCACTGGTCACATACTTAAGTGACAGGTATAGAGCTGTGTAACAATTAAATGCATTTTTGGGGATTCAGAATTGCTTGTGCTAATATACTTAGCATACTCGGTATGGCTGTGCTCCAGTGGGGCTGCCATCCAAGGGAAACAGAATTGCCCAGCTATGTGTATACATCCAAGTAAATCTGCAAATAGAAGCTGGAGAAACACCACAACTGAGTGCAAGCTTCTCCTGCCTTTTAGCTCAATAGCCTGGTAGTAGTAACACTCACTAATAAAGCAGAAGACCCAGTTCTAGGCCCCTGACTCAGAGAGGATTTCTCTTACCTACTAGTACTCTGTAGCCCTCCTCTTGAAACTGACTTACTGCACAGCCAAGGAAAGGCCAGATGTGTGACTTGGGGGGGAAATGACAGAGGTTTTGTGGGCAGGTGCTGCCCTAGAAGAAAGGGGGCCCTGGGTTTTAGCCTGGGCCCCCACTCACAATAGAGAAGAAACTTTCCCAATGCTGTTAATCCATTTTATCCAATGAATGTCAGCTTAACAAGGAGAGTTGGGATGAATAATACCTAGCTGGTGGCTTCATGGCTAGAAAGCAAGGTGTGTAGATTCCAACTCTCTCATGGGGTGCAGAGCTTTGAACTGGAATCTCGCTTGCTGAGCAAGTGTCTGAACCACTGGACTAAAAGATGGTAGGATTGTTTTCTACCAGGTATATGCACTGGGTAATTATGTTTCCTTGTGGGGGTACAGGGTGTCTATACATGGGCTCTGGGGTGGAGGGCCCACTTTAGTTAGAGTGGTTGAAAGAGCTGCTCTAATTTAAAATGTCCACAGAGTCTCATCTATTCAGCATCCTGCACTTCAAAATGGCAGTGGGGCTCTTTAATTAAAGTTCATTCTACGAGCTTTAGTTATAGTGACCCTGCCGCCATTTTGATATGTGGGGATGCTGAATACACATGACATGGAGGCTGCTGGAGCATGCTGATTAGCACACTCCAGCAAACTCACAGCAGACTCGATTAATTAAGACTGCTCTGGCGTGTGCTAATTAGGACACATCAGAGCAGAGATCTGTCATGTATATAGAAGCCCACAGAATCCCAATCTGAGCACAGGTGCTAAAAAACTAGTTATGTGCCTACATACATGCCACTGACATGCGTGGGGAGTACCTGGTTTATGGCCTTTTGTGTTTACAGACCCCCCCCTAGAAATTATACCTGCCTTTATTTTATTGGCAGTTGGTGAAGGAATGATGTTCAAATATAGAAATACTCAAAAATCCTTACCTTTGTTGTTTCTTTGCTCCTTTTTGATCTCCAATTCCATATTTATTGAGCAGTATTTCAGCTGAAACATGCTGCCTTTTATTCCTAAATGTGTGTTCTGTTGATATACCTCGAAAGTGTGAATAATTGATTTTTCAGTTCAGTGAATGAACCAAAAATTGGAAAAAACATTCATTTTACGTTGACCTGAAATAATTGCATTTGTTTGTTTTTCTCATGCAAACTAAAAAAAAATACAAAATAAAATATGATTTTGAAATAAAATGTTAAAATAGTTGCCAAGACCCTTCTTTGAATTCAAGCCAAAATCACTGTGCCCACCTCCACTCAATGATCCACTCCCATGCCGCCTTTGCATGGGCAGCTGGCCTTACGCACCAAGGAGCCTTGTATAGGCCCCAGAGGGTTTCTCAATCACCTTCAGAGTGGCCCCCAAACTCTCCTGCCATGACTTCAGATGGATCTTCAGTGGGGTCTCCTTTGAGGGTGCCTCCAGAGTTGTCACATACCTTGGCAAGTGTCTGCAGGGCTCCAACCTTCCCTACACCCTGGTCGTATGCCACCCTTTGAGATGAGCCACTGGATCTCTTTGCAACTGACCGTTGGATGATGTCCTCCTCAGCACCTTTGTCCCCTTTGTTGCGGAAAAATGTCTGAGTTGGGGAAAGAAAACAAAATGAGGAAAAAAAAGGAAAACTAAAGAATCTATGCCACCACCATGCCACAAGCCCACCGGTGAGGACCCCCAAACCCCACCAATGAAGACCAAGATCGAACAAAATAGTGAGGGGAAAACACAATAAGGAAAAAAAAGAAGAAGGAACGGTGTGGGGGGAAGGAAAGGCACCCTAGTGCCGTGGGCTTACCAACTCCACTTCCCCGGTGCCCTTGGTGAGTGCGTCCTCCGGGCTGGGACCCTTACTCCTGCCCTGATCAGGGTCTCCTTCTGCTCCTGCGTGAGCTCTCTCTAGCTCAACGCCTCCATTCCACCCATTACCACTGCACTTGGCAGCTGCTGCTGCCGCTGCCGCTGATCTCTTGTCCAGCCCCACCAGCTCACTGATCCACCCCTGCCAGCTCTTTGGCTCCCTGCTGGCACTGGGAGCCTCCTCCACAGAGGCTCCCTGTTGTGCTCTTTGTTGCTGAGGGTGTCCCTCTTCCTGCGCTCCCAGAGCTGGCTTTTATCCCCACCGAGTAATGTCTCTTGATGACGTCACCCAACTCCAGCTGTAGATGAGCACGGCTGATAACTGCACAGGTGGTTTTCCCCAACATGCCTCTTCATGTCTTTGGAGCCCTGCAGCAGGTAGGTTTTTCCCTTTGTCCTTTGTCTGGGGTCTGCCTATGGGTGTGGCTTCCCCGTTGCCTAATCCAGCGTCCCTGGGACAATCACAAATAGTTTCAGTCAACCTAGTCTATTATTTCTCAAAGAATAATCTATGTAAAATAATGTCATGCCACCCTTTGCTTGTGGCTCATTAATTATTTGCACATCTCCCACTTGTTAATGTGCCTGTCCTCGCAGTGCCTATGTGAGGTAAGATCTGATCTTGTAAATTTGGATCCTTTGTTCCATACTCTAAGTCTTCTTACCATCCTGATTCAGGAAAATGCTTCAATTTAAACACTCAGGGAAGCTCCATTGACTTCATTAAGGCTCTCATTAAGCACTTAAGTGCTTTGCTGGATTGAGGCCTGAAAACACATTTATCTCAACCAAGCAGTAAAATAGGTTATATAGAACTTTGAGCCTGGTGACCCCTCCCTACCCCAACACACACATGCCCACTAAATACCTCCTAGTGTAAGATGACCCTAGAATTGTGGCTGCTTAGTGTTGGTTTCTATTTTAGACTAAATGTTTTGCATTCTGGTGTTTAGACTGTACTGACATATGTTGCTGTAAGATTGTATGACTGTCCTGTCCCCAGAAAGAGCCACATAAGGTTGCATCTCTCACAGGCTAGCTTCTTCACTTCCAGCAAGCCAGCAACTCATGTAGTCAGCCAAGAATCTGGTATTGTTTGACATACAAGCATGAATGCCATGTGCCTCCTGAGGCTAGGAGGGAACGGTGACCACCTGCAGGCAGTGGGGGCATGGTGGCAGTGAGCAGGGAGCTTCCACAGGCAGTCGCAGCAGTGTCAGCAGTGGAGGTGGGCCAAGTGGGGAGCTCCTGCAGGCAGCTGTGGCAGTGTTGGTGGTGAGGGGGGGAGGGGGTGGCAGGTGCCAACCAGCAATTGGCAATCTCCTGCAACACTGCCAGCAGCGGTGGCAGTGGCTGGCAGTGAGGAGCGGCTGCCTTCAGATGCCACCAGCAGCGTTAGCAGCAAGGCGGGGATGGTGAGCAGCATCCGCCCACAGGCACCACCAGCAGCGGTGGCCAATCTCAGGGGGTGCACCACTAATCTCATGTGCACCCACGTGCAACCCCTACACATTGCCAATGTGTACAAGTGAACTACGTGTGTGCATGGCTACAGGAAAGACTCATGCCTGGCTTTGAACACCTGCTCGTGTGCCACCTTGGCACAGATAGTAGAGGATGTATACTCTCTAGCTTCGTGGGTTCCCCAAGATGGTCTTTGGTTGTCCCTCTGGCCTTTCCTGGCCTTTCCTGCCATGTCTTTGAATGTTAAGTCAGTGTGGGGTTCAACCTTGATGTTCCCCTCAGGGATGACCACTCTGCTTGTGGGATGTTTGTGGGGCTCCACCTCTCCTACACCCCAACCTTACACCAGCCTCTGGCAGGACACCTGGTCTTGAAACAGCCACCCTTCTAGAGTGGATATTCCTCACACATGCTCTGTACTATCGTTGCTCTTTATGGCCTTAGGTGATATTCCCCCTGCTCCTTGGAGAAGCATGGTCAGTCACCTCAGGCCCTAGGTCTGGAACCCCGCTGAGTGGGTCGGCTCTATTCCTGGAGCCGGTGAGGGTGCCCCTGTTGGGCAAGGGTAAAGAAAATAAAATGAAGAAAAGAAGAAAAAAAAATAGGAGAAAGCCCAAAAGGCCTTCCAGTCCAACATCCTATCAGCTGGCTCTCCAAGACCTCCTGCCTGTGCTTGGCAGTGCTCCTTCGACGCTGGTCCCTTGGGGTCCCCATTCCCTTTCTGCCCCCAGCCCAGCTCCCTGACCTAGTACCTGGGAACGACCATGCAGGGAAACTCCTGTTCACTTGGGGCTGGCTTCAGCCTCCCCCTCCAGGTCACTGCACCCGTCATGCCGTTGTTCGACGATGCCACCACCGTGCTTCTCTGGCAGTTTTAGGGGTGAGTCACCCCAAATGCTCCTCCCCTTTTGGGGCTCAGTCTCAGTACCCCGGATGGGGAGATCCTTTGAAGCCTCCGCTGCCGCTTGCTGTCTGGGCAATCCCTGATCACTCTGGCTCTGTCTGTTGCCGGCGCGGAGAGCCTCCATCTCCTTACTCACTCTCCCCTCCCTACTGCCAGCAGCTGCTTTTATTCTTGTGACATCACCTACCAGCCTTAATTGCATAAAGGTGTGGCTTGTAAACCACATGGGCTTTTCCCTTCAGTGTTCTGGCGTTGCTCCTCCCGCAGGTAAGTAAATGCTTTGCCTTTCTTTCTCTATTTTGGTGTTTCTTATGGCACCGAGCCCTGCGGGCAGAGCTCCCCGGTCCTGCTTCTCGCTATCGCTGGGACAACTCACAATTCCAATTTAAATGGCACAAATTAAATTAGTGTTGCCACAGCAAAAAGAAAACACAGCCTCTCTGGTGTCTGTCACAGGTGGGATCTGTTTCATGCTACTATATTCGGAAAATAATCCTCTACGTCTACACATATTCAACATCTGCAGGATTCCTCTGCATAAGAAAGAGGACTAATTAATGGGATATGTGGTAGGGTGAAGGGGTGGGGCATGCAGTACCATGGCAAAGAAGTTCAGTACTCAGGGCAAAGCCTGCAGCAGCTGCCTGCCCTCATTGCATGCACAGATCTGGGGGGCATGTGCCCCCCCATGCCTGCCCGGGAGTGCACACAGTGGCAGGAGCCACACTCCCCCTGTCCCTGCACCCCCCTTCCATCCTGCATCTTACCTTAGCTGGGCAGCACCTATTGGTCCCCTTTTGCTTTGGCACCTGGGGCAATCTCTGTGGAGGAATCACCCCCCGCCCCCAGTCTGCTTTACTGTTGTAAGCAGGCAGCACCTCCCTCCATCCGTTTCATTTACCACTGAGCTGTGACCTGCGCTGGAGACATTCCTAAGGGAGGAGGGACCTGCTGCCTTTGTTTCAGTTTCCTGCCCTTGCAGGTCACGTGACTAGTTCTTTCATCTGGTCAGTCTTATGTCATTTGGAAGCACTGGTCAGCCTCCAGTGGGATTGCTTCTGGTGGAAACTTAGTGATGAGGTTACGACAGAGATATATAAGGTCCCTTCTTCCTGGAAGAGGGAAAGACATGTTTTGGGGACACAGCCAGCTAGTTGTGAGGCCTCTAGAGCATGCTTAGTCAGCCCCTGGATGGAATTGTGAGTAACTTACATGAAATGTAGCGGGAAACTTTGAACCTAGTGTTTTAGTCACTTGTCAAAAGGCTACCAAGCCATTTCCGTTTGCTCTGGTATTTTTTTTTAATACTTCTCTGACTTGTACCTATCCTCAAGTCTGCCCTTGGTACCCAATAAAGCTATCCATTAGCCAGCCTTGTGGTACGTGTTTGAGAGGGTTTGGGTATGCCTTTTTGCTCCCTTCACTTGGCTGACTAAAGGAGGCTACTTTCTATGCTTCAGCCTAATAGAACCACTCCAAGATCCCAAGTTCTACAGGGTCTGTGTATCCCGGGTGGCACAGGGCCCAGACAAAGACCAGAGTCCAGGTGGTGGCAATGCTACCCCAGGCTTGCAGGTGTGCTTCAGGAAGGGGGTTGGCTATATGTAGGTGCCCCAATGGAGACACTTGAAGCTTGGTTTTTGGCTAGGCACAGTGAGGCGGGTGGCTCAGCACAGGAGCACCCCCTACTGGCCTGCCACAGTTGCCCTGTTTGCCACCCCCCATCCTACAGCACTGGGGCATGTATCCAAATGACCTTCTTGGTAGCCTAACCAGAAGGTTCCTATAGTATAATTACATTTAGCACATGTTACATTTAGGTCATATTAAACATTAATATAGCTTAGAAAAGTTTCTGAGCAATTGCATGGTAATGTTAAATATGGACTGTAGTACTGCACCAGCATTTTAAAATGGTTCCAGTGCAATCCCAGAGCTGAGACCAAACATCATCTGATTTTCAGTTTCAGTCTTGGGATCACATTGGAGCTAGTTCAAGGTTTTTGTGTGGTGCAGTGGCTGAGATTGACACAGGCATGACTTGAAAGCCAGTCCCAGCCTCCGCACTACACCAGAACCCTGAACTGGCTCCTTGCAGTGCAGGGTCTGGGACCAGCTCCTGTGCCATGCCAGTGTCATTCCCAGTGTCACTGCCAGCAAGACTGATGCATGCTTTGTCGGGCTCTGACCTTCCCTACTGCACCAGAGTCCCCTAATCCTATTATCTCTGTGAAGAAGTCCAGTATTAGCTTAAATCATGTTAGGTACAATCTGGAGATACTCCTTGCTAGAAAAGGCCTAACTTTACTAAGCTGCAATGGTACATGCTTCACTCTCTGAATACTGAAGTACTAGTGTCATAAGTACAGTACGCATGATATAAGTGTAATATGTAACAATACCCCTATTTGTAGCACAGCTGCTCATCGATGACCTAAGTAGCTACAGCAGTGGAACAGTGCTGTTGGGCACTCAGTAAATCAGTAGACTTTAGCAAGTGAAGGAAGAAATGGCTGCAAAAGCTGGGATTCTTCCCTTCAGTTCCTGGGACTATGGTAAAAGAAAGATGGAGCTATTTATCTTTTTATCCCAGTACCTATAGGCCAGGAAGAAGCCTTCCTGTGCAAAGACTGTGACAAATCTTAGCCTTTGCTGTTCCAGACAAAGCTGACTTTTAATTAAAGAAGGAAATATTTTTTTACCACAGGCAGCCACATGGCTCTTTAATGAGCTGCCAGTGCTAGATGTGCATGGGCGATATTATCTGACCTTCCTGTGCAGCTGGCACAAACTGAGCTAATAATTTCATATCTGAGCACCGATCAGAGCAGCCAAGGCATTTTTGCATTTTTTAATGTCTATCTACTGAGTCTAAATTAATGAAAAATGGACTCAAAGTAAGACAAGGGTATTGAAAGGTAGGGAGTGATGGATTGGTTCCACTTCACGGCAACAACAGGCACTGTCATGGGTTCAGACACTGACCTTTATCTAAACAGAACTGTATGTAACAGATAAGAATATTTAACAGTAATTAATGTCACAGCAGCACAGGGAACAAAATGACTACATCAAGCAAACTAAAATTCCACCACAAATTACTCAAAGACAAATGTCAGCCTCTTCGTAGCTGCACCTAGCCTTATGCCAATGAGTCTGGAATTGAGAGGTGTGGGAGAAAGAGCTATTAAAAAGATTTAATAGATGGAAAAGGTGTATATAACAGTATATATGTTATATATAATATACACACGTGTGTGTTTGTGTATGGAAGTACATGTATATATATGTATGCATACGAGAGAGAAAATCAGCAGAACAATGGACTTGGACTTCCTTAAAATCAAACATTAAATGGAGCTGATAATTACATGCAGGGATAAATGCATATAAACCAATTATTTCCACCGTTAAACTTGTGACAGGTGGGTGTTTTCCTTGACTCTGTGTGGTCCTTGTACACTACATTTAGCAGCTAGTTCTTTGCATTTAAGGCAGAGCATTGGGGTTTGATAGTTATGCAAAATTAATATGATGCAAAAATTAATATCCAAAGTAGGTTTGTGAATGTTTCTTACAGAATGGGCTTGTCACCTTTCTTTCGTAGGAATTGGTCAAGGGCGCTACTGAAATTGGTTAGAAACCTGTGGTGTGGTGTGGTGTGGCATGGTACAGATCTTGGTAAATCACCGCGGTACAAACCTCAGTAAATCACCGTGCTGTAGATGTTCCCTGAAATCATGTTTCTCTTTTAGAAGACTCCTCTTTCCATCAGCATATAGTGTTTGCTCAGGGCAAATGTTTTGAAGCACTCAGTTCAGGCTCCAATGGGATGTTCAAGTTTTTATTGCACACTAAGTGAGAGTCTGAAGTCCCTAATTTAATTTAAAAAACAATTATAGGCAGTGTGCATCCTTTCATCAGTGACTTGTCTCATTGCAGGTTTTATCAGTTCAAATGAACAGTAGAAAATGACTTAACCCTTTCCTTGCTAGAGGCCTGCTGCCCCAGCATGTTGTAACTAGATAGTAATTTAGAATCAAGGCCTCAGGATAGTCAGGCTCACAGCTCTTGCAGAAGGTATACTGTACCTGGAGCATTCAGCGGCACATCTGGCATAATCCCACCTGGTACATTTGACAGAGCAGTTGCTGTGCTGTATTTGGAATATTCAGCAGGCTAAGTGATTTTGAAGACTGCCTGAAGCTTGGGGAAGAAAGCTGCCTTGTGCCATTACAATCTGGAGGGAAAAGCATCCCTTCCCTCACTGTAATGATGAGAGTACTTAGTGCTTTTAGAGGGAAGATTGTCCATGGGCAATACACTTTATGGGCACAGAGCTCCATATTCCATTGCCCTGCACATTGTACAATCATTTACCTCTGTGTAGAATGGGTATAAAATGCTACCCATTTGGCATGACATCCTAGTCACTGTACTGTGGTAAAATTGACTACAACAGGGAAAAAGCAAAACATAGTCTGGCCTCTTGTGTCCAGTAGGAACTGAGACTGCTCAGCATTTCTAACAATCAGGTGACTGCTGTTTCATAGATTTCATAGACTTCATAGATTTTATAGACATTAGGGCTGGAAGGGACCTCGGAAGATCATTGAGGAAGTCAGCAGGGATCATAGGGTCCCAGCAAGATAAACATCCAGATGTCTTTTGAAGGCATTCAGAGTAGGTGCTTGAACCACCTCCGGTGGCAGTCTATTCCAAACCTTGGGGGCTCGGACAGTAAAGGAGTTCTTCCTTATGCCCAGCCTGAAATGGTCATGGAGGAGTTTGTACCCATTTGACCTTGTCATCCCTTGGGGCGCTCTGGTGAACAGACATTCTCCCAGATCCTGGTAAGCACCCTGATAAACTTATAGGTGGCCACCAAATCACCCCTCAACCTGTGATTTTCCAGGCTGAAGAGTCCCATAGCTCTCAGCCTCTCTTCGTAAGGTCTGCTTTCCTGACCTTGATCATACATGTAGCTCTCCTCTTCACCCTCTCAAGCTTCTCCACATCCTTTTTGAATCATGGAGCCCAGAATTGGATGCAGTACTCCAGCTGCGGCCTCACCAAGGCTAAAAACAACGGGAGAATGACATCCTGGGATTTACTTGAGAAGCATCTGTGAATGGAAGCAAATGTTTTGCTTGCTTTGCTAACAGCAGTATCACACTGCAGGCTCATGTTCATCTTGTGGTCAATCATAACCCCCAAGTCCCTTTCATTCGAAGTGCTAGCCAGCGTAGCAAGGCCAAGCCTATAAGCGTGCTGCAGGTTTTTCTTCCCAAGGTGGAGAACCTTGCATTTTTCGGTGTTAAACACCATTAGGTTCTCATCGCCTGAGCCTATCAAGGTCAGCTTGAATCATTCTCCTGTCCTCAGGTGTGAACACTTTACCCCAGAGTTTGGTGTCATTGGCAAACTTGGCCAGTCCGCTTCTGACACCAATGTCCACATCACTAATGAAGATGTTAAACAGTATAGGCCCAAGGACAGAGCCTTGGTGGACCCCACTGGTCACAGGGCACCATGACGATTGACTTCCATCAACCACCACCCACTGCGTCCTACCACAGAGCCAATTCCCCAGCCAGCGGATCGTGATGTGCCCAAGGCCACAGTTAGCCAGTTTTACTAAGAGGTGAACATGGGATACCAGTTCAAAGGCTTTTTAAAGTCAAGATATACAACATCAATCTCTTCCACCTTGGCCAGGTGATAGGTCACCTGGTCATAGAAGGAAGTGAGATTGGTCAAGTAAAACCTACCCGCAACAACCCACACTGGCTATCCCTCAGGATGTTGCCATTGGCCAGTCTGTTAAGAATGGACTCTTTGATAATCTCTCAATCTCTTCTCCCTTGTCTAGGTGATAGGTCACTTGGTCATAGAAGGAAATGAGATTGGTCAAGTAAAACCTACCCGCAACAACCCACACTGGCTATCCCTCAGGATGTTGCCATTGGCCAGTCTGTTAAGAATGGACTCTTTGATAATCTCTCAATCTCTTCTCCCTTGTCTAGGTGATAGGTCACTTGGTCATAGAAGGAAATGAGATTGGTCAAGCAAGACCTACTGGCAACAAACCCGTGCTGGCTATCCCTCAGGATGTTGGCATCAGCAAGTCCATTAAGGATGGCCTTTTTAATAAACTTTTCTAAGACCTTCCCCAGGATAGAGGTCAGGCTGATGAGCCTATAGTTTTCTGGATCCACTTTCCTCCCTTTCATGAAGATAGGCACCACATTAGCTTTCTTCCAATTATCAGCGCCAGGAATTCTCGAAGATCCATACCAGGGGCTGAGCTATGATGCTAGCCAGCTCCTTGAATATCCTGAGGTATAAACTGTCAGTGCCAGCTGACCTGACGGTGTCCAGCCTCTCAAGGTGTTCCTTCACAAGGTCAGCACTGATGATGTGTAAGGAATTTCCCTCACCTGGGCCTTGCTGTCCCATAATGGGCAGGGGCATCCCATGGCACTGGTGAAAGACCGAAGCAAAGTTCTCACTTACCAAGTTGGCTTTTTCCTGGGCATTGGTTGCCTGTTGTTCCATCTGGTTTAGCAGGGGTCCAGTGTTGGCCTTGCTTTTCCTCCAGCTCCCCACATATCTAAAAGAGGACTTTTTATTGTCCTTGACACTTGTAGCTAGTTGGAGTTCTGTCACAGCCTTGGATTTCCTGGATTGCTCCCTGCAGGTCTGGAGCAGTGCAGAGTATAGCCATCTATACCTGTGGCCCAGTCATGGGTGGAGTCCCACCAGGCCTCTATTATCCTTATAACATCGTAATTATTTGTGTTAAGCAGGAGGACTAGTTTCTCCTGTTTATTCCCCAAGCTCCTGGCATTTGTGCACAGGTAGGCAAGTGTCTCTTTGGGGTCCCTTGCCTTGCCCACAGCTCACTCCAGGGCTGGGGCAGGGGTGGGATCCCTTAAATGCCTTGACCTGATGGCTTTGCAGGGGTTGCTCAGTGAGCCAGCAGTGGCGGTGGTCCCCCCCATCCCCCGGTGGGCTTAGTTTAAAGCCCAGTGGAGCAGGTCAGCTAGTCTGGCTGAGAAGAGCCTCCTCCCCAGCAGAGAGAGGTGGAGGCCATCCCTTCCCAGCAGCTCGCCACCTCTCTCACTGAAGAGCAGACTGTGGTCATGGAAGCCAAAGCCTTCCTGATGACACCAGCACCGCAGTCTTTGATTCACTACCTTGATCCTCCTCTCCCACCACAGCCCGTAGCCCGAGACTGAGAGGATTGAAGAGAATACCACCTGTATCCCTAACCCCTTAAGCCCCACTCCCAAATCCCTGTAGCACTTCATGACCTGGCTGGGATTGTTCTGAGCGATGTCATTGGTGCCCACATGGACAAGGATCATAGGGTAGTGGTCTGTGTGCTGGAGGAGCCCAGGGATCTTCTCTGCAATGTCTCGGATACAGGCTCCCAGGAAGCAGCAAACTGCTTCCTGGGCTGTGGGGTCAGGGTGGCAGATTGCACCCTTAGTCCCCCTCAGGATGGAGTCTCCCACAACAAGGACTTTGCGTTTTGTCTTGGGGAGAGCAGGGGGCAGTAGCTGCAGTTGAGCCTGTGTTGCCTGCGGGAGCTGGCAGCTTGGCAGGCTCTGCTGGAGCTGCAAGAGGTTCATACCTCCCTTGTCCTGGAAGGCAGCCATGGTCTACCTTCCACCTCCCAGGGGAGAAGGGCCTGGCAGTAGGAGTCTATCTCTCACTCACAGTCCCTGATGGCACGCAGTTTCTGGCCTGTGGCCTGGAGCTCCTCCAGCTGGTGCGCCAGAGACCCCAAAAGGGAGCAGACCTCACAAGGGGAGGTGGCCATGCTCCCAGACCCCAGAGCATGAAAAAGTGACAGGCAGCCCCCACAGCCAAGAGCCAGGGGCTTCGGCTGTGTGGAGCCCGGAACCATGGGCTCCGTCTGGGTGGCCGTCTCTGAGGAGGCGGGGGGGGGGGGCTGCAGGCCCCGAGGGGACCCTTGGGGTGTGGCGTGTGCCCATCCATGTCCAGCCACTGGTGAGCTGGCTACAGCTGGGACTGGCTTGCCTAGGGGGGTACACTGGCAGGGCCTCGGGTCCTCCCTCTGGCCCTCCTGCACAAACTCCCATGCTAACTCATGTGCCAGGCAGACAAGTGTGCCTGTGTATGCAGCCTGTTTGTGCAGCTCCGGTCGCGTGGCTCCCTGGGGGGCTGGGAGAAGTAGGGGCCAGGGTGGGGTGAGACCGTCCTTGGCTCCAGCTTAGCCACGTCCCTGCAGCTAGGCTGGGGCTAGTCCCTCCCACCACAGGCCCTGCTTACCTCCAGCTGCTGCTGGGGGGTCGGTGGGGGCGCTCTGCAGCAGTTGGGGCTCACTGGGGGGCTTCGGGGTGCAGGGGCACAGCAGGCTTTCACCCACACATCTCGCGGCACTCCCAGAGCCTGACTGGGTTTTTTTTTTTTGTTGGAGGGCCCTTTTAAACTACTTAGGCACCCAAGCTCCCAGGTTTAAGGACTCACTTTAGACCTTGGAAAAGTCTGTATTAGGAGTGGGATTAGGGTCCTGTTCCAATTTCCCATCCACTGTTCAAGAATCTAGACATTAAGACACGGCAGCAAGCAGATGTGACTGCCATTCCTTTCTGGAAAGTGATCTTTTTACAAGGGCAGTTGGGAATTAGGTGCAGAGTAGTCTGCTGGTCTGAAGGGTACAAATCTGGGATGCAGGTATGGCTCATATCTGAAATGGCCAGACCAGGTTTTCCACCACAAGGGTATGCCACAGCAGTCATATGAAAAAGTACACCGCATGGTATTTCATGCTCCCCTTCTGTGTACTGATGCTAGGCGCCATGGAGTCAAGTTCCTGCAAAAACTGATATTGCTGTACTTTGAAGAAGAAAAAAATTCTTGTAGTGATGATCTGGGGAGGAGGAACAGAAAATGGGGGCCAGGTAGGTGGTTAAAATGCAACAGAAGATGAAGGACTCATTGAATCCTGGCTTATGGAGACTGATTGGTAAAGACAAACTCCCCTAAAGCTAAGAGTTATGGATGCCAATAATTTGAAAAATCAGACACCTGTACCTCACTTATCTGGGCCATTTTGCTTATGCTAAAACCTTGTTGCAAGACTTCCCTGCCTCCTTACAGGGCAAAAAAGCACAATCTGCACAACAACTACATTCCTTCCCATACTCCCTTCCTCCTGCATAATAATTTTGCTTTGTGCATTGCTCTGTTCTGTAAGTACCTTTGTTTTATTGCAACAGCACTGTAGCCCCTATTAGAATTCAAGCTGATTGTAATTCTTTATAAAAACCCTTGGGAGCAATTAGTTTCTCTCCATAAACAATAACCCAAGCAGGTTGGATTCCATGCTTTAATTTGAGGAAAGCAACAGAGTCCTATGTTAACCAGGAAGTAGCAATTAGAATAGGTTTGCATAGTAACTCTTGTACCAAAGGCTCCCAAAGGGTTTTACAAGCAAGGCCATCATCTGCATCAGAGGCAATATGGAGCTATTCCAGTAAGATCTCCAGGCTGCAGCGGACCTTAGGACAGCTCTATGTTTCCAGTAGCTGTCAGCTGCTGCACCAACCTGCAGGGCACAGCATGAGTTTCCTTCTCTGAGAAAGTGGATTAGGTATGCATCTTTATAGGTTAACTAAATAAGTTCTATATAGACTGAGCATAGGCTTTTCTGAACCCAAGTTCACTTAATCACATTCTGTGAAAGGACAGCACAGAGCAAAGCATGAAGTGGAGTCAGTGATGCAGAAGACAATAAGTGAGAAAGCAGGAGGGAGGGAGAGGAGAGAGGGGGAGTACTGAGAGAGGCATACAAGCAAAGACCAATTTGCTTAGCCCATTTCCGGTTCCTTGAGGAAATATCCAGGCACAGTCAGTGTGCTCAAGAGAGAATTGTAACTGCCCAAGCAGTGCAAGTGAGCAAAAAGCTCCTTGTGCCTTGTCCTTTTTGTGCATTAGCTCTGGGGCCTAAGGCTGGTTTCTCAAAAGGTCTCAGCTCCCAAGTATTTTCTTCAGTCTGGGTATTAGCTGAGCAGTTCTGAATATCTGGGTCTAATTTCAGTCCATCCCACATCCCACAATGTATGGGATGCTCCAAAGTTTCTTCAGTGGCAATATTTCTAGGGAGATGGTTAAGAAAATTTTTGTCTCAAGTCAAATCAGCCAAATCAATTCCAAAATCTGTGTGAGTCATTCAAGAACCATATGTGGCCCTGCTACCACCAAGCATCCTCCACCCCCATCTGGAGCTTCATATACTTCCAAATCCTTTGACTGGCATCCTATATGCAGGCTCAAGCTCAGAGGCTTGGGGTTCAGATGCCCCCCAGTTTCACTTGCCCTCAGGCGTATGGCTGCAGGAGCAAGTTAGGGAGGAGTCTCCCATTTCCATAAAGTCGGTGTATAGATGAGATCTTTTCCGACTGGAAGTGAAAGGGGGAGGCTAACTATGCATTAACTCGGTCAGGGTACTACCCCCTGCCACATTCATGATCTTCCCCTGCCAGTAGGAAAAACACCTTGGTGATCATGTTGTTTCCCTTGCCAGGTATACCATTTTGTCACACAAAGTGAGCTATCACAAGGGACTATGATGCAACCTTGTATCTGCCCCTTTACATTCCAGGACTGGGAAGCCACTCCCTTATATTGGTACTGAATCCAAGCAAAAACTTTTTGAAACAGTACTGCCAAACAGGTATTTAGGACAAGGAGCAACTTTAACTTCCCAGAGAGAATATTTTTCTCCTCTGCAAACTAGTTAATTTATGCTTATTAGCTATTTGATGGTTCTCCCAAGCTCTGTGGCCTTATGCCCTCTCTGCAGCTGGACACCAGCATTCCTCTCCTTCCCTAGCAAAGCCATGGCATTTATCCCCTTCTCCAGGGAGTGGGCTGGCAACACCTTTTTTGTGATCCATATTTTCATCATTATTAAACCTTGGCTAGGTCAAAGAAAGGAGAACTTTCCTTTCCCATTAGTCCCAACCTGTAGCTCCATCAATGACTCGGTTCTTAGCAGCATGCTATAGCAGAAAGTGCTTTTATGTGAGTGCATTCACAAAAACAGACTTGACATGAATCTTGACCAAATAAATGGCTGCAAAGGAAACAAGGCTGTGTCCAATAAATATGGCTATGTTCTTTTCATGTGTGTTTCCAGGAAATAGCAATGAGTTACCTAGAAAATATGTAGGGTCGAAACAGAGGATGACATAACATCCCTTCCTCTGAGAGGAGCTTCCTTAAGTAGTGTGAAAGATTATGATTCATTCTTTGTGTGTTCAGTGTCTGAGTGGAAGTGAAACTTCTGTGTAATTAAGTCCAGAGATGGCACTTTCTAAAATTCTGCCTGTTTTCAAAATATCAGAGTTAGTTCTCACTGGCACCAACTCAATTCTGTCTGAACCTGGTATGGGAGCTTTTTATTTCTTGTCACTTCCCCAGCCTCTGATATTAACTGCTACAGCCCCTGTTGTAGTTTACTGCATCCTATTGTAAGAACACTCTCAGAGATCACTGCAGCACAGTGCACTCCTGCCCAGTCCTTCCTGCCAGCTTATCTAAGCATGATGTCTCATCAGCACATGTAAAATCACTGTGACTTTCTATCCAAGAAAATAGCCCAGTGCTTTTCAGGTTATATTCGTTGTCTCAGGTACCTTGCGGCATAGGCAATAAGTATAATTAGCTTGCCCCAGACTTTAGGAATTGATTCAAAATATTCCTAAATGTTTTTAGGGGGGTGGGGAGAACTTAGGCAAAATGGGTCATGTTCACCCTTGGTGTAATTCCACTGAAGTCAGTGGTCATACAATGAGAAAAAGCCATCTAGTTAATTTTTTTGGTGACTGCTATTCCCTTAATATCAGAGCCATTCCTAAACATTAATGAACGTATCCCTAGGAGGTATTGTTAACCTCAATTAATAGATGTGAGGATGAGCTAGAGAGAGAGAATTGGAGCCCAAGGTCACAATAAGAATCTGTTTAATGCCAGGAACTGAAACTGCTTCTTGTGATTTCCCGCTTAGTGTCTGAAATGTCAGGCAATGTCTTGCTTACTTCCTTGGTTTACTGCCACAGATAGCTTTGTTGTTGTGATTTTTACTAATAGAAATAAGCAGAGAGTTGACTTTGAAGTAGCAAATTTGTAAAAAATAGCTTTCAACCTGGACTGAAGATCCCTTAACTGAAATGACCACATGATGGAGACATTGCTGAGATTTCAAATTATAAGTAGTATGGAACAGGGACACTGACCTGTTCCTGATCCAGTCATGAGGTAGGATGTGCTTTAGAGTTTCACATCTTCATTACAAGGAATGCTTTGGTTTTCCTGCCTCAGGAGAGAGGAACAGCAGGCACTTCTTGCTAATAGCCACCTTCAGCTGAGTAGCAGTATGGCTCAGGAAGCAAGCCAGCATGGGTGAGTGAGAAACAGGGGAAGGAGGGGAGCTGGTTCCCGACAAACATAATTCAACAGCACAGTGCTGCTGCACTCCATGAAAAGTCACTCTGCAAAGTTCAGCTCCACTGATTCAATAAGTAAATGTCTGATATTCTTACCTACTAAACAAACCTAGCCCAGGGTTGAATGAACAGATAAGCTCCAATTAGAGAATCTGAATATTGATTCACTGAGGAGAAAATATGACATTAAATTATCATTGGAGGAATAAAACTAAACTGAAGTGTTATAAAGCAAAGAAGCAGCATATTCTGAGATGGTTAGCCCATGAATATACAGGAGGCTTCAAAAATGGCAGCTTCCTTCCCCCACCTATCTAAAACACATTAATTAAAAAGCAGTTTTCTCTTATCAGGAAGCTTGCTTTCCCTTGGTCTTAATGTATAGAGACTGGGCAAGTTTTAAATTTATGAATTTATGGATGGTACCTAAAGCAGCACAAAGAATCAGCCTCTCTTGGTCTAATTTCAGTGATGCCATAACTCTTTCACAATAAGGGCGCTTGTCCACATTACACCTCTTCTGTTACCACATTACACTTTTCCTGTGTCCATGTGACAAAAATAGCGTCTGTGTATCCACGTTATCAGCTGATTTTATCGTTTTAGATTTTTTTTTTACGTGGTAATTTAAAACACCTCTGACATATTTTATTTTAGTTCCTGAATTTCTTCCATGAGGGTTTTTATCATTTTAAATTTTCAACGTGGCTCTATCTGACTTACGCCCAAAAATGTGATTTTCCCTGCTTTGCAGCTGTTACACCACCCATGTGCCATCTGCACACTGAGCTGCCAGACTTCATCCCAGAGGGGGGTCAGAAAGCCTGCAGCTCAGGGCTTTGAACCGTCTGGGACCCACTTCACGCTACTCCTGGGAGGGGGGTTATGGATCAGGAGTGAAGGGCCCTGGCAGTGTATGGTGAGGGCTATGCTAAACTGTTATATGTAGCCATTGCACCCGGCTCTGGGGTGCATCTCAGCTCCCACCCCCCCCATACACTGTTATATGCAGCTGTTACACCCCAGAGCTGGGCACATATCTGCCATTCCCATGCACTGTTATATGTGGCTATTACAGTCCAGAGCTAGGGCTACCCCATGCCTATGTGGCACTGGGGGACTCTCTTGGACACCCTTGACCACATGGGCTGCACCAGGAAGAATTTCCAGCTGTAATCTCAGCCCAAAAACAGCCCAGTTCCATGAAAAACAGAAAACTAGAAAAACCAGAGGCATGGCATGGGGTGGCCCAGAAAAGATTTCCACCTCTAATCCCAGCCCAAAATAAAGAATTTATTTGACCCTGTATACTTAGTACAGTGGGCATGGGGGGACTGTCAGTTGGCAGCCTGGCACGCACAAACCATGCTTTGGGCCGGGCAAGACTCTGACCAGAGATGTCTAGGAGAGTCCCCTGGTGCTGCACAGGCATGGTGTCAGATGGCCCAGAAAGGATTTCAGTCTCTAATCTCAGCCCAAAAGACAGTTCCTTATTTGAACCATATACTTAGTATAGCGGGCATGGGGAGGCTGTCAGTTGGCAGTGTCGTACAAACAAATTGGGCTTTCGGTTGGCAAGTTTCTGGTCAGATATGTCCAGAATAGTCCTCCAGTGCCACAGAGGCATGATGTGGGGTGGCCCAAGAAGAATTTCCAGCCATAATCCCATCCCAAAACTGGTTCCTTATTCAAGCCCATATATTTAGTACATTGGGCATGTGTGTGCTGTCAGTTGGCAGCCTGACATGCACAAACCACGCTTTGAGCCAGGCAGGACTGTGGTTAGGGTTCTTTGGGACAGTCCCCCAGTGACATGGACAGGAAGTTGTGGATGCCCTGGCTGGCCACCAGACCATTTCCAAACCTAGTCTTTCTTGCCTCTTCCCCACCCCCACCCCCTTTTTGACGGTGCCTATTTTAAAGCCCAAAAAGGGGGTTCTAGCTGAGCTAGGCACTCACAGACTTTGGGGATTAATGGAGCCAACATAGCTAGTGACAGGGAAGCTGCCCATGCCAGCACTGTGCCCACATCCTTTGCTACCCTTTCTCACCACACAGCCCATTGGGCTTTCCAACAGGGGTGCACACCGGGGTTTTACACCTCAGCTATCAGCCTTGCTGGGGTGCTGGTTTTAGGGTGGCCCCACTGGTCACCTAGGCAGTTCCCTCATTGGCAGGACAGCTCCTGCTGACACCGACAACAGTAGCAAACTGTGGTACTGTCTCCTCATCTCTCCAAAGACAACTGTGTCAATCCAGGACTGATCCAGGTGCGCCCAGCTCTGGAGTGTAATGGCTACGTATAACAATGTATGGTGAGGGCTGTGATAAAATGTTATATGTGGCTGTTGCTCCCAGCTCTGGGGTGTCTCTCAGCCCTCCCCATACACTGTTATTTGTGCCTGTTACACCCCAGAGCAGGGGCGGGAGATTATTTTGGGCAGAGGGCCACTTACTGAGTTTTAGCAAGCCATCAAGGACTGCATGACAGGCAGCCCAGGGCAGATAAATATTAATTTTCTAAAATTTTTAGGGGCCCCACGGGTCAGATAGAATGGCCTGGTGGGTCGCATCTGGCCCGCATTTTGCCCATCCCTGCCCCAGAGCTAGGGTCACCCCATACCATGCCTCTGGCACTGGGGACTCTTGTAGAAACCCCTAACCATGTGTGCTGGCCCAGGAAGGATTTCCAGCTGTCATCCCAGCCCAAAAACCAGTTCCTTATTCAAGCCCATATACTTAGTATATGCAAGGGGGACTGTGAGTTGGCAGCCTGGCATGAACAAACAACACTTTGGGCTAGGCAAGACTCTAGTCAGAGATGTCTGGGAGTCCCCCAGCAGCAGAGAGTCATGGTATGGGGGGCCTAAGAAGGATTTCCATCTCTAATCCCAGCCCAAAAGAAATACCTTATTCGAGCCCATATACTTATTATAGTTTACATGGGGCTGTCAATTAGGCCACACTTTAGGCCGCGCAAGACTCTGGTCAGAGGTGTCCAAGAGAGTCCCCTGGTGGTACACAGGCATGGTGGATGGAGGATATTATTTGGTAAATATGCATAGCTAATGAAATTCTCTCTCTTTAGAATATGTAATTAATTAATAAGAAGCTTGTACTGGGTATAGATTAGCTTTGAAAAACGAACCAGGAACCGGGAAAAAGAACCTGGGACTTAAAGGAACAAACTGCAGCATCATGAACCATAGCATGTAGCCTTGGCATTGGCCTCCCTGAAACAGTGGATGGTGAGAAGGCCAGTCACTGTCAGGCAGGGGTCCCTGCCCCATACCACCAGGGACAGTGGGAGTTGGGGGGGAGCTGTGTGTTGCAGATGTTCCTTGACCTTCAGTAGAGGCAGGCAGTTTGAAATTCAGGGAGCAAACCCTAGCATGTGGCCTGGGGCACCCCAAAACAGGGGATGATGAGAGCAGGCCACTCACTGCAAGCAGGGGGTCCCCCACAGCCACAGAACTGGGCAGAGTGGCGACTGGCAGGGAATTTTGCAAGTGAAATGTTCCTGGGACCTCAGAAATGTGCAGTAGCTGACTGCTGAGCAGAGCTAATAAAGTGCACAGCTTGCCAAGTGCAAGTCACAGCTAAGCAGGTTTTTGCCAATTCTGGGGTAGAACCCTAACATGTAGCATTGAGTAGATGTGGTACGGGTTGGGTAGCTCTGGGTAATTAATCATGGAATAGGCCTGTGGCATACCAAAAGGTAATGCAGGAATGGGGATTTGTCTCTGTGGACTGCTTACTAGGGCATGGCTTCCTCTATTTCTAACAGGGCAAGTGACAAGAAAACAATAATATTGCTGATGCTAGAACAGTCGCATCACAGAAGTCTGCTTCTAGAACAGGAAACTATATGGTTTTTTGAACTGGGCTGGTGTGTGTTCAAACTCCTGGAAAGCCAAGTTCAAAGGTCCAAGTCTCCCCTCAAAAAGAAGACCTGGGGTCCTTAGACTCTGCAGCATAACATGACGAAACCGTGTCTGACTATATGAAAATAAAAATAAATAAAATTGCTCAATCAAAAACAGCATGGTCACTGACTTGTCGCACTTTGGGGTGCCTCTCGCTTCCAGCCCGCAGCCCCTGCCCCCCCAGCGCTGCCACTGCCCTACACTCCCAACCCGCAGCTCCTGCCCCCCCCAGCCCTGCTGGTGCCCACATCCAGGGCCTCAGCCAAAAAGCAGCTACACTGGAGCACTGTTAATGCAGACAAAGCAATTCAAAGGGAGTCTGGGTTTTTGGTTGCAGCCATGTTGGTCTAAGGACATAAGCAGGCAAGGTTCTTTGAGTAGATGTGATACCTTTTACTAGATCAACTGAGTAGTTGGAAAAAAGTTTTGGCAAGCTTTCAGGCACAGTCACCCTTCTTCAGGCATGGGGAGTCTCTGCTGTTCTGAGACTCCAAGAAATGAAAGAAGCTAAAAGTGTGGCAGGATGTCAGTGAAAATGTAAATAGGGTCGGCACTCCAGGATTTGGCCAGAGTCCCTTAACTGGTTTTACAGGATCTGTTGAGCCCTGCTGGTGACCCTCACCCCCCTCACTCCTGCCAGGATGGTCCTAGTTCTCGGATATAATGGCCACATATAACAATGCATGGGGATGGTAGACATGGGCCCAGCTCTGGGGTTTAACAACTCCATATAACAGTGTATGGGGAGGACTGAGATACACCCCAGGGCTGGGTACAATGGCCACATATAACAGTTAGCGCAGCCCACACCATACACTGTTACATGTGGCCATTACAACCCAGAGCTGGGTGCATCGCAGGACCCAAGCCTCTCCAAGTGTGTATGACTCTGCTCTCCCTGCAGTGGCCTGGGGGTTGTGGCATGAGTGTGTGGGGACTGGTGGTTGGCACAGGTGCCCCCCCTGCCCCCCCAGCCCTGCCTGTGTCCCTCACTAAGAACCTGAAGCTCCCCACCCCATCAGCCTTGCCAGTGCCTCTCATTCCTAGCTAACCTGCAGCCCCTCAGCCCAGCTGGTGTCCCTCACTCCTGAGCCTCCCCCCCCAAACTCTGCTGGTGCACCTTACTCCCTACCTGCAGCCCCCTGCACCCCCAGCCCAACTGGTGCCCCTCACTCCTGACCCACAGACCCCTGCACTCCCACAAAGAGGCAGCAGTATGACTGTCAGGCAGAGCAGTGGCAAACAGTGTGGCCAAAGGAGGATACAGACATGCTGCTGGGAAAAAAATAGGCTTAGAAGGAACAGGAGTACCAGAGAAGAGGGGTAAGCTTGGGGAGTAGAGGACAGGAGGGGGAAAAGTATTGAAGGGATCTGGTTGTAGACTGGGGGGATATGACTGCAGGGGATGATGATCTGCCAATTCAGCAGTTAAAAGATTGACATGAAAACAGACTAAGTGATAAGAAAATTCGTCTTGTGGAGCCTGGGCTCTTTCTTTCTTCACCTCAACCCACACCATGCCCCTGCTGTGCGGGGGTGGGGGTATTAGCTCATATTAGGCACTGTGTGGTGATCTGGGAGGAGTGGGGGAGGGAGTTGGAGTAGACTGATCACGCTGGGGGAAGCTGTCCTGGGTGCGGAGATACCCAAGGAATCTTAATCAGTCTCAGTAACAACCTCACGCCAATCCAGATTTGTGAGGGGAAAGCAGGCAGGCTCACTCCTGCAGACCTTTGCATGCAAAGATTTCCCTCCCCACCCAGCAGCGCCACATGCAACAAGCAACAAGTGCCTAGAAAAAGGCAGGAAGCTTTGCAGGGGAGGCAGGCAGCACCGCTTATTGAACTCAACCCCCACCAAAAAATGCATCTCTCTCAAGCAAAACTGGCAACAATTCCCCCCCCCAAAAGCAACCCAGCACAACCTAAGAAAATAAACCAACCAAAATATCAAATCTTGTCCTAAAACACCACCTTGCACTAAAGGAGTACTGAAAGGGCAGGAGGGTAAAATGTTCTGATGTGCCCCCTAGCGTATTTTACTAGTTATAGCATAAGCCATTGCGTGGTAAATCACAGCCACTTTACTTAATTAGTCGTCAAAAACTAAGTAAGGAAAATTAAACCAAAAGCATTTTTAGCGGGTAAACACCGATTGTGTGGACAAGTGCCCTAAATGTCTAAAAAAAGAAAAAAAAATGCACACCCTCCCTGTGATTCTCCTTCGAAAAGGTTGTTGTAATTTAAGTGTCCCCCCTCCACCTGGCAGCATGTGTATAGATGTTCATTCACCCATTTCACGGATGGAAATAGTGAGGCAGAAATAAGTTAAGTCTTTGATTTTGAGAAACATCCACTGATATCTGGCATCTCATTTTTGAGGGGCCTGACACGAGTCACCAAAGGTTCTCCTACTTAGCATCCAAAAATGGAAAGGAGGGGCAACTCTCGATGCCTTAGCTTAAGTGACTTTCCCAAAGTCACATGATAGACAAGTGGTTGTCCATGTTCCCAGTGGAGTCCAGGTTCCTTGACACTAGTTTCTGTCTACTCCATTTTAATTCATCTCTATTAGGAAAGCTACTCAGAGTAACTAACATAAGCTCCATCTCTATCTCACTATGCTCTGCCTAGGTCAATGCTTCCCAAACTTTTCCTCAGCATGACCCCATTCTGACACCATTTTCTCAGCATGGTCCCTCGCTCTCAATCTGTAGCCTCCCACCCCCTCAAGTGCCCCTCACTCCTGACCCCCTGCCAGTGCCTCTCAATCTCAACCTGTAGCCCCCTGGCCCTGCCAGTGCCTCTCCCTCCTCACTCCTGACCCACAGCGCCCTGGCCCTGCTGGTGCCTCTACCTCCCAACCTGCAGCTCCCCACTTTCTCCAAGTGTAGAGCCAGGGCCCACAGCCCCCTGCCCCACCCCCCCGAGATCACCCAAGCTCTGGCTGCTGCCCACAGGAGGTGGCAACTGCTGCGGCCAGAGCAGAGGGTGGAATCCGGCTCCCCCCATCTCCTCCCCTTTGGACAGCATGCCTAAAGCAGAGCCCATTGTGGGGCAATAGGATGCAGGATGCCTGTTGCGGGCTTGGGGCTCTGTGCCCTGCTGCCCTCCCCCCATGTGCTCTACGACCCAGCGGACAGGACCTGGTGTGGGAGGGAGCACTGTGCAACTATGGCCACCAAGATGAGGTGCCCCCTGCCTGCCTGGCAGCTGTGGAGCACAACTCCATGCTGCTGCTGCACCTCACCTTGGCAGCCATGGTGGTTCAGCGCTTCTTCCTGTGCTGGATCCCGCCAGCTGTGCTGCAGAGGTGGCTCCTGCCTGGACCTGGTCCAGCCCCATTGCAGTCCTGCACCCTGCTACGGGTACAGAAATCTCACGACCCTAACCACTGATGTTGCGACCCCATTTGGGGTCATGACTCACTTTGGGAGCTGCTGGCCTAGGTACAGGGGTCATATAATATATATCACCATTCCTGCTCCGTGTGAGGGAGTCCTTTGGTACTTTAGTTGTTACATAATAAGTAATGGTTTTCTTTTAATTCCTTCACTTTTGTGAGCTTGCTTTAATTCTTCAGTGGGCACTCCTACACAAGACCCTGACTGTACAGTAGCCTAATACAGTGTAGTAGTGTGTCCTGGCAAAAACTGTGCTGGGACGCTACTGCACAGTAATATTAGGCTACTGTACAGTAGCATCACTAAAAAGGTGCTCACCAACACTACTGTGCAGTAACTCCAGTTACTGTGCATTTATTTAGTTATTGATCATACAAGTACTAAATTAAATGTGCAGTAACCACTGCACATTAATGTTTGTGTAGACACGCACCACCTTAACTAAACTGTTTGGTCAACATTACAGCAGAATGGAGAGCTGGTATAGGCAACAGTGAGAAATATAGGTGAGAGGGAGCAGAGACATACCCTATATTAATATTCTTCCAGTGAAAATCATTAAAATCTCAAAGAAAGTAACTGGTGTACACAGTCCTGTGTGAAAGTTTACTAGCCATTACTTAGAAATTTTAACTACAGTCAGATGTCATCCCAGGGGCATTTGTCTATTACAAGGCTCCCATTCAAAACCCTCTAAAATTTAGGCAAATAATGTTATTTTTGTTTAATTTTTATTTTATTTTATTTTTGAAAAATTCAGGAAAACTGGAGAAGCCTGACTGGACCTTATTGGAGCACTGTTGGCTTGGCTACATCAAGCAAAGCCAAAGATTGGTCTTTCGGTTTTCAAACAGGTGCTTCAGGCAGAGGGCTCTTCAGCTGGCCAGCATAACCCCAAAACAGAGAGGAAGGGCAAGGGATCAGAGGAGAACTCTTATTCAGCTTATCAAACAGGGTGTCTCCATCAGCATATAAAGCTAGTCAAATCCCCTGTGTAAACAGGGCCCCCTTTTACTCAGAGGTGACTCCTTTTAAAGCAGTGATTCTTACTGTGTGGGGGGAGTAAATGAAGCCTTCTGTCATTCCTCACTGCTGAGGAAAGGCTGGCCAGTTTTTGATCCTGCGCTACTAAGGTGCTGCTCTCCAGTCTATCCTCCCTCTCTGATATTTCCCTTGGCTCCTTTTTCAAATGTAGGCAATGTCAGAGTGAGTTTCCAGGCTTGAGGACAAGTTGATGTTTTTTAAGGGTCTGTGATATATCATAGTCAGTATCTTTGCTATTTCATCCTTTATTCCCTTTCCAAACTTCCCCTGAATGCCATCCAGTCCCAGTGATTTACGGCCCGTTCGGTGCTTTTCTTGTCTTTTGTTGGAGAATTTATATTTAATTTTTATGCCCATTATCATTCAGGGAGGGAAGGGAAATGCTTTGAGGACTCAGAGCAAGAATAAAACAGTGCATTTTAGTGTGTTTCCTTTGTCTGAGAGATTTTGTTTTGTTTTATCTGTATTTAGGAAGGTTTTCTATCCCTTCCCCCCAGTCCCCCTTCAAGCATCATTCAGAACTGGCTGCAGTAATTCCAGAAAAATCCCAGGACAGTACTACAGTAAGTACTCCCAGAGACTACACTCTGATTAACTCCTGTATTGTAAAGGCTTGAATCAGACTCTCCTGCTGCCTGATTGAATAATCCTGTTGATTATATTAGGATTCCTCTTCAAACAAGATCCTACTCAGTTCATTGGGCAGGACAGCCTAGGCCAGAGGTAGGCAAAATATGACCCACGAGCTGTATCTGACCCACCAGCTGATTCTATCCAGCCCACAGTGCCAGCAGGGCCAGAGTTAGAGTCATTGCCTGTCCATGGGCCAGACAGAATCAATTGGCAGGCAGAGGTTTTGGCTTCAGCCTCTGCTGGCGTGGCAGGAGATGCTGGGCAGAAGCAGCTGCATCCACCTGCCTGGCACTGCATGGCAGCCGGGGAGATGGAGCCCAACCTGCAGTGCTGGGTGGGTGGAGTTGCTTCCATCCAGCAACCCCTGTCCTGCCAGTAGAAGTTGGATCCCTGCCTACCTGGCACCACGTGGCAGGGGGTGTGTGCAAGGGGAGAAAATGAGTTCTCCCACCCCACCCCAGGCAGGGTCTGTACCATGGATCAGGGGGGAGGTCAAGATTGGGGAACATTGCGCCCCGCCTGCAGCCCAGCTACGCAGAGTTGTGAGTACCACAGCCCTACCCCGTGTGTGTGTGTGAGAGAGACATGTGTGAGACAGACAGACAGACAGACAGACAAAGAGGCCCTCAACAGCTCACTAAAACATGGTAAGTGGCCCTCCAACCCAAATAATTGCCCATCCCTGGCCTAGGCCTTATTGCAGCTGTTTAGGAAATTAGGGATCATAGAACAGTACAGGAGGGTTTTCCTTTGTCTTTCCTGAACTTGGTAAAACCAATTGTATCCCATGTTACCTTAGAGCCACTTGCATTTTTTATGTTACTTCATGTAACTCCTGGTCCTGGGTATGACTGTAAACTGCATCGGACTGGAAGGCC
>NW_017728922.1:15384932-15417249 GCF_001723895.1 Crocodylus porosus
TAACATTGTAAGTATAGCAATAAAACTGATTGTCCAGCTGATCAGTCCCCCCCACTCTTTTGTTCTAATTGTGGAAGAATATGGATTTTGGGGTATTTAAAAAAGTGAATTTGGGATTCTGCTTCAGCAGACCACTTGGCACAAGGGGTAGTGTCCCAAGATAGTAATTGTCCAGGGCCCAGAATCTCCTGTCTATTTGTAACACTCACACCAAGAGCCCTAAGGCCCACCTGCCTAACTAGTACCCCCTTGTGAGGCTAATGAGTGAGTGGTACAATTAAATTCTTGGGACAACTAATGAAAAAAACAGGATAAGGGTGTCATGTGGGTCAAATGGTCAAAACATGAAAATAAGTGCGCCTGAGGGGGACACCAAGCAGAGTCCCTGGGCCGCACCCACCAGTCCTCAAAGGCATCCAAGGAGCCGGTGGACACCGCCCACTGGTGCTCTGCCTGGAACATGCATGGACAAGTGGGAGGAATGCGGCCCCACAGTCTCTGGGCACCTTCCCAGGCAGAGCCTCCTTCCTTCCAAGTACTTGGCCAGGGCCAGGAGGAGGTTGACCAGGAAGTCCTGGGACTTTGTAGGGCCACAGATGGGGTTTTTGTGCTATTTTCTATGCTGCTGACTCTACAAGTTTAGAAATTCATACAAGCCTTTGAAAGGTACTCACAAATCTTTGGAAAGTTTGGCAGATATAAATACAGGCCCCATCCTGTTTGCATTGACATCAACAGGAATTTGGCTATTGAATTCAAAGGAAGCAATATTTGAAAACTCTTGTATGGCAGGGAGTCTTGCTATATGGAAAAGAGTTACCCTCTCTATAGCCTTTTTGAGTGTGGAGGTCCCAGAATGTGGAGTTTTGAACCACTGAGAGTATGGAGATTTTTTTTTTTTTAGTATGCAGTGGGATTTACAAATACTTGAACTGTGAAAACCAGTATGTGATCTCTGATCAACTCATAAATATAAGCAACTATCATCTTCATTGTTAAAAACCCAGTGATCTGTTTTTCAGTCTCCCTTTAACATCTCCTCTGTTCAATTAAAAGCTTAGTTCCAATTTGACCTTCTGAAATGCTATAGCATAACAGAGTGTGGATCAAGTCTTTAACTACTAAGGAGCAGGGTAAGGTTTTCATCTGGTAAACTAGACTGATGCACTGACCTTTCACCTTAGCATTTATCATCACCGACAGGACCCCGTCTGCAACTGCTTTTGTCTATCAAGTTCAAGCAGCTCAGCTACCTGTATATTTTATAAAAGAATGTTAAATGTAAACTGTGAAACAGTTTATCAACCTGTAAGTGAGAAAGTTAGGTGCCTGGAAAGTTTATTTGAGAAATAGCCAGTTTTAGGAAAGGAGGAGAGGGTTGCTGGTTAGCTTTTTCTTTGCTGGTCAAAGACAAAGTTGATTTGAAGGAATGATGGGTGGAAATAAATCATTGCATCTTCTTATCTAATGTCTATAGCACTGAACTGTGAATAAGGAGGTCTGGGTTCTGTTTTTATTCTACCAGTAATCTACTGTCTAACCTGAGATAAAACAATCTTTGTATGTTCTCTTTCTCCTATGCATATAGTAAACTGTTTAAGGGCATGGAATATTTTTTCACCATGTGCTTGCACACTTTGTAGCCCAATGGGAACCTTTTCTCAGTTGTAGATTGCATGTGCTCCTGAAATACAAATAATAATGTTAAAGTTTCTTGCTTAGAATTTCTTGATACCCAGAAAGGATTTGGTTTGAGTTTAGTTCTCTGTCAGTGAGATTCTGGTGGAAGGTGGTCTCATGATTTAGCAACTTGTTTGCCCGTTTTTTTCCATAAGATTCATAAACACCCTCTATGCTTTGCCTTAGTCAAAGGGAGATTTGATCCTGGAGGAAGGCACTTTGCAAGGCTCCTAGGGCTGAAGTTTCTGTGCTGAAGGTCTGTTTGGTTGGTATGCTGGTGTCACTGTAACAGCAAGGGAGACTGGGAATTCCTGTAGATGCATCTTTCTGCTGTAGAATTCTCAAGGTTCTGTTTTAGATTGGAGCTCCACAGATAAGGAACTTGTTGTCATGTCAGCACAGACCATGCTTAATAAATTGCATTTTGGGATATCTAGTTTGGCTAGAGAGTTCAGCTCATAGGAAAAGATGGGGGCACATGACACTTTCGCAACACAAACAGCCACAGATTAATGTTTAACTGTCCTAGAATGAAACACTTCAACTCATCTCAGTGAACCAAAACATTTTATTTTGGGTCAACCTGACCTGAAAAAAATATTTTCTATCAGGATAACAGAAAATGTCAGCAAAAAGGGCCAGGCAATGCCATACTGAGACATATCGCACCAACCCAGAATTTCACACCCAGAAATAGAGCAGCAACTTCAATGCAGTTGCACACGTGCATTAATAAGCTGTTAATTCACCCCACAAATTGCTATTCTTAGAAAACTCACTGATCACAACAATTATATCCACAAAACCTGCAATTACCATAAAACACACCAAAAATATTGATCCATAATCACGCCCTCTTATACCTCTGCATCTGGTCTGAAGAGAACACTTGTGTTACTCATCTTGCCAAACTGAAAACTGCCTTTACCCAGAAAGGATTCTTCAGCAGAAAAATACACCATATCTTTGAAAGAGCTACCAAGATACCCTGCAGCTACAATACACAAACAAAACCTACTAACTACACATCCTTCATTGTCACCTACTATCCCACATTTGAATCTAGGAAGGATCATCAAACAATTATAGCCTATACTTGAAAAGGATCAGACTTATAGATAAATATTCCCAGCACCTCTGCCCCAGCATGCAAACAGCCCCCTAACCTTGTCCAACTTATCTTCAGAAGTAAACTCCCAGCTAATCGACAAGAACCTAAAGGATTCAACACTGCCTTAACAACAAATGCAAGACTTGTCGGCACATCCCTACTGCCACACCATAGATTTATAAATAGTAAGACTGGAAGGGACCTTGGAAGATCATCAGGTCCAGCCCCCTGCACCAGGCATGAAAGACAGCTGGGGCTAGGTGATCCTAGCTAAGTGTCTGTCCAGTCTCCTCCTGAAGATTTCCAAGGCAGGCAATTGCACCGCCTCTGGAGGGAGCTTATATCATTGTCTGGACACTATAAATGTGAAGACATTTTTCTAATGTTGAGACTGAAATGGTCTTCCAGGAGTTTGTGGCCTTTACTCCTGGTTTTCCCCAAGGGTGCCCTGGTGAAAAGATGTTCACCGAGCCCTTGATGCACTCCCCTGATGTAGCACTAAACTGTTACCAAGACCCCTCTCAGCCTTCTCTTTTTTCAGTCTGAAGAGTCCCAGGTCCTTCAGTCTTTCCTTGTATGGCTTGCTGTGCAAGTCTCTGATCATACAGGTGGCCCTCCTCTGGACCTTCTCAAGCTTTACCACATCTTTGTTAAAGTGTGGCATCCAGAAGTGGACGCAGTACTCCAGTTGGGGTCTCACCAATGCTGAGTAGAGTGGAAGAATCACTTCCTTGGTTTTGCTGGAGATGTACCGATTAATGCATGCAAGAGTATTATTTGCCCTGCTGGCAACAGCATTGCACTGCCAGCTCATAGTCATACAGTGATCTATTATTACCCCCAAGTCCCTTTTGTTCATGTTGTTGGTCAGTTTGGCACCACCAAGGCTGTAGTTGTGTAGGGGGTTGTTTTTTCCGAGGTGGAAAACTTTACGTTTCTTAATGTTGAACCTCATCTGGTTCCAACTTGCCAACCTGTCTACAGCCACCTGTATCTACAGCCTATCTTTAAGCATGACCATGCTTCCCCATAACTTGGTGTCGCCCACAAACTTGGCCAGTGAGCTCTTCACCCCTGCATCCCAATCATTGATAAAGATGTTGAAAAGTACCGATCCCTGTCGTACACTGCTGGCCACTTCTCACCAAGACGACGCAGATCCATTTGTGAGGACTCTCTGGGTCCTTCCCCACAGCCAGCTTCATACCCACCTAACTGTCTTGCAGTTAATCCCACAATCCTCCAGTTTTCCTGTGAGAGCATTGTGGGATACCACATCAAAGACTTTTTGGAAATCCAGGTATACAATGTCAGACTCCTCTATCTTGTCCAGGTGGCAAGCTACGTGATCATAACAGATTAGGTTGGTGAGACAAGACCTACTGCGATGAAGCCATGCTGGCTGTTATTCATAATCCTACCTTCTGCAAACCTATTGCACAAAGACTCCTTAATGAGTTTTTCCAGGATTTTCTCTGGGATAGAAGTTAGGCTAATTACACTATACTTACCCAGATCCTCCCTATTCCCCTTCTTGAAGATGGGCACAACATTGGCCCTCTTCCAGTCCACCACTCCGGAGTGCCACGAGTTTTAGAAGAGTTTGTCCAGGGGCCCCACAATGACTTTGGCCAGCTCCATTAGCACACTCGGATGGAGTTTGTCTGGTCCTGCTAACTTATATATGTCTAATTTCTTTAACTGATTATACATCAGTTCTACACCAATAGTAGGAAGGTAATCATTCCTGCTCTGCTCATTTTGTACCCTATCTGGCATGATTTTTTCCCTGGCCCAGTAAAATATCAAGCCAAGTAGTCATTCAGAAGTTTAGTTTTCTCCTGAGTGCCATTAACCAGATGTCCTGAGTTGTTGAGCAATGGCCCCACACTCCCATTTGTCTTCTTCCTGTTCCTTATGTAACTAAAGAAGGACTTCATGCTGTCCTTGATTCCTGTTGCTAATCTAAGTTCAATCACCACCTTAGCCTTTCTAATTTGTTGCCTACAAGTGTCGGCTGTTGTTGTAGTATAGTCCTCCTTGGGGCCTGTCCCCAGCTTCCTTTGCTTGTACGCCTCTTTCTTCTTTCTTAGGAGGACCGTGAATTCCCTGTTTAGCCAAGAGAGCTTCCCAGCCCTTCTAGTACTTTTCCTCCCAATGGGAATGGATTTCCTTTGTGCTTCAAGGATCATATCCTTAAGAAATGACCACTCTTCACGCACTCCTTTCACCTTCAGCCTCAGGTCTCGCAGTGCTACCCCTACTAGTGACCTGAGCTTGTTGAAATGTGCATTTTTCAAGTCCAAGACATCAACCCTGCTATCAGATTTGTCCACCTTATGACAGACAGTAAACATGATGGTCTTATGGTCGCTGTTGCCCAGGCTACCCTCTATATTTAAGTCAGTCACCAGGTCATCTCCTTTGGCCAGGACAAGTCTAGGAGAGCACTACCTCTGGTAATCCTGTGCACCTCCTGACCCAAGAAGAGTTCTTCAGTCCAGATCAGAAAGGAACGCGACTGATCTGACTTGGCCAAGTGTTGCTCCCAGGAGGTGTCTGGATAACTGAAGTCGCCCATGATAACCATGTCCCATGCATGTGCAGCCTCTGCTAGTTCTAGGGCAAACTCTAAATCGAGTTCCTCCCCCTGGTTTGGTGGCCTGTAGTATACACCTACAGTTAGATCTCTCTCACTGTGCCCCCCATCCCCCCTGCCCCCGCTGGCAGCTTGACCCAGAGGGTTTCAAGCCGCTCTTCTTTGGAGCCGATGTCAGCCTTCAAGGAGCTGTATTGCCCTTGCACATAGAGAGCTACACCTCTACACCTCCAACTTTCTTCCCTATCCAGTCTCTTCTATGCAGGGTGTAGCCCTCTATGGCTATGCTCCAATCATGGGAGGAGTCCCACCAGTTCTCCATAATCCCTACTAGGTCATAATGCCCACCAGAAAACAGGAGGACTAGCTCCTCCTGCTTGTTTCCCATGCTTTTGGCATTTGTGTACAGGCACCTGAGGCCTCCTACTGAGACCTTTGGCTTCTTGTCATGCTGAAGGAGAACTGTTCCCTCAGCTCCCACAAGAGTGGCTCTCCTAGTGTCCCTGTCTATGGGGCTTTCTTGTACGTCGGTCCCTGGGCAAGCTTCAGTCAGTGTTTCCCCTTCCCCCAGCAATCTTAATTTAAAGCGGTATCTAGAAGATCGGACACCCTGGCTTACCTCTCTATATGAGGTAGATGCCGTCTCTTCCCAGGAGTCCAATCAAAATTTCCCTCAACAAAGCCATTAAAATCTACAGATCATACATGCATTTATCTCAAAATGGGGTATACCTCATCTAGTGCACTATATGCCCTCATGGAACCTACATGGGTGAAATCAGACAAAACAACTATGCCCCAGAATGAATAATGGCTGTAAAAAGATAAAGCACAGACACACTATAACACAGGTAAAACATTTTTCACCAAAAAAAAAATCACTCCCTCTCTAATCTCACAGTTCTAGTGCTCAAAAGAATTCTCTCTGATGCCTTTACAAGAGAAGCACAGGAACAGATATTCATCGGCCTATTGGACAATGAGCATCAGGGACTTAAGATAAACAATGACTTAAAAGTACATTATAATCTTCCTGATACTTGCTAACCCCTGCAATTCACAGGTAATAATTAGCCAACTTAACAAGCTTTTGTTCCATCTAGTATTTAGCTCAGCTGTGTCTGCTTCTGTCACAGAAGCCTGAGGAAGGGTACTATGGTAACTGAAAGCTTGCCTATGTCTGTTCCAATCATACAGTCCAATAAAAGCTATCACCCACAAGAATTCTTGCCTTTCTAATAAGTTATGCCTCTTTATGTAGCACTGAAAAAACAATACTTTTTGTTTTGGGAGGTGATATGTACAAATCGACCATAGTTAGGGACTACGGAATTCACGATTGCATGATTTTTTGTGGAAACCACAAAATGGGGCACTCTCCATGATTTCAGCAGGCTCACTGAAAAAATAAAAAAAACTAAACATGCCGCCCACCCCCCCACCAAAATAAAATGCTGGCTCCCCCGGAAGGAGGCAGCAGTCTTCATGACACTGTGGCTTGGCCATGCAGCCCACTGGGGGGCAAGGGAGGAGGCAGGCTGCTAGCATGAAAGATTGCCACAACAAAGGTCTGTCAGCAAGATGGGTTCTGGCCCCACTCCTTGCTGCTTATTGGCTGAGAGCACTGACTGTTGTGCAGCCCCACCCCCCAAAGTAAAACAATTGGTGACAATGGGCAGGGATGTGTGATGGACAGCTCTCACAACCAATCAGTGGCAAGGGGAGGGGCCAGCGAGGCCCCTAAGTCAATCAGAGGCATGTGGGAGGCTCCCCACACGCCTGTGAAAATGGTAGCTGGCCCCAGGATCTACCTGTGAAATTGGCTGGTTGCCTCCTCAAGTTAGGTATATCCCTAACCATAGTGCCTCAGTCCTGAAGTCATGGCTGAATGAAGTAGGCATGTTCAAAGTGAATCTGTATTCTCCTCCGCTATAAGCTGATCTCTCAGACTGTAGCACCTCATGATTTTTAGATCTCAGATTCCTGCATTTGATTCCTCCAGACAACCTAACAAGGTGCAGACATCGATATATTTATTTCCATGCAGAATATGTCCACTCCTATGAACTGAGGATTAGAATATATTGTCTTATCTACTTACCGCAACTGGCAGCAATTTCTGTCTTTTGATTTTGGTAGGTTGGAGCCAAGTCCATTAAGTAGTAAAGTACCTGCTCTCAGACCAGTAACAGGAAGGACTGACAGACCCCAAGTGCCAAACACCATTTTCGGTAAGTACCTGATCATATCTTAAAGTAAGGCTTCAATAAACTGAGTGGAGTCCAGGAATATATATATATATTCTCATGTTGCCATATTTCTGGGGAAATGCAATGGATTACACAGTGGGAGTTTTAAACTATGTTTATAGATATCTGATGTGTATATATAAACTTCCCCAAGGTTTTTGCTTACTTTAGGACTATGGCATTATTACGATGTGTACAGTGCACAATACAATGAGAGGGTACAAAGAATAGACACAGTGGAAATACTTTTGTTCAGGGAAAGCATAGGTGCTGTAGGGCTGGCATTGTTCCAGAAAAGGGTGTATGGGGTTGATCTGTGGCTTACTGCTTTCTTCACACTGTGTAGTAGAGCAAGGCACATCTGGGAGAAGATGCATCTTCTCAAATGGTGGTAGCAGGATTGCACTACTCTGGTATGTCCTGGAACATTAGCAGGTATATGCTAGCTGGAACACTGTACCGCCTAGAGCGCACATTGGTGTAATACTGTTCCACCTTGCTCCCAAGTAAGGAAGCATCTTAAAGACACAGTGGAGTCCTTTGCATTAGGAAGGTAATCAATTATTGCCACCAGAAAAGGCATTTTCAGGACAATGATTGAGGTAAAGACGGTAATGAAGGTATGCCTTCATGGTGATTAGCAATCAGGGATGAGCCTAGCTCACTACAGAGCCCTGAGTTAATGCATCCTCACTGGTGATTACTATTTTGTGTGCGCCCCTAGAACTTCTAGACCACATCCCATGGTGCTATGTGTTGGAATAATTTGATCTGCTCTACAATTTTTTCCCAGTGAAATTCAGAAGAATTGTCTGTCCTTCTCAGCATGAGAGGAACTGTTGGAAAGCAGTGGAGGACAATTACCATTTCAGTGAATAGCTTGCATCCCCACTGCACAATGGACAGGCTTTCAGCCAAGTGGAAATAGAACCCATCCCACAGTTGGGACAGCTAACCTGAGATGCAAGTACCACATAAGTAGAGTAAGAACATGTAATGAGTGGACAGAAGAAGGATTAGGGACAGTGCCTAAGTAAGGCCTTAGTCTAACTCTCTAGGGAAGATGCATCTTACCTGTCAAAAAAGCCTGGTCTGGCTTCATCACTGTGAGAAAACAAAGGCAAAATGTGCAAGCGTTTCTTCAGTACTTACTCAGACCTTAGTAAAGCTGCCCTCAGCCAGGGTCAATCCAGGTCAGTTCTGTGTTGGGCAAACTCTTTTTGCCTTCAGTTGGAGTTTTGGTTTAGCAAGAAGCAGAGTGAAAACTGAGAAGGGATGCCAGAATTTCATCCACCTGGAGTTGTGCCTAACTAAAGAATAACTTCTGAATTTAACTCGGATTGTAATTCTTTGATTATGTTAGTATAGAGGCAGTGTAACTTTTCCAGCTATGGCCTTTCCCTAGCAGTGACAAGTTCCTTAACAAAAGGGTAGAAGCAGGTCATTTTCAAATTCCATGAGGTTTATAATAGTAGTATAAAGCATTCGTTCTAGTTGTATATTGTGCAAGAGGTTTCACTTTTGAACTCTGAAGACAGAGATGAACCTCTTATTGCATGGATAAGACTTATATTGTTGATGTATGTACCTCAAAACCTCCAGATGTTCCATCAGGTAAGAACAGAACTCAGATGCTTCTCAAGGACTTCATGCTCTTGCATTTATCCAGAAGTGCAAAGGCTCATGAAACTAAAAAATAACTGAGAGAAAGCCATGGCATTTTTTTCAAACCTGAAAGAATAAATGAAATTAATTGCAAATGTTGGATCTGTTTATAATTTAGCAAAATCCAGTTTCTCCTACTAAATTAATAAAACGTTTCATATTAGTGAAAATGATGAGAAAAATGTAAAACTGAAAAGTTCCATTAAGTAGCTATATTAAGCAGATGACATAACAGAAGACTCACTTTTTAATGAATGAAAGAAGTACTGTGGTTTAATCTCATACTTTAGGCCAGGGGTTGCCAACGAAGGGTACATGTACCCCTGGGGATACTTGGGAAGGCCCCAGGGGGTATGCAGCAGTAGCATGGAGAAGTGGGGGCACTTCTGGTTTCTCCGGTGGCACTTCCAGTTTTGTCACTGGTGCTTTTGGTTTTGCCACTGCACACAGGAAACCCCCTCCCACCCCACTCATTGATCAGCTGCTGGAAGATGCCCCCTCTCCTCCCCCCTCACTCGTCAATTGGTAGGGGGACTCCCTGCTTCTTGACCCGCTGGTGAGGGTATACCAACCAAAAAAAGCCCCTGCTTTAGACTTTAGTTAAACAATTGGAAAAGGATTCAGCAGTATGAAATTATACTATCAGCAACTGTTTGATTCCAATTTAACTTTAGTCTAAATGTGCATTAAATAACCTCATCTCTGGAACATCATCTTCATACACAATATCTAGTATCTTCTATATCCTAACACTCCTGAGCATCATAACTGAGTTGGGTGGCTTTTGTCATTCATTGACTGTGAACAAAACTATAGGGACCTGAACACAACAGAGCTTGGAACTGGGGAAGTGCTTAGTGCCCAGGGGTCTCCTGGCTCCTGAACTCTTCTGGCAGAATGTCACATCTTCTACTGCAGAGCACTATCCCTCTCTTTTTATTTCTCACTCCCCAAAAAAGAATTCAGAGTTTATAAAAGTTGATTCTGTTGAGGCTTGTGAAAATACGATTATTATGGTAATAGTGAAAAGGTAATGAAAATACCAATTTTCTGGCATTACAGAAAGCACAATGAAAATGCTTTTCATTTTGGCAACCCACAAAAGCAGATGAAAATACCTATCATTTTGGTGATCCAAAAAGGTAGCTAAGAATGCCAATCATTCTGGTAATTTAGATGAGACCATTAGCCTAACAATCCAGGAAGGGTCATGACACTGCCCATTGGTTAGGGCTATGGGCATGTGGCAGGACGCGACCTAGGGGTGTCATGAACTCCCCCAGCGCCTCCCCTACCATGCCAAATCAGGTCCAAATGCACCCTCTTTATCTCTCCTGCCACGTCTTTGATGGTAACTATTGTTAAAGGGAGGCTGCCTTCTTACCCTCCTTGGCACGGTGCTCTGCTACATCCCAATCTGTACCCTGCCTTTGATAACACTGCAGCCAGAGCTTCAGGGGCCATGCGTGGGTCCTACAATCACCCTTGCCCTCACGGGTCCTCTGTCTCCGTCTCCATTACCCATGCCCTTACGGATGCTCTCCGGCTTGTCTCCCTATCAGCCTACATCCTCTCGGGCACCCCCCTAGCTTCCCTCGCGGCTCTCGCCCACACTGGAGTCTCTTCCCTGTCTGAACTCTCGTAGCCTGCACTGGGGCCTGTCTCCATGCTCACGCCCGCACTGGGGCCTTGCCTTGCAATCCCTGCAATCAAGGCTCAAGTGGCCGTACCCGTGCCTGGCCTCCAGACCCCCTTCTCGGGTCTTACGCCCCACTGGGGCTTCCCACAATCGAGGCTCAGGTGGCTGTAGCCATGCCTGGCCCCCAGACCCCCTTCTCGGGTCTTATGCCCCACTGGGGCTTCCCACAATCGAGGCTCAGGTGGCCGTAGCCATGCCTGGCCCCCAGACCCCCTTCTCGGATCTTACGCCCCACTGGGGCTTCCCACAATCGAGGCTCAGGTGGCCATAGCCATGCCTGGCCCCCAGACCCCCTTCTCGGGTCTTACGCCACAATGGGGCTTTCCACAATCAAGGCTCAGGTAGCCGTAGCCGTGCCTGGCCTCCAGACCCCCTTTCTGGGTCCTGCGCTCCACTGAGGCTTCTCACCTGCGCCCACACTGGGGCTTTACCCTCCCGATACTGCCCACACTGGGGCTGGGGTCAATACACCCCAAAACGCAGCGCCCTCTCCGGCGCCAGGAACCCCCACACTACTGGGGAGCTCCTATGAGGCCTCCTCCAACCCCTACAGCCCCATCCAGTCCTCCGGTCTTATACAACAACAAAACAGAAAACTCCCACTCCTGGGCTACAACATAAATTCCAAGCCAAACTGGCTAACCTTAATTCATATCCCTACTAGGGTTTCCTCCACCCGGTATCCTCATGCAGAAACTGCTCAGACCATCAGGCTTCTCTGCTCTGCTTGCTCTAACAGAGCTCCATCTTCCTCAACTGCCAGAAGGGAACTGACCTCTGGCCTCAGCCTGGCTTGTTTATATAGGCCAGGCCCTGCCTCCTTCCGGTCAGCTGACCAAACTGGTTGTCTCAGCAACCCACACCTGCACTGCCCTGGTGACTGGCAGCTGAGCCTCCCCATCTCACCACTAGGGGTCTCTCACAGGTCGCTTGCCTTTTAGGCGCAGGGCGCTTCAGTGCCCTGCGACAGGGCACTATTAAGAACTTAGATTTCTTAGTTGAGTCTGGATGAATAAAACAGCATGTCTGCCCTCTTAGAAGCCACTGTTGTCTGTGAGCTCAGTCATGGTGTCTAATCTCAAATTAATTCAGACTTTAATCACTTGTTCAGGTCATTTATCAGCCAGGGCTCTTCCTGTTCTTTCAGGATTAGTACATCACTCCATAGCACCTTAAGCTGTGGCCTGCCAGTGACCTTCTTATCAGCCATACAGGCAGAGGAAGGAAGGGATGTAACACATTTCCTTATTTAAAAAAGACACGAAGAAAAAAAGTTACCAATGTCAAGGTTCTGAGCAGACTCCTGCCTGCAATTGACATTGAGATGTTTCAGTTAATGAACATAGTAAGGCTGGTGGTTGAGGTAACATGATTTAAGAATAAGAGTTAATAGAGTTGTGTGACGGAGTCAAGAAAAGCTTAACAGAATGGCTGAATTACCCTTCTGTGCCTCTGAGATCTTTGTCAAGGAAAGGAATGTGCAGTAGGATAATAGATGTATTTGGAGTGACTACAAAGCTGTAATTCACTCTAGGGGCTCCAATGATGTCATAAACCAGGAGAAAACAACTTCAGCACTTTAGGAATAGAAGCACTGAGCAAAGCCTTGAGAGTGAATTTAGCTTTGTATTGACTCCTGGGCCATCAGTGTTATTTATAACACACACTGCACAACTTTAACTTTTCAACAGGAGTGGGCAAGTACTTTATACCCTGGCCATTTAGCTGCCTGCAGGCATTCTCCATCTATGCCACGTAACAACAGCTAGTTTGGGCACTGGCTTCTGCCATTTTCCATTTCCCCCTAAAATGGCTTTGATAGGCGCATGTGATTTTGCAATGTAGAAACTAGATTTTGAGGTATTGATTTTACACATGTTTTTGCAAGACCTGAAAAAGGAACCTAATTAATATGTTTGGATCTATCTCCTATTTAATGGTAATCAATTGACATTGCCCGGTATTATGCTATCTCTTGGAAAACTTAGGTTAGTAGGGAGGAGTTGCACAAAATGAAAGGAAATTGTCAAGTTGTTACAGCAGGATGCTGAGAGTCAGAGGTTCTAGGGTCTGTCACTGGCTTAGCCATCTTTTTCACTGTATGGCTTTGGGCAAAACATTTGATCTTCTTGTGCCCCTCTATTTGTGAAATGGGGACATTCATGGCAATAAAGTGACTTTTACATATTGCACAGTATATTCAAGAGCATACTAAAAAAAATCAAAATAGCCCTTACAACATTTTCTTAAAGGCAAAAGGGGAAAACATGATAAAGTCCTGCTGTGTCCACAGTAATATTCTGCAGAGTCACTGCAGAGACTTCATAGCAACAGTACTTTTATATTATGCCAGGAGCAGACACTCCAGTCCAAAAGGGAGCCTTTTGTGGTGTACAAGCACAGAGGCAATGGTCCCTCCTAGAGAGGACTGACATAAAGAGAGACCTGGGATGAACTTCCTGCCTTGCCACAAAACTTCCAGTGTCACCTTAAAGTCCGACACAATTTTGCATCTATAAAATAAAGCAACTAATGCGTCCATGCCTAAGGTGATTCTGAGGATAAGTAGATTCAGCACATGAGCACTCCTCATGTACTGGGGCAGTGGTGACCCCGTTTCTGATCCTTTTTATAGATTAACTTGGAAACCTGACTGCTTTGCAGTGTTGTTTTGGTGCTAGGCTCAGGATCAGTGTGGCAAGATTTTGTATGAAATAATAGCATGAGTAGTGTTTAGAAATATTCCTGGCAATAATATATTTCTGACCCGTCTTCTGTTTCCCTGTCATCTCGCATAATTTATATTTTCTAGTCCCAAACTTCCCACACACATTCAAAAGACATAATTATAAGTGTAGATAATTCTGTCAAGTGAGAGGGTATGAAAAATCTGAATCTGGATAACATCAGTTCTGAGGGCAGTCAGGGAAGCAGACTGAATTCAATGGCAATGAGTGCTTTTGAAAATGACATCCTGTACATATCCATGTTTTGTCACTGAGGTCAGAGTCTCTCTCAGCAAGATTTCTGGATCTTTGATTTTCCAGTGTCCAAAGGTAAGATGCTGTTTCCAAAGCTTACAAACATGCCTTTAGAGATGGTGAAAATTAAAGTTTCTCTCTCAGTGGGTGTGTCTACATGTTCATTAATGCACCTTAGTTACAGCTGATTCAGTTTAGTACTTGTATAACCAAGTACTAAATCAATGTGCAGTAACTAGTGTTACTGAATAGTAGCACTGGTGCATACATTTTTAGTGATGTTCTTCAGCAGCAGCTTGATAATACTGCACAGTAGCCTATTAGCACAGTCTCTGCCATGACACACTACTGTGCAGTATTATTAGGCTACTGCACATTTAGCATCTCCCATCATGCCCAGTATTTCCTTTAGATATTTTTGGAGTTGACATAGTGTGGATTCAGGTTGTGGAACAATTAGCAAGTAATTCTTTTTACTTTTCCTTACCTTTGTCTGACCTGACATCATGAGAAACGAGAACAGGATTAATATTGGAAATTTGTCACCAATGTTTAGATATATTGTGATGTGTATGATACATACACATGCAAAGAAAAGTGCTCTTCTTCCCTTTTATGACCTTAGTAGAACTGCCAAAAGTTTTCTACTGGGATGTTTTTTTCTGCCAGAAAATGCTGTTTCAAATAAACCAAACCTTTCTCTGGGAACAAAATTTCATTTTGAAAAACAAAAAAAAATCAAAATGTTCCGTTTTGACATTTTTAGAGAAGTGTGTGAAGACAGAAGTGGGAATTCTGATTCCCACATAGCTCTAATGTTGAGGACGTCTACTTAGGTCTTGGGTCTAGGTGTGCAGGCCTAAGTGGGGCTGCACAACTTTGTGTTTCTTTCCCACAGAAAATCAATGAGTGGGAGCTGGGAATGGAGGCAGGTCTCCACTCCTATCCCTTATTGCTGACTGCAGTATCTCAGTCAACTCAAGGATAATTATGCTCTAATACTGGTATGTCCAGTAGTAAATTACTACCCCTTCCAGGACCAGGGAGGAAGCAGAGAGGGACTAGTCTCTACTAGTCTCACTGTCTCCCAGAATTGCTCACCGGGCAATGCAGTTTCCACAATCCCTGACATTCAGTGCTTTGCTAGAATTCAGACATTGGCTCTCTTTTCTTTCTTTCATTTAATTTAAATATATGATACTTAGAGCACTTAATGCTCTAGGTCCCTGATCCTGCATCATTAAAGTCAATACGACCTTCGCCATTGACACCAGTGAGTGCATGGTCAAGATCTACATGCCCTGCAGCTGGTTCAAAATTATATCTGAATCTATTCTATTACTATACAGTATTGATGTGGGGAAGAACACATTTGTATTGGTTCATGCAAACTGACAGGACACTGACTACCTACCTACAGGCTGTTGGCAGTTAGAAAAGCTAGGACTAGAGAAGACAGTAAATAGGTTCCCTGTCTTGACATTTTTTTAATTTTCAAAATATTTTTCCATCTTGAATGGGATGAATACAAAAACATTCAAAAACATGAGAGAGAGAAAACGAGAGACAAACTGTCCATCCCAGACCCCAGCAATTCAGTGTTCAGGGAACATTTCTCACACCTTTGCTTTGGGAATGGAGGTTTAGTTCCCTGCACAGATGGAGTGATCTTTACCATCAGTCACTTCATAGGTAGGGCATGGTCAGTGTAGTCTACTGGAGCAGTTCCACTTTGTATACAGAATTAACTATTCATTGGACCACAGAGAAAGACTGTCATTCACCGCTCAGGCAGAGCCAACAGGACTGATTTAGGTCTATTTCATTCAGTGGCTAAGATCTGTTAGGCTTTGCTTAGCATGAGTCTTATAACAGAACAACTGGTTTCAATTGCCTCTTGCTGGAAATTTTTAAAAGCTCGGTTCCTTTAATTTTTCTTCCCCAGTCATACATACATAAAGAACCTACTAATTAAATATTTAGATAGTCACTAAGATGACCTGTGGTATTGTGTGGATCTAAGGGTTTCTCCAAGGCCATCAGCACCTCTGTTGTCAGGCAGCAAGTCAGTCCATTATTTCTGGCTGTGTAGAATCCTGGGATTCAGCCACCTCACTCTGCTATGGTTGTTGCTTGTCTAAGCCCTTCTAAGGCAAAAAGGCTGACTCAGTACCCTTTACTTCCCCTCTTTCAGGGATATGAAATAGGTGTCAGTCCTTCCTCCGTAGTTCTTCCTCCGTAGTACAGGTCTGCCTGGAGTAACAACCTGCTACAGTGCAGGGCTACCTCCTGTGATACCACTCCTGTTGTGACTATGGCTTTCTTTTACACAGAAGCACAGTGTCATTATCATAGTGCATTAGCAACTCCCAGAACTCCAGATCACATGGTGCTTTTGTTTTGCCTTATCTGTCTCTTTCTACATACACAAGTCCCCAGTGACTGAAATCATTTTCTCACCGCTCAGGCAGACAGGTTTTCAGTTTTCTGCTGAACAAAATGTCAGCAGGTGACAACCCATGTTTCATTGGTGCTGTCCTGTGATTTAACAATCTAAATATGGATCAAAGTCCTACCCCACAGCCTTTTTAGTTAGCGCTTTATTATTTTGACACTGTTTTCCATCAGATTGTTGAATTGGAGATAACAGGAACTCACAAAAATATGCCTAAATCTCTACTTCACTGTAAACCACTTAAAATGTTGCCCACTAAAATATGACCCATTATCTGAGGATACTATGTCATGTATACCAGAACTAGCAAAAATGGGATTTTATATACTCGATCACCTGTTTAGTTGCAGCATCTCTTGGTAAGGCTATCTCAGGAAAATAGGAGAAGTAATCTAAGGCAAAAAAAAAAAAATTCCCCCAAGGGGTGTTTATGTATTTATTCCTACTTTGAACTAGGAAGCCAACTGTTTGCAGCATTTATAAGCTGTATAATATACAACATACTTATTTCAGGTTTTTTTGTTGTCTGTGTATAGGCAAAGGGTTCTGTCTTTTGTCACCTATTTTAGCCACTGCTATAGAGTGAAATGAACTTTCCTAGAAACTGGGCTCTTTTAGCTTTATTATAACCTCTGATGGAAACTTAACCCCTGGAAGACATCTTCAAAATCTTTCTCAATTATATTGGTTCCCTACCCCTCCAGTAAGTGTATCTGCTCAAAGGGACAAAAATTTTGACATGTTTTTAACTCAATTGCAGGTACTTTTTCCACCTGACTGTACTGCAAATTGTATATTTTCCTCTTTATTATTTAGCTATACATTTGGTTCACATATTCTACTGTGAGCCCTAAGTTTTACCCTTTAACTCTTTTACCTTTCCCTTTCAGTACCAGTGTCACTGTTTCTGGTCCCCAAGGTCCTTGTACACTTATACCCAACTTAAAATTAAATGCTTATTTCTGTTTCAGGTTGATAGTCCATTCCCCTACTGCCCCATTGCAGTCAATTGCTCCTCAGAAAAAGTCCTCTGAAAGAACGGGGCTGTTATTATCCTCATTGTCCTCACTGGACATGCTCTGTTGGTACTCAGATACTCTTTTGAAGTGACATAACCTGTTGCTTTGTTTTCCAGAGGCCAAGGACTTTCTTGGCTTGTGCTGTTTTTTATAGACTACAGCTTCAGTCTTCTATATGCCTAAGGTGCCTTTCCTTAAAGTATTTTAGATTTTCTATCGCGTCCATAGTGCCAGGGTACTATCTACCTTCTACAGATTTCATTCTAGACTGAGTGAATTAGTGTGGAATTTCTAATTGTTTAGCCAAAAGTTAATAATGGACCTTCCAGTAGTCTCTCTGAGTGCTTTTGTCCCAGATCCCAATCCTGATCTGGACTCTTACCATGGACTCAGTTAATCTTGTAGCCCCTCTTTCCCATCCCTTCTCTCCCAGACCTTGCAAGACTGGGCTGCTTAGCCTCAGAACATTCATAAACTTGTCTGTAGTCTCACCTTATTTTACTTTCTGTTTAAAAACACATTCCTGATATTTTCATTTGTTTTTACATGGAGTGCAGTATTCCTTAAATTTCCATAATTCAGATTTATATTACATCTGCACTGGCTGAGCAAACTGAAAACTAGTACAAACATCTAGTGCTTCAGAAAGAGCTGTTGACAACAATAAAACTGCTTTCTGACTGTCTTCCCTTTTGCTCATGCCCCTTGCTTGCAGATCCAGGGTGAAGTGCTCTTTAAATAATTTCCATCTGTTCTGCATATTTCCAGTGCTTCACATCTAGTGGGAACTGTTCCATTCCACTCAGGCCATTTTTTTAGTTCATTTTATTCCTTGTGCAGTGTGGTGTTTGGTGGTTGCTCAGGGTCATGAAGACTGACAGGGTCTGTTTCCTTCATCCTCTCTGTTCTGACAGGTCAGTGTTATGTAACAATAAGCATCACACAATACAACAACTAGCTTCGATAATCTGTTTTGAGACAAGTTTTGTGTCTCTATTGTTTTTCTGATAAGCGCACTTCCTTACACTCCTCAACCCAATGGTTAGGGGACTCACATGGGATGTTAGAGAACTAGGCCTAAGTACTTGCTCTGAATCAGGCAAAGTATGGACTCAAACCTCAATTTCACACTTTGCAAGTGAGTGCAGTAATCACTGGCCTACTGGCTGTGCTAGTCTTTTTAACCCTTTTTGGCTTTGACCAGAAATTCTGCAAGGACCTGAAAAATCCTCTCTCAATGACAATTTTACCCAAATTAATACATTCATATGAAAAGTTTCAACGTTTTAATTAGCTGGATTTTCCAACAGGAAAAGAAAACATGAAAAATTTCTGACCGTACTTAGATATTTCTAGAAAGATTTGGGATCCAAGGAAGTTTTGATTTCATCATAGAAAGATGTGTTGATTCTTCCAGCGCAATTTGGATACAGATTTGAAGACCTCTGTTATTTGGAACAGGTCTCACCTGGCTCTTGGCTTAATTCATTTTAAAGACAAGAGGGGCAATTTGTAAAATTGAGATCTAGATTTCATCTTCTAGGAGTGATAAGTTGATTTAAGCCCTCCCTGCTGTTGTGATGTTTTCTGAAGTAGAGAAGAAGGGAGTGAGATGGATGAACATCAAGTAAAAATTTGCTCTGTGCCCTTCACTGTACCATAGCTGATGGGAAATTTTCTAGCCTCTCAAGTCATCATGGTAAGAGTCTTGAAAAGCAGGTGGTGTTCAAGCACAAGCATTTGTCAAGATCAAGTTGCAAGAGAAGGCACACTGAGAGATAGAATTAAATCACATTTGCAGAAAGCTTTGAAATAATCAAATGGAAGATGCCATTGAATTGTTAGATATTAACTTTATTTATTGGAATTGTTTCATCCATCCTTAAATATATCAGCATAACAATATATAAATCAAAGTGAAGAAGGAAATAGCCATAGTGAAAAATACTGGGTGAAGTTCGGGACTGTTGTGAAGAGTGATGAAAGTAATTTGTCAGTAAAGTTGATTTTTGTAAGAGTGAACTGACTCTCATTGGGCGTGTCTACATGAGAGGTTTACTGCAGAGTAGTTTAATTAGCTCTGTGGTAATGTCCTCCAGTAAATGTTGGGACTCCTCCAACCTGGCTCAACATCCAGGATGGACATTCAAATAGCATACCCAGGACCAATAAATGGGCATGGCATAGCATGTGCTGGAGTTTATTTTTGCGTGTTAATAACACATGTGGATGCAACCACAGAGTCTTTTTCAAAAGTTTAGCCATTTAAACTCACTTCTTGTCATGTACATTATCCTACTTTAAGCATAGACTCAGAACCTGGCCTGTTCATGCTTTTATAAGGAACATGCACATTTTCAGAATTCCAAATTCATTCTTTGTTTAATTTATTTACTTCATAAATTAGGGTGTATATATATTTATAGGCTTTGTTCTATCTATACATATATGCACATACATACACATACGTATATACATATGTTCATATAGATAGATAATAGAACAAAGCCTCTCTCTCTCTATATATATATACACATACACACACACACACACACACAGAGCCAGGTCAAGGGGAGGAGGCTTTGTTCTATCTATCTATCTATCTATCTATATACACATACAGACAGACATCGTCATTTGGGCTTAGAAGTCAGATGTGATAACAGTTGCATTATCTCTGTACATACTTTACCCAGGACCATCTATGCTCAGGTAGGCCTTTGACTTCAAATAATGTGTAAGCAAAAACTAAAGTGGGGCTTCAGGTGCTGAGGTATTTTACAAAAGAACATGGCTTGTTAAGTAGAGCTCTGCATGGATATACATAGTTGTCAGCAAGCCTGTCAGCAAGCTAGCTCAAGGAGGCAGAGGGTACAGAGTAAATGATGTCTGTCTCTCTGTCCATACACTTATCCGTGCCTCAAGGTTCAGTCCTAATTCTGATGCTTGTATCTTTAGCAATCTAAGGAATGCATCTTTGTTTACTGTTAGATCTCAGTTTGCTTCATCCTGCAAAACTGAAATGACCCCCCCATGAGGTCACACATACTGAAGACTATATTTGTAGTGAGTGAGCGATAGAGGTTTGTGAATCATTGAACCACTTGGGTCCCTCTAACAAGGCACTTGAGAGAACTTTGCATTGTAGAATGTGAAGAATAAGAAACTGTACTTAGGAGCTGAAAATCCCATAACTATTATCTAAATAGTGATGATCAACATTTTGGCAGGTCTACAGGGTGGATCCCACACAGCATCATGCCCTGTGCACCTAAATTCAGCCTGCCTGGATCAGGCCCCATGCACCTGGATCCCACTTTGCACCTCCCAGATCCAGACCTGTGCAACCCATATCCTGCCCTGTGCTGCCCAGATTGGGCCCCACACCACCAGATCCTGCTTTGTACCTCCTGGACTAGGCCGTGCACTGCCCTAGCCCCACATACCAGGAACAGGCCCTGTGCCATGGCCATCCAATCTTGTGTGCAGGGCCACACTGTCCACCCATGGCCTCAGAAATATGGCAGCTGTGAAGCAGCAATTAACACTGCCACCACTTTCCCCCTACCCAATTTTCCAAGTTGTACAGAGCTCTGTGGACCTGATGATATGACTCCATGGGTTGGATCTGGCCCACAGGCTGAGTGTTGAGCACCCATGACCTAAAATAAGGACATGCAAAGACACAATTACCATCCTTTGCAGGGAGTCCTCATCTAAGAATTGCCTACAGTCCTGAACTAAAAAGAATCAGCCAACAAACAAGGTGATATCTTGTGAGTTCAGCAACAACACTCTGGACACTGCTGTGTCGACCTAACAGTCATTTATTATTATAACTCTCTGGAATCATATCCAGGGGAGATCTTAACAGTTGCCCTCAGTCTATGTATGCAGAACTTTTACTTGCTCTGCCTCTGACTTGACCCCGTCCAGTCCTATGGACGGAGAGTAACCAAGGATGCCTTTGGCTTCTCATGGCAGAGAACATGGAGCGCCCAGTGCTGCAAAACTGCCGCAAGCAAACTGAACCCTGCAGTGCTGAACATGAGGGCTTTGGCCTTCAAGGGACAGTGCAAGGAAAACACAATAAGACACAACACTAGACCTGCTTTGTTCGTAGACAATGAAGTGGATGATTTCCTTAGTCTGCTAATTTACTTAGAAGAGAACTGTGCTTGTCCAGTTAAAAGCAATGCATGAGCGGGGAGGCTGCTCCGATGCACTGTAATTACAGTGCATCAGGACAGACTCTATTAATCGAGCCTGCTGGCGCATGGTAATTACTGTGCTCCAGCTAGCCTCTGCGTCTTGTGTATTAACGTCCCCGTATTTCAAATGGTGCCGGGAGTGCTTTATCTAACGCTCATTTGACAAGCTTTAGATAAAGCACCCCCCACCACTATTTTGAAGTGCAGGGGGCTGATACATGAGATGCTCCAGGCACCTTAATTAGAGCAGCTCTCAGAGCCACTGTAATTAAAGTGCCCCTGCCTCCCCCGTCCCCCGGCCCCCAAGCACATGTAAAAACTTCCTATGTAACTGAGAAAATTAAGATAAACAAAATAATGGTTTAGAAAGCCTGTGCCATGAGTATGATTAGAGCAAGGGTATACAGCAGACACGTTTAGAACCAGCAGTGAAGCCCGTGTCCTTGGCTACAGAACACTGTAATTTTCCGTGGCAATTCCAAATAAAAGATATGTCTGAATAGAAGGTATACAGGTATGGTTTAGCCCTTTGTAATCACAAGGGGTATCATTCTGTTTCCTTTTTTGTCATCTCAGTGGCTGGTTTTTGGTCATCCAAGTGAGGATTAGAGCGTTTATATGTAGGTAATGATTGTTTCTCAGCAATGTGACCCCTTAAATGGATCCACACACTGTATGCACAGACAATACACTGGCCAGAAAGAAAAGAGTAAGCCCAAGGCTGTATGGCTCACTGAGGCAGCTTCTGGCCTAGACGAGAGACGGGCCTGAGGAGGACAGTGGCTCAGCTTCAAAAGGTGCACTAGAGGTGGGCCTGGTGGTTAGAGCATAGTGCTAGGAAATCAGAACAGGTTCAAGCCTCTTCTGGGAAACAGGGCCAGAACCTGGGTCTCTGTGTCTCAGGACAGTGCCCTAATTACTCAGCTACTGGGGATAAGACTTGGACAGGCCTTACTTCTCCATTTTGTTTCTGGGAATAGCACTCAGGTATGTACATACACATTTGTCTATGCAACCAGAAAACAGAATCCCTTCCAGAATATGAGAACCAAAAATGCTAGTTAGTTAAGTAAAAAGCTGCCACTTAGATGACCAACAAGAAACAGAATGCCACTGCAGGAATGCTGTTTTCAGTTCATACCCAGATTTCAAGGCAACTTTGAAACTCTCAGGTGGAAAACCCCCTATATTCCTTTCCTCCCACATTTATTCCATCAGTGTTTACTTGGCTTTGGATTTAAAACTCAACAGCGCTGCTGTGGAATCAAGTTTTCAAGCTACAGCCAATCTCTCACTTTGAGCTGCTATTCTCCATGACAGATCCTTGCATAGGTGGACTAGCATGGGTCATTCCAGTTGAGTTCATAGACATATAGCTTTGACTTTAACCAAGTGTCTGTTGAGGTAGCACTTACATTCCTGTTGATGCCAAGCTTGCATTGCTGTGATCATTGTGAATTAGTAGACGATGAGTGGAGAAAGATGCCAATTAAATGGTTATGAATAGTCTGAACAGGCAGAAATTCAAATATTTATGAAACTGTGGTTCCTTGCTCCATCCCAGTTGAAAACATGGGGAATTCAGTGCCCAATCAACCAGTTACAAAAGGATCTTAGTAGCAAAACTGCATTCTGAATTTTTTTAAGTGATAGAAGCTCATTACCTAACTTGGTCATGCTTTTAAACAAAGCACGCTAGTATCTTCAGATTCTCATCCATTCTGCTGAGACACTGAGAAAACTGTATTGTTTCCAAACATCTGGAAATAGACTTAATAACAATACCTTGCTTTAGATGGAAACAATCTTTAAATTCTCACCCCTACAGAGGATTATTTAACCTGGAAGGCAAAAGGTATGTAGTTCAATCCTTTCTTTGTGTAGGTGAATAAAAGGTTTCTTGATACAATTAATGAAAAATATAAGCTTACAACAGAAAAGGAAATATTTTTTCACAACGCATGTAGTTATCCTACAGAATACACTACATGCTGTTTGAGAGTTAGAGACCTAACTGAGGTTAACCACATGCCAAACTTCTTAAGTATATGAATTCTGTGGTAATGCTAACATGTTCAAAGTTAGGTATGTGTTTAAATACCTTGCTGAAACACAGAGTAATTCTGTAGCAGAATTTTAAATAGGCTCCTTAAACTTACCTGCATTTTACCAAAAACATTTGTTGCTATCCAAGGTGAGTGATTAATTGAAAAGGGATAATTTATTTGATTAATTAGATCTTACTTTTTCCATATAATTTTTGTAAATCGCAATCATATCACAACAACTCATGAATTAAAATGATCCAATGCCATTTCTTTTGTAGTTCATTTTGAATGTCTAACTTGGTCTTAGAAATCAACAGTGCTTTTAAGGGTTTTTGTACTATCTGAACGTTAATTCAAGCTAAGGTAGGGGTTGAATTTAAAGCTATTCCTGATTAACTCCATGTGTAGACAAGCTATCACTTGAGAGCTGATTATCAGACACATCACATATTATTGTTCTATTCCCATTTGTACTTAAGTTTCAGGTACCCATTTTTGTGTAAAAATTATTTTCTCTGCTTGTGAACACATGCAAGCCTCATAACACTTTTACTGGGTGTATTCCTGAAAGTACATACTTCAATCACACGCATGTTCATGGAAAGGGAACCTGCTTGCAGTGAATCCGCGTACAGGCACTGAATACTCACAGCCATCTTTCTGCAGTATACAGCCCCTTCCTCCCCAGCTCTAGTATCTGTCCATGCCAAAACATACTTAAACAAACCTTTTGCTCCAGAACAATACTGATAATAACCAGAGTAGTTTGCCAAGAAGCCAAGATACTTACAGCAGTGCACCTTTGATTCACATTGCTCTTCAGTACCAGGTATTGACCACTGTTAGGGACAGGGTAATAATGGATTCAATAACCTCATAGTATAATTTAGAACACCAAATCAAAGGTTGATGTGATGGATTTGGGCCAGATAGATGAAAGTGAACTGTGTACCAAGCAATCTCAGCCTCTCCTATTAGCTTTGTAGAAGCCTTTACCTCAAGTGTTCACTACAGGAAGCAAAGATTATACACTGGATAGAATGTTAGCTAGAGATTTAAATTCAAGTTCTTGCTCTGCCATGAACTTCCTTTGTCACCTTGGGCAAGTCACTTAGGCTCAGATAGGCTTGAAATTAATGGGAATTAGATGCCTGAGTTTCTCATAATTCCTTTGTGCACCACTTAGCCTTTTCACCAGGATTCATGTGTGAATAAAATTAAGGTGCTAAGACTTTAGGCTGATGGGGCATTTTGAGTGCTTACAATTAGCAGTAAGCCTCCCATGTGGAGAATGAACACTGTAATTGGAGCTCTGAATAGTTACAGCAGTTCAGAGAAGGTGATGAAAAGCACTTTGAAAATTAAAGGACAGTAGGTCACTTATTTTTAAATGTAAAAGAAATCCCATCTTATACATATTTTACGCATGTTGCAAGGCTCTGTCATAGTGTGCATGATGGGATATGACAGACATAACTCAATTTGATGCATCAAATATGACATGTGGGCCAGTAAATGTAAAGAGATAAATAAAGTCTAAGAATGAGTGGAAGGGAACAGACAAATGGACACACAGTTTCACCACTGAAAAAATCTGGGTCTGACATTAGCTTCTGGCTAATCTTGGATTGTGGATTTTGAAGAATCAGCACAAAAGATGTTCATTTTGCCATCTTCTTTCTGCAGTATGACATTATTGTACATGACTGTTTCATCAGGCATTGACCTTCAGATGCTGTGATGTGACAGCACACAAATGGCACTAGAATATGAGATATTGTACTATCTGGAAATTCTAGGTTGCAATGTCTTTGCACTATGATTCTCAACGTTAACAGTATGTTTGGTTTCACATATCCCTGGGCTTTTGAGGGGGCAGTATGAGGTTAGGAATGCATTTTTTTTTTCTCTTCTCAAACCATATAATTTTGTTTTTGTTTTTTACAAGAGTGAAAGGTATGTTAGTACCCGAAGTCAGAGATTCAGTGAGGTTGAAGATGTACCTAAGCTTGAAGGACAGCTTTGGGTTTTTTATTTTACTGTGGGAGGCAAGCTCAATAGGAAAGAAAATATAGATCCTTTGTCAGGCAATGGGCTATTCTAATCCTCTTTGAAGAGAGAGAAATAGAACCAGAAAAGGGCCATTACTGATGTCAGCCTTGATCACCTACTTGTCCATTTATCTTTCAACCCTCTCTCCAATTCAGTGCATACATTTTTTCCATGCTGCATAGGAAAAAAACAGTGCACCCCCTGAGTGCACTGGTCCATCCCCTGACAGCTAGTACTCCCCACTTAGGCGATGGGCAGCGGAGGCAGGCAGGAGTACCAGTATCCCCCTGCGAGTGCCAACCAGGGAGTGGGGGTGTCAGGAGAAGCACTACTGGCACTTCCAGGAGTGCCGCTGGAACTTTCCAGTTGGCGCAATTGGCTGCAGGGAGCCCTCTCCCCCCGTGAGGGGAGCCTCTTCCCCCCCCACTTGGTGTGATCAGCCACGGGGGGCCTCCTTCGCATCCGGTCACTGACTGGCCACTGGTGGAGGCACGTGCCCCCCCCAGCTCACAAGGCACTAGTCGCCCATGGGAAAAACTCTCCATCAACATTGGTAAAGATGCCACTTCTTGCTCTTTTGAATCACTCCATAAAGTTTACATTTGCCAAGATGTTTATGAATCACTCCCATCCTATACTGGTTAGGCTAAGGATGACCTGTGTAGTTTTAACCTATGACTTCTGTTTTCTTGGTAATATAGTGGGTCTAGCATTATCTCATCCACCCTACCACATCTGTCTATATCTCCCATTTGTTGCATCCTGTTTTATATGCAGATTGAGAGCAGGAGCTTCTTTATTATATGCCCATCCAGCATCTCGCATTGGGAAGGGACATGAGTCCTCTGGTGTTCTGACATATTGTTTGTTGGATGCAGAATAGACTAAATTAATCTGGCATGGTTTAGACTGAGATGACCTGCCAGGTTTGAGTAAGGGCTTGGACTAGATGACCTCCTGAGACCTCTTCCTATCTTAGTTTTGTAGGTATAATAGTAGTAGTAGTAGTAGTAGTAGTAGTAGTAGTAGTAATTACTTCTTGGCCTCTAGTAAACTCATATAAAGTATAATAGAAATAATCTTTTTGGAGGCATAAGTGGTATTTTAGAGGGAGAATCTGTTTCCACTATGACAAATATGTCAAACATGCATGTCTGTAGATAACCTGAATGCATATTCCTGGGAGATATCTACCTATGTCAAAAAGAAAGTATAGATCCCTTTGGGCATTTCTACATAAGATGCTAACTGTACAGCTTAATAATACTGCACAGTAGTGTCACAGCACCAACAGTGCTAATATGCTACTGTGCAGTAATATTAGGCTACTGCACAGTAACATCAGTAAAAAGGCATTCACCACTGGTAAGGCTCAGTAACTCCAGTTACTGCACATTCATATAGTACTTGATTATATAAGTACTAAATTTAATGTGCTGTAACCACTGAACATTAATGAATGTGTAAACATGCCCCTTATGCTTAAAATGTTGTTACCTTAAAAGTCTCCTGTCCTAAAGAATGAAATACACTGGATAATAGTAAATCTCAGGGATGCCAACAGTTATGAAGCCAATTAATTCTGGTCACTGCAGGATGAGATGGGACTCTAAAAGCATGTCTACACTGCTCCAAGAATGCCCAAAGGAGACTTCTTCTTAGACCAATAAGCACATCCGTAAGAAAGATTATAGGTGCGGGGCACATCCAAAGGGAGTACAGTGGCTGTGCCACTCCTTCCCTCTCCCCCTGCTTCCACAGTGTAGCTCAACAGCTCCAGTTCCCCACAGCCCCAGATGCTGGGGTCCCCTGTGGAGTCCAGACTGTGCCATGGGAGCAAGACACAGACTTTTTAAAGTCCCCAAATCAGACAAAGATCAATCTCCCCTGCCTCTCAACATTGAGTCCCCCTCCACTCCATGTTCAGTGGCACCTTCCCTCCCCTCCCACTACCTCCCTTACTCTCTCTACTTACACCCTCTCAGGAAGAGGATACCTGCCCACCATTGCTACTGTACCCAGCTGACCTGGGGACTGGGGAAGCCCTACAGCTTCTCCTGTATTACTCCAGCCAGGGCTGTGGGGAGCTCCTGGGGGAAGCTGTGTAGCAATGTTGGTTTGCAGAACCTTAAAAGCCCTATATTCCACCTGCTAGGTGCCTAAGTGAAGTCAGGCACATAAATGTGATCATATTCTACCTTGATTGAGTCCATTAAGCATAGCTCATGCCAAAGGCAGATGCTTGGGCACTTTCTGTGCCTTAGTCATAAAGCTAATTTGATGGTGTATTAACATTTTTTCAGGGACCAAAGCAAGGTGATATAGGATCCCACTTAGATGACTAAGTATACACTGATATAGGATCCCACTTAGCTGTCTAACAAGTGGAAGTGGGTCAGGCCCTTGAAGCTTTAACTGTTGTAGAGAGTTCACAGAGTGTTACTGAATCAGCCCCTAATCGTCTAGGCTGGGGACAAACATTACACATATACCAGTTTAAGTGATCAGAAACTGGTTTAAACCTGTAACAAAACAGATGTTTGGTGCACATAAACCAGTTTGAGAATGGCTGAAATCAGTCTGAGATAAACCTGGTTGAATGTAGTATCAGACTTAACTGATATGGCTCAAACCAGTTTATGCAATGTCTGTCCCAGACCCCTTGTTGGTTTAAATTAAATCAGACTCCCCCAGCATCCCTCTGGGCTGGGCAGTGGTCTTTGCTCCACAGCAGGGCTGGCCTCTCCCCTCTGCTCCCTGGCTGCAGCATCAGCAGTCTCTGCAGGCATATACCTGGCTTCTACTCCCCCCCCCGCCACCTCTGCTAAGCAGGCATTCCCCTGTCCCTCACAGACACCCCTCAGTATTAGCTAGAAGACCACATACTGGCTACCTCCAAGCTGTGCCACATGGGACAAAGGTAGAATAAACAGAAAGCTGGTAATGACCCTCTGTTTTCCTAATGGGCTAATAAACACTGAGTTAGAGGTGATAAATATTCCTGTGGGGCCTGGCCATGCCCCGCTCAGCTCAATGAAATGGAAGGGAGGGCTGCTCTAGTGCCCCTACCCACCCCTGGCTTCTAGCCTGAACCACTGCAGGCATGTGCCTGCATTTCTGGGATGTCTGTCTGGTTACAAAACTGATTTAGCCTAGCCAAGTTAGACTAACCTGCAAAGACTGAATCAATTCAGGCCCAGGCGTTTTGAATGTCTGTCCTTAGCCAAAATGACAGGAGGAAGTGACTTGCCCTCATCTTTTCAAAGATAGTTATATGGCATTATATGTACTCTAATAAGGTTGCTCCAAAGCAGCTAGAAGCAGGAAATAGGAGTCAGAAGCAGGAAGGACCTCACATGAAATCTCTTGGAGAAAGCATTCCATATTCAAAGGCACTAAAGTTAGCCATTGGTTGTTTAACAGGGAGAGTGAAAATATACTTCTAATTACAAATTCCCTGCAATTTCACAGCTCTCTGAAGTTGGATTAAAATATATGCAATAAAGTCTAAATTAAAGGTCTCCTTAATGCCATATTATTGAACAATGACTTTTTAGATGGAGAGGCTATAATTAAAGGAATTACTCTGTTCGGTATCATCAAGATTTAAAGTGTGGGCATGGTCAGAGAAATAACTTTAAAAAGAGCATCTTCTTACTCAACAGATCTGCTTCCTGCTTGATTCTGACTCACCTCTGCTCTCAGTGAAGCTAGAAACCAATGCTGTCAACTGTTAGGAATATATAAACTAAAACAAAGAGTAAGCAGGATTCTTTTCCGCTTGTCCACCAAAATTGTCAGCTAATTACTGACAGTGAATCTTTACTACGAAGGAGCAGATAAGAGGCAGAAAGAGCACTCCAAGATTTTCACTTGCAGGCTCAATGTGCAGACATTAAATATCTAGGATGGGCAATCATGGTGTTAAGGCACAGGTCTGGGTCTGAGGAGATCAGGACATTCCATGCATGTTATTTAAACTCCCTGGGTGACAGCGAGCAAGGCAAGCAAAGCCCGACTCAGCCAAGCCTTAGGTATGTGCTGAAAGTAAAGTACATGTATTATTGAGAAGATTTTTTAATTTCTGTTCCTCACTTTCTCATTTTTAAAAAGGATGTACTAATTTATCCTTTACCTTGGCTATTTAGACTACATGGCCTTTGGGGCAGGGACTGTTTCCTATTATGTGTAATGCAAAGAAAACTGTCGCTTACACAGTCATTTCTAACCTGACTTCAACTGAAGTCAAAAAGAAGTTTGTTATGGCAGAAAGACATTAAAGAGCCTATTTAGCTCTCTCTGATTATCCTAAATCTCTTTTACTCTGTGTTCATATTGGGAACCTTTATACGTACAATAAATTTGAAGTAGGTTTACTGTGCAGTAAAAATACTATGCAGTAAGTCTACAGGGGAGCATATGTACACATGCTCACTCTTGGGAGCAGATTTGCTCCCAGCCTGCTCAGCCCCGCTGCAGCAGCCAGGGGGAGTTCCAGGCTCCCCCTGGGTGCTAGCCCAGGGACTGGCATGGAGCACAGGGCCAGGAGACAGCTGTCTCTTAGTGAGGCTAGGAGATTGGGCTGCCTCCTGCCCCCACCATGACGTAGTGCAGGGCATGAGAAAGCAGCTCAGCTGAGCTGCCTCCCGGCCCCTGCCCGATCTTGCGCTGGGGACGGGAAGTCAGCCCAGCTGGACTGACTTCCCATCACCAGCCTATGGTTGAAATGTTTCAGCTTTCAAAACATTTTGACCAGCCTCATTTTGTTTCGAGGCTATTTTGGTGGCCTTTGTTTCGTTCTGATTTTGCTGTTTCGACCAATTTCAAGACCAAAACAGTGTTGGAATGAAACAGCCACTGAAATTTTGCACTGCCCTACAAGTTAACTATGAAGTAAACCAATTTACTGCACAGTAAGCATCTGCACATGTAGATGGTGACACTTACTGAGTAGTAAATTGGTCTTTTTCTGCACAGTAAAGCATCTTATGTAGACATACGCTGTATGATATGCAAGAACTCAGGCAAAGTCTGATTCACAGCCCAATACTGTGGAGAGGAGCCCTTTCCTAGCATAGAAGACATTGGCTCAGACCTACAATGCCTTCCAAAAATAATTCTTAGCTGCTTTCTTGTCGCTACTGTCAATGTATGTCCAAACATCAGCTAATGTGCTGTTAAAGAAATACCATTTAATTTAATTTGGTTGGTCCAGGGTAATCATTTTATCACCTGTTGTAGTTTGGCTCTGAATTTCTTTACTTTCTCTTTTCTGGTATATGCATCTTTTTAGCACCTTCTTACCCCCCTCCTCATAGGTATGCAGTGTCCACAGGTCACTCTCTGATAACCCATCAGTGTGTAGTACTCAGTACTCCTGAGCACCCCAAGCAACATCAACAAGGAAGCAGAGCTTGCCTTCAAGCATCTAGGGCAGGGGTTTTCACCTTTTTAAGTGTACCCCCAGCAGCCCCCTTTTTAGTAAGTGTACCCGGTGGGGTGGCGAGGACACTGAGCTGGTTGGGGGGAAGTGGCAAGTGGCCAGATGCAGAGTGGGGGGCGGGGGGTGACAAGCAGCCAGAGACGGAGTGGGGGCATGGTGAGCGGCAGAGCGGCAGCAGCTCAGTGTCTGCGCAGCCCTGCTCTCACCCCGCTCTGGCTCTGCTCCTATGAGGCAGCGGCACAGCGTGGCTGTGCTCTGTCCCTACCTGCCCCCACATTATCCCTGGGATCTTTCAAAGTACCCCCAGTTGACAATTCCTGATCTAAGGCATCAGTAAATTCTGTGAATGATAAAGTCACATGCCTTGAAAGTAATTCAAAGAAAACAGCCTGCTGATCAGGGGGCTGCCTAGCCAGCTAGTGAAAAATGATGAGTAGAGAGGCTTAAGGCACTCAAAGGTAGTTGGGCCTAACTCCATGCTAGAAGAAGGCACATTACTCTGCTCAGGATGCTCAGTTACGAGCTCTTTCCTTCAGTAAGTTGCCTGACTCCTACATCTCAGGTGAGGCCCCTCACCTCCAACTTCTATTGCCAATCTCAATCTTTCTTGGACCCAATGAATATTTATATATAGGAAACAAAACAGCTTCAGCATGGAAGTCTGAAATAGACTTACCACAGTCCAGGGTTGTTGGAGACATGAGTTCAAAACCCTTCTGTAAATCAGGTCAAATGGGGTTTTGAAAGCCTTCGCTAAAGGGCCAACCTCTGCCATTGGGAGCCAAAACAGATTCATAGGAGAGTAGCACATGGTGCACACAGCTGTTTGTACACCTCTGCTAGTTTGGTAGTGGGAACACGTAGATACAGTCCATAGGACCAGAAGAGAGAGAAGTAACCAAAAAGGCAATGAACAGGAGAGGGAAAAGAGATACACTGAAGTATCTCCCTCCCTGCTTTAACATACTGTAGGGGAGACCTACAGTTGAGGGACTGTAGGCTTCCATGACCACAGCCCGCTCTTTGGCGAGAGAGGCAGCAAGCTGCTGGGAAGAGATGGCCTCCACCTCTCTCCCCTGGGGAGGAGGCTCTTCTCAGCCAGGCT
>NW_017728922.1:15417320-15475175 GCF_001723895.1 Crocodylus porosus
CAGCCCCTTGCAGGCTGAAACTCTGCCAGCCTGCAAGGGAAAAGCCACAATTGCCCACATTTTTATCCTTTAAAGGAGAGCCCATTTCTAAAGTTTGTTTGTAACCCTTTCTTATATTCTTGTGACCCACTTCTGTGTTGCAACCCACAGATTGAGAAATGCTGGTCTAAGCCCCTTTGGAGTTTGGCTGCAGAGCTGAGGGTTTCTGTCTTTGTACAACAGTGCCTCTGCCTCATGTGTCAGAAATAGCCCTCACCTTCTCTGAGATAGCTACTGGTTGCACCAATGACCTCTTACGCTACCTGTTCTTAGAAAGATGTCTGTATTATTAACCTGACTCTTGTGTGCAGTAACAGCCTTCTATTCTTTGCCGTAGCTCCTGTGACTGTTTTCATACCCTCTGCATGCATTCTCTAATCTTTCCACCACTTCCCTGTATTTTATGCCTTGGATATGCCTCCCTTCCTTTTAATTATTTTTTCAAGCTACCTTGCTTGTCCCTGTTGCCCTGTTTTATTTAATTTATTGCTCACTAGCCATCATAACCCTGGGGCAAGCTTTTAATTTATCTCTCGCTCCTTCCCATCTCCTCTCCATGTCCTTTTTCTTTACTAATTTTTCCCATTTGATTTCACCCTGCACTTCCCCCAAATTATCTTCCCCAAATTGTTTTGATGTATTTATTTCTCCCCATTTTGAGTTTTGTATTAGTACTAATTAGGCCTACTGGTCTGACATAGCTCTTTGATATGTTCCCCCATCACTCACCTTAACATTCGAACATCAGATCCTCCCAGCATTTTAGAATTAATTTAGGAATTATTTCCATCTACATTCCCATAGAAAGGAAAGATATGGTGCTTTTCCTGTGATATCTTCACATACCCTGTAGTGGGATCTATTAGCCTGGATAGGAGTTCAGCTGCTTCTGTGCTGAGTCATCCGAAGAGGTGCTGGCATACTGTGTAAAGATGCTGAGTAATCCATGCTCATTCAGTTTAGCAGCTGGAGCTAGTCAGATCCAACCAGGATCTAAGAAATATCTGTGCTCCTGTTGGCTCTTACTTCTCCTCAGTGCTTAGTGGTAAGGGTGAGATTGAAAAGAGGTTTAACTAGAATTTAGACACTTTAATCCAAAACTGCAATCCAGACATTTTAATCCAAAACTGTAAAACCTTTCTCAGTAGCTAAATTTGCTAAGTTTTTTCCTGTTTGACTTGCAAGTTCTTTAGGTGCCTGCTATACTGCTTCAGTGCAGGCTGGAAACTACTTTAGTCCAAGCAGCTTATCACCTAGATCCTGCCTTAGCCAGCTAGATATCCAGAAACCAGATAGGGTGCCCCCTCCCTAAATCCTTTAAGGGGGCTGATCAGGTAGGCATGCCTAGAATCTAACCCCCATTGACAGGACTGGATTCATCACATCAGAGTGGTGATGCCACCATGCCCACCAGACTCTGTAATTTGCTGATTAGGGCATGAACCACGTGCCCCCACAAGCTGAGGGGGCACAGCAAGCTCCTGCAGGCAGTGGTGATGCTGTTGGTAGTGGGAGCATGGTGGTGGCAAGCAGGGAGCTCCCACAGGCAGCCACAGCACTGGCGGGGGAGGCGGGGGTCAGCAGTGACTGTCCTCAGGCACCACCAGCAGTGTCAGCAGTGCCTTTTTGCAGGGGGTACACCGCTATGCTCAGGGGGTGCACGTGCACGTGCACCTGCGTGCACCCCTTATGCATCGCCAGTGGATTAGGGCATACATCTAATTGATAATCTACTCCTATGCACAGCATGGCAAATCCTCTGGCACTGTAGATGGATTCCACTGCAGCTATAGTGGTTTTAATGAGCTGCGGATCTGCTCCCCATTTTTTATATATAGAGCTATTTGCTTACATACCACCATTAGGTGTTGCATCAGAAAAGAAGGATGGAGACTTTCTGCTACCTCAGAAGCCTCTCTCCACAGAGACCTGAATAAACCTTCCTTTTAGGTAGTCTGTAGGTAGGGCCCTCAGCCCACAGATATCTCACCAACCAGCTACAAACAACAGTTTACATTCATCTCAGGCTGACGGGTGTTTTCCCTGTGTTCACAGAATACAAAGGAAAGCTTCAAACAAATTTAAGTCAACTGCTAGAAAACCAGAAATGAAAGGAACAGTTTTACCTGGTTTGCTCCAGATTCCATAGTCAGAGGAGACTTATAGTAAGATTGTTGAGAAATGTAAAGTGCATTGGATTTAGTATGGGTTTTCGGTTGTAGCTGTGTTGATCTAAGGACATAGGCAGCCGTGATTCTTTGGGTAGATGCAATATCTTTCATTGGACCAACCGAGTAGTTGGGGAAAAACAGTTTGCAAGCTTTTGGGTGCAAAGCTTTTGTAGATGAGCCTATGAACTTCATTTTATAAATCTACGAAACACAAAAAATAATGGATTCAATATAGACATTGGATTTATGACACATTACTACCTGCCTAACATCTGATTCACTAGACCTAACGTCTTACACTTTTCTTTTCCCCCTTCCTGCTCTCTCCTCCCCTCCTTTTCTGCCCTTTGTCTTCCTAAATTTCCAGCTATTTGTCTTTTCACAAATAGCCTCTTTTCTACCTTGAAAATCTACTACTGTAGCATCTCCCTTACTCACCTTTGGTTTTTTCACCCCTCATCCCCCACCTCTCTTCCCTGCTCCACCTTTGGTTTTCCTAATTTCCACCTATTTACATTCTCACTGACATCCTGTCACACTTTTAGCTTCTTTCATTCCTTGGATTCTCAGAACATTAGAGACTGCCTATGCCTGAAGAAGTGTGATTGCACCTGAAAACATACAAAAAACTTTTTTTGCAAACACTCAGTTTGTCTAATAAAGGATATCACATCTACCTTGCCTGCTTTGGATTGAGTATAAAGTTATACACTTCTCTTTCTTTTCCTTTTTAAAACTCTAAATAGTTAAAACAAAACCCGATTATATTTCAAAGGAACTCATGTTTGGACTAAATTGCAAGCTGAATAAGAGATGTGTACCTTTCTGTTAGAACCAGACTAAAGGCTTTTGTTTTATTCGTTGCCCAGTTTGTTTAGAGACAGTAAGATACAGGAGAGGTTGTATAAGATATTGGATAATTTATCTTCTTTTGTGTATTGTGGTTCTAAAGTTATTTTGTGAAATACCTCTCTCCTCTCTCTGTAGTGACTGACACAATCCATCTGCCTTTTCCAGCAAATGGTTCTGCCGCTCATTTTTATAGGCTCTGTGGAATAAAGGGGTTATACATAAACAACAATATCTGTATTTGCAGGGGAGGAAGGCTAAATTTGATCTTTACTTTAACCTGTTGCAAGCAAACTGGACAATTAAGAGACTGAGTCAGTTCCATCTGGAGGTTTTCTTATTCAGAAGGTACAAAATTGTCAGTTTTATGGTACACATAACCGTAGCATTGAAAAAACACATTATATTAGTTGGTAATTTGATAGCAGAGTGGATCTTGTTGCAGGAACTTTAAACCAGTAAAAATAATTTCCATACTGCTAAGCTGCTTGCTTTCCTCTCCCTAGCAAACAGATGATGTAAGAGAGAATGTATGCTCTAGAGCAGTGGGGGCCCAAGCTTTTTGGCAGTCATGCCACAAACTAGCCCCACAGCCTCCCAAAGTGCCACTCCATTCCTCCTCCCTTGCCTGATTTGCTCCTCTGCGTTCTGCTTCCTGCCCTTTTGCTCCCTGTCTAGCCTGTTCCTCGGCTTCCTGCCCTGTGTTCCACTCCTGATCTACTCACCTGCTTTCTGCTCCCTGCCCTATCTGTCAGTGTGCTGCCTGCTGCCTTCCTGGTCTGTTTTGGCTGCCTGTGCCCCTTGTAGCATGTATGCCACGGGTTGGCCTCCCCTGTTCCAGAGAAACAAGACATCTTTGGCTTTATCTGACAGCATTAGCTGTACCATGAATAAAATGTAAAAAATCTACACAGTTCATGTCTGGCTTCCTATTTGGGTTGCTACTATCCTGGAAACAGCATGCTGCTTCCTTTACTGACTCACTGTGGAAGTCCCAAGGTTATCATTCCCTTTTGACAAAGAGTGTAAGCAACAGATTTCTAATTGTGAGGTAAAGGTAAAGGCCGTGTTAACTCTGCTATGTTGTACATACTGAGTATTTTAACGTATGCAATAAGGGACTAGGGAGTTACCATAGATAACGTGAACATGTTTATTAGAAAACGCTGCCTGTATGGAACGTGCCTAAAATCTTGTGGTGCAAGCAACTTGAATGTTGATAATTTCCAACTCCTGGCATTGATACCTGGAGAATTTCTTTCCTTTGGCAATGCAGTTTGTGCTTATATGTAGGGCATAGAACTGGCTTCACTGAGTACTCTCTTCTCATCTTCTCTGGATGCCCAGGTTCAGGTAAAATCTAATTCAAAGCTTACTGAACACAATGAAAAAAACCTCCCTGTAACAGATTGCCCTCCCCAGTGGCATTTTTTTTCTTTATTTGCTATCTGCCACCTATGATGAGTGCTCTTGCAGCCCCTTAATGCCTCCCTTCTATCTTCTGTCTCACACCCAGCTTTTACTCTCCTGCCATGTCTTGATGCCAATATTATTTAGATGTTCTTACAAGAGGGAGACTGCCTATTGTACTTCTATGTTGGGGTGCCACAAACTGCTTCAACATCTGTTTCAAAGTCTGGTTAAATCTCTCCACTAACCCGTCAGTTTGAGGATGATATACTGTGGTCTTGAGGTGTTTAATTCCCAGTGTTTTACTCACTCCCTCAAACACGTGAGATGTAAGATTTGTTCCTTGATCGGTCTGCAATTCTTTAGGAAATCTCATTCATGAGAATATTTTCAATAACTTCTCTGCCACCTTTGGGCAGACACTGTCTGCATAAGCAAAGCCTCTGGATATCTCATTGCATAGTCCTGGAGAACCAAAATATATTGGTGTCCAGCACTGCTTCTCAACAGCAGCCCCACAATATCCACTGCCATACACTCAAAGGGAACTTCCACCAAGGGCAGTAGCACTAACGGAGCTTTTGGAGGATGACTAAGATTTACTTTTTAACACATGGGACATGATGCGCAGTACTTTGCTACTTCCCATATTAACCCCAGCCAAAAAAACCTTTCCCAAATGCGAGCTTCTGTTTTCTCCCACCCCAAATATCTGCCCATAAGTAGTTCATGAGATACCTTCAGTAGGGCCCTTCGGTATCGCTGAGGTACCAACAATTGTACTACTTCTTCTCTTCCACGTTTTCCACGCTTGACTCTATATAGGAGATCGTTCCTCGCTTAAAATCTCGGAGTTGTCTTCATTAGTTCTGGTCATAGCACCTCCCCATTGCGCCAAGCTAGATGTTCCTGGAATGCCTACCAAAAACCTTCCTCTCAGCTCTTTTCCAATCAGAAATGCTCATCCTCCCACAAGCGCACGACATCTACCTCCTGTTCTACCTCTTCGTCGGATGGAGGTCGTTCAGCCTCGCCAGCAAATACCTCACCCATAAAATCATCCTTGTGTACTGCCTCAGATGTTACTGTCTTCCATCCTCTTATTCCTGCTTCCAGTGGCCTCCAGCTGAGGCCTTCAACTGCCTCTGACTCCTCTTCAGAGGCTTTCCCTTCTGTCCAAATGGGGCGGTGCTGTGGGTCCCCTCTAGTTTTTCTCACCCACCTCAAATTATGTGTCACAGCTTTCTCTTTCCTTTTCTCATGGGCTATCACTGTCAATAGCTCTGGCCAGTCACATCCCAGCATCATCAGATAGGGTAAGTGTTCAGCTACTCCACCTAGCATTCGGCGTGTATTCTCTCCTACTTGCAGACTAACCCACATTCGGTCATGTCTTTAGGTCTCCCCGCACCAGCACTGAATGATTATCAGATCTGTCACTTCCTTCTGTTTTCCTGGTAACACATCTCTCCGCACTATTGTTTGCGATGAGACCGAATCCAACATAGCACATAACTTCTGTCCCTCAAGCCTCACATCAAGCATCAGTGCGGGCCGTTCCTCTCCTGGCTCAGGATGAACTCTGTCCCCATAACCACAAATGCCCTCCTGATGTGCTCATCTGGTTTGTACGCCTCTTAGCATCCTTTCTAACAATGCCTGTTGTCTTTCTGTTTGTTCTTGCAGACCTTGGACTACTTGACATAGCAGTCCCAGTATCTGTCGCTGTGCCCCGAAATCCAAGGTTAGGATCTGCACCAGCTTTCCTGACTTCTCTTTGGACTCAAGGGTTCTTTCTCTCATTCAGACAAACCAGTGTTTCAGGGTACACACTACCATGGGAAACTTCCCAGCCAATGCACCAAAGTAACAGGTTGTCCCCCCCGCAAGCATTTTTTTTCCTTATTTGCTATCTGCTGCCTATGAGGGGCACCCCTGCAGTCCCTTAATGCCTCCCTTCTGTCTTTTGTCTTGCACCCTGCTTTTACTCACCTGCCACGTCTTGATATCAATATAATTTAGATGTTCTTACAAGCAGGAGACTGCCTATTGTATATCTATGTTGGGGTTCTCAGGCACCACAGGCCTTGCCTGCCCCCCGCACCCTATCTTTCTCTAGCTAGATCTACCAGTCTAAACCCACCAGATGGGGTTTGACTCTGAGGTTCTAGCTCCTTAATCTTCTCTGAACCCGTGGCCCTCTTTTTGCTTTTGATATGAAGCCCAGGTTTGCTGACCCAGAGGCACATCTGCCGGGCACAGAGCCAGGAGGCCACAAGTTCAAGGCTGAACAGTGGCCCAGAACTCCCACTGCCCACAGTCACCCTTTCTTTCAGCCTGGACTACTAGCCAAGATTTCCCCACTGGGACCTGGCTTAAAAGTCCTGCACCCAGCTCTGAGATGTTGGTCCTATACGTCTACACACCCTCATGCACTAGACTGCTTGGGCTTTTAGGACTGCATCCAAAGCACTAATGAGGCCTCCTCCTCTCCTACAGCCTCAACAACAAACCACAGTTCTACCCATCAAAAAAATATAAACAGTAAGTCCATGGGCTGTAACCACAAACAAATAAAAATTAAAGGCAGCATGCCAGCTTACATTATTCCATGACTCTGAGCTTCTGCTTCTCACTGTCGGTTACACTCCTCCTTGTGGCTACCACAGCTTCTCTGAGAGTCCTCAGGAGTTCCCCTCTCACAGCAGCTGGACAGGCAGCCAAACCTCTCTGTGGATCTCTTGAGCACAACCTCTTTCCCCTTTGGCTGTTGCCCCCAGCTACCGCCAAGCCCAGGATTTTTATAGGTCTGGCCTGCCCCCTTCTGATCACCTGACTAGCTGGCCAGGCTCAGCTTTTAATTCCTACCCTGCTGGCAGGCTGTGCCCAGAAAGTTCTGGTCTTAAAGGGACCAGCCTGCTTTCTAGTAACAGGGCTAGTGTTCCCTATTACACTCTCATTGACTTGAAAGGGATTTGCATCAGGTACTGAGTATGCAAAATGTCAAAAGGAGCCCCCTTAAACACTGAGCCTATAATATTTTCTTTGGATTTCTTCATTTTTGTTTTAATCATAAACTCTGACAACACCATCAACTAGATGCTTTCCAAAATAGGGCATTCTGTAGCCATGCTTGGGTAAATGGCAGGGCTTGGCATTTCAAGTTTATTTCTGAGCTCTAACTGCTACAGAGTTTGAACATACAAGACACCTAAACCATGTGAATATGCATGATGCCCATCATGAGCATTTAATCACGGGGGAGGCTAATACCCAGCAGGGTTGGGCACCGAGAACTCAGTTTTTTATTCTAGTAAGTGTTTCTTTAAATTCATTTCAACACAGTAGGTCAGAAAAACGAATGGATGATAAAGAGGCATTTAGATAATAGGCAGCATAAGGCAAAGTGAATGGGGTCCTGCAGCTCTTACTACACCTGGGAGGTGAAACTGCTCAGTAATTGTTTTTCCTTATGGAGAACTAATTGTAAAATGAGCCTTGAGTCTGATTAGCTTATGGTGAGTGGATCTGAAGATGTAAGGACTATATATAAAAACCCAGGGTTGCTGCATCATGATGGTGGCCCCTTGGAAAGTACCTTTGAATTGTCCTACCCCATCCTTTCTAGATACCTGAAGTCCTCTGAAGGTAATGGGAAACTTTGGATCAGGTCCTATGGTCTAGTCTTCCAACAAGGATGACTGTTCAGAGTAGTGCTTAGCCATGTTTGGTTTACCAACTTCATATTTTCTAAATAATTACATTCTTATTCCATAAAACCATTCTGTCCTTGGCAGAGTAGCTTTCTTGGTAAACTGTAAGTGATCCATAGATCAGCTACTCCATTCTCAGTGCAGCATGTAGCCAGAAAATCCATCACCATCTCTTATCAGAAGCTAATTCAGTTGCTGTAGTGGACAAAGCTATAATACAGACTTTAGCCATCAGATCATCACTGTCCCATTTACCCTTTATCTGTCCTTTCCTTCCCACTCTAATAGCACTTTATTGGGAGAGACAATGCAGCAGTGTAGTGCAGGATAAGAATGGCAGAAAGAGAAACATGTCTTATATACACACAAGTATAAAGGGTTCCCTAGAGCTGGCACTCTTCTGCATTTGATCCAGGGTCATTTTTGGGGAGTGAACTGAAGGAACAGCTTCTTTAGCTCAGACATGGTACCTCTATAATAGGATCTATCCGTTACAGAGAGGCAAAGGTATAAGGTATTAGCCATGATTCCACAATTACTGAATGGGGAAAGCTCATCCTTCATAGGTCCAAGGCAGCCCCCACTCAAGGCTAACACTGGCAATAACAACCCAGATAACTGGATTACAAACAATAGAGGCTCACATGTTTTAAGAATGAAAGATTCCAGTTTCAGTCCCTGCAGGTGGCACAATTCAGTGTTGTTAGACATAGATCTTAATTCATAGGCTTGGAGCCTTCTGGTATTTGCTTTTTTCATATTCAGGACCATCCAACTAGGAGCTGGTAGTAAGCCAATATCTCTCCTCTCCTCCTCCATGGTAAACGGGGGTTATCAGAAGCATATCCCTTCTGTTTCCTTCCCATTGCAAAATCAAAGGATATTTCTTCGTAGAATCCCCAAGAGGAGGTCAGGGCATAGGGTACATTACACTCCTAACAGAAAGCAGGGAAATAGAATGGAGGTGGCTATTTTCTCCTTTCCCAGTGAAGCACAGAGTCAGGGAAATAGATTTTAGGTCTGTGTGAAGCTTCAGTCACCAATTCAGTTCAGAGGAGATTCAGCCCAATTTGGCAACTGAATCTCCAAATTTGAATCGAGTCAAGAAACCCATTAAAAGGTCTGAATAAAATCTGAAGCCTCCGAATCAATTTGGAAAAGATTTGGAGAGATTCAGATTGGCCGGGGAGAGGCAGGCACATCTGGGCAGCTGCAGGTTCTCCCACAGCTCCTCCAGCTGTGCCTGCCTCTCCCTGGGTAGGGGGAGCCATGGGAGAAGCCCCTACCCTGCCTGGCCCCATCCCCTGCCCAGCCCCAGCCTCCTGGCACTTAAAAAAAAAAAGCCCCACACTCACTGGCTGCAGCAGTGGCAATCAGGGCCCCTGAATGCTCATGGCAGAGGGCCCCCCCCATGCAGTTCGTGGCAGTGGAGGGCAGTGGAAGGCAGTGGGGATCTCCCCTCCACTTGGCACCCACGTGGCAGCTGCCCCATGGCACGGGTGCAGCGTGGCTTGGCAGGGCACTGCACAGCGTCCAGGAGCTGGGGCGGCTAGGGCTGAGCCCTGCTGGGCTCCAGCTGACTTCTGGAGCTGCCTCATCTCCCAGACATCTGTGCATGCCTCTCCCCGGCCAGTCCAAATCTCTGAATCAGCACCAAATCAGCACTGAATCTCTGGTTCTGATTTGGCCAAATCTAATGAGGACAGTGATTTGAGTCACCAAATAGAATCACTGTCCTCCAGATCTGCCAAATCCAAATCAAATACTTCCCTATTCACACCGGCTTAATAGATTTACCTCTCACTGTGTCTGGTGCTAATGCAAGCATATCTGTGGGCCTATAGGTGGATCAGAGTATGCCAGTGAGAACTACTTCAGTCCCAACCAGGGAGTTTTCCTCACTTGGTGCTGCAACTGGAACTTGCACCGCAGCAGCACTTGGGGAGTGGCACTGCACTCTGACTCAAGCAAAGCAGCTGCTGATGCGTCAAATGATTCCCACAGGATGCCACCTGTATTCTAAAGGAGCAGTATGCTGCATATCCCATTGTAAGACTGCATCTTCCTGCCTCATCTATCCCATCCCTGTTTTTATCCAACTATGCTTTCATGTCTCATCTAGCCTCCCTTTTCCACTCCTCTTTGTCTAATCTCTGTCTAATCTATTCCTTTCCTGATCTATTCCTTTTACTGCAGTATTTCTAAGGCACTGATGACAGCAATATTTAAGAATAAGGAACTGAGGGCACTTTTTGGACTTCTCTAGCTTTGTCTGTTTCCTTTAAATTACACACTCGCTACTGTAATATCAATACCATCTCACTAGTGCTGTAATTCTTTCTACAGTAGCGATGGCATTACCAAATTAAAAGAATAGACAGCTGACTTCTGCTTTCTTCCTAAGCCTCTATATTAATATCAAACTTGTAAAGTGTCACAGTATTAGGTAGAGAGACACCGCTCTTTGTCTGAGCAATGAGAGGGCTGATGGAAGTCTTCATACTGCAGGCGGTATGCTGCCAATCCATATAATGCTGAACTGTATTAGCACTCTGATATCAGAAATATGCTTCCAACAGAGAGCTTTAGAAAGCTGAGTGCACTGCCTTTATTTCTGGGCATGTGCATGCACGTTGCTTTTTGGCTTCATGTTTGAAATTAGAAAGAATATGTCACATCAATACAGCCCCCTATGAATTTTGATATTAGTGTGAAAAAAAATCCCTCAAATAAAAACCCAGCTCTGAAAATGTCAGATTGTAAGACAGCTGTGTAGGTGGAAGGGGGAGGAATCCCAGGAGGAAATGTATGTCAGGGTGTAATTCAAAGCTCTGCTTTCATAAATATTTCTTGCAGGCTCTTGGGACACTTTTAGTAGCCACTTCTATTTACCTTACTTTTCCCTTTCTATGCAGTCTCAATTTATCTTCACAATGATTATTACCTTTTCTTTGAAGTAAATAAGACTAGATTATGGGATCCTCTGATTGAAATCTACTCTGTTCAGAAGGTGGAGGGTCTTGGGAAACCAGATGCATCAGCCTTGATTCTAAGAGCAGTTGGAAGTCCCCTCTAATTGTCGCCAGTGGCACAGAAGTGTCTAATGGACCCTCCACCAGTGGAGGAGAATCATTATGGAGTTCTACCTGCTTCAGATATACCCCCTGTCTCACTGTCCTCATGTGACCCTTGAGTCCAGGGGTGCAGCCAGCACAGGAGTCACTTTCTTCAGCCTTACGCCAGTAATGAGTTCTGTGAGCCAGAGTTTATTCAGCCAAGCTAATTTCACATGTAGATGCACCCAGGGACAGCTTAATTTTTGCTTAATTTTCGCATAAGAAACAATGTTATAAATGGGGGATTGGTTCCTGAACCAAGGCCCAATACTCTATTTTCACCAAAAATACACCAGAATTTTGCACTCAATCACTTATAGATGAGTAATATAGCTACATTAATGTATTTATATTGTAAATAGCAATCATATTCATTTGGAAGGACTTCTTTGAGGTGACTTTGCTGGATTTTTGGAAGTCTTCTTTGCTGGAGTCTTCTCAGGAGTCTTGGCTGCAGGTTTTTCTGGAGTCTTGTCTGCTTTCTTAAAGAAAGTGTCCAAGGAAGTTTGGACAGATGTTCTCCAGGGAGATGAACAGCACAGCAAACTTGTTCACTGGTGTGGCGTCACATCGGATCAAGCGTTGTAAGTTGAAACAGACATCATAAAGTTGAAACAGGGTGTCAATTTATAAACGTTGTAACTGAAAAACATTGTAACTTGAAACGTTGTAAGTCAAGGACTGACCGTACATTATTTTCATTTGAACCACATTCACACTCTCTCAGAGGGGAGGCTAGGGTACATCATGGGAAATTTAGTCTAACCAGGAAGCCAGACCTGTGGAGAATGTGAACTTGAGGCATCTAAACCACTACTCCCATGAGACAAATCCACATCCTTTCCAGATTGAAATATTTTGTTATTAAATGTGAAAGATGTTGTTTTTTAGCCAAACTGTTTGAGTATAGTTTTTTCCCACCAAAAATCTAAAGGTTTTTGCAAAATATAGATGAAAGTGAATGTTTGGCCTGATTCCTGCTTTAGCAGCCCTACCCTTGGCCAATGCGTATGGTTCCCAATGCCATCCTGGTGCCCTTTTCCTCACATTATACTGGGCATGTCTACATGAGATGCCTAAATACCTACTTTATTGCACAGGCATTTTGAGCCCTGGGGCACACCACCAGGGAGCCTGAGGGCACTCCAGACCCTGGGCAGGCTGCAGTCTAGCTGTGCTAGCCTGCCTGCACTCCAGCATAGCTGCCTGGCACTACAGTGCCACACAGCTGTCAGGACCATGCCATCCAGATCAGCAGGGTATTGCAAGCTGCTACAGCCTCTGGCCAGGCCTGTCAGGCTCCAGGCCCAGCTGTAGGCAGCTTCTGGCCATCAGGGAACACTCCACTGGCCTGCAGTATACCCCCAGCAGCCTGCCCTGAGCCTGTAGGTGCTGTGGGGCATTGCCTCTGCCATGCAGCTGCCAGTCTCATGGTATGCTCCTGCACTAGGCACTACAGGCAGCTCCTCAAGCCTGGCAGCATGGGGACAGCCACACGGAGACTCAGAGAGCTGGAACAGGGTCCCTGATGGCATCCTCCTGACGCCCATGCCTGTGCCTTCCACCCAGGGCCCCAGCTGGTCCAAGGAGGAGACTGGTGACTTCAGGGTGCTGTGGGGTGAGGTAGAGGTACAGAGCCAGTTTGAGTGGGGCAGGTGTTCCAATGTCCACATCTATGAGGCTCTATCAGGTTGGATGCAGGAGTGTGGGATAAAGGTCAAGGCCTTGTGGGCACAGTAAGTCACCATGACCAGCCACAGCTGGTCTGGCAGTGCCCATAAGTCCATGCCCTTTATGCAGCAACTTATGCACCCCAGGACCAAGGCTGCAGCCGCGCTGTCTACAACAGCACAGGCAACCTGCCCAAGCCCCTGATATGGCCTGACACGTCACCATAGGAGGACCCCATGGGTATCCAGCAGCCTGTCCTGCTGAGCTCGCCAACTGCAGTCTCCACCAGCAGCTTGGGGAGCCCTGGCCAGCACCTGTTTTGCCAGCTCCACCGCCCCAGGCCCAGAGATGAGGTGTGGCTGGCCATGACACCACCGGCTACCAGCAGCACCAGCTCCTCCCTAGGGGGGGTCCCAGCCAGGCACCTACACAGCATGTCCAACCATTCAAGGACACTGACCAGAGCTGCACACCACCACTGGCAGCCAGGATGGAGTGGAGCCACCAGCCATGCCAGCCCCAGCCACGTGGTAAGGCCTGCACTGGGGGGGAGAGGGCTCTCCCTGCCTCTGCCCCTGCCCCGCCCCCCATCTGCCCACGCTCCGCTAGCCCCGCGTTCCTCCCCCTCAGCATTCGGGGAAGTGGGAGACAGTGCAGAACTTTATTCAGCAGCTCGTGCCCCCACAGCAAAGCAGACATGGGCCTCTCACATGTTGAGGAATGTGGGAATGTGTTGATGCTGGCGGTGATGGCCTCCTCAGCTGCGGTGGGCAGGGACATGTAGCACAGCCACAGGTAGCCCTGTAGGCAGTGGCAGAGGTTGCAGAGCATCCCAGCCTTGCTCCCTTTGCTTTCATAATGCAGGGTCCCATACCAGGTGTGCAGGTGTGCCCAGGGCACTATGGCAATCAGCAGCAGCAGGGCTTAGCAGGTCTGGCACCCCTCAGTCCATGCAAACAGCTCCTCATGCACTGTGCATGGCACGTACAGCAGGGGCACACTTGGGGTGCAGCACTGACTTGCTATGGGGCTGGCCCCAGTGTGCCTCCTTGGAGAGGCCCCCTGCTGGGAGTGGAGGAGTGTAGGAAGCTCCTTGTCCCAGTCATCCAGGAGCCCCGCGACCCCTGAGCCTGGACATCATGGGCTGGATGGCAACATAGGACAGTGGCTGGTGTATAGGAGGGGAGGGGAGGGAGTAGGGTCTAAGCTGCAGCAGCAGGTGCTGCCAGGGACTTGGCCTGTCCCATCCTGGGAGTGGGGCAGGGGAGGCAGGCTGCCTGCAACCAGCACCCAGCGGTCCACCGGCCCCAAGGGAGCAAGTGGGGACAGGGAACTCAGTTGGCAGCTGCCTGGGCCTGGACCTACCCAGCTAATTTACCAGGGTCCCATGGCACCTGTGCACACCCAACCCGTGATCTGAGGCCAGGCTGATTTGAGCGCATGGCTTCTGGTACAGAGCATCTTATCAGAGAAATGTTGCAAACTCTCTCAGACAGTTTCTATCTCATGGTTCTGCAGATGTTGGAGCTGTATGTGGGGGAGAGGCCACCCTTGGTAGCCAGGATGAAGCCTTAGGGTTGCTACCACCCACAACTAGCACCCTGCAAATGCGCTGGCTCTACCACAGCCAGATTCAGGACTGCACCATCTTCCTGTAGCAGCTGTTGGTGGCATCACAGGCCCAGATAGAGGAATCTTGGGCCTGGTGGGTGGAGGACATCACAGGACCAGGTAGACCACGAGTTCCAGGCCCAGCTCCTGGCCCTGGAACATGAGTGGCTGGACCTCCTGTGGCAGCAGAATGCCATCCTGGCCAGGGCAGGCAATGGATAAGGACTGCTGGGTGCTGACCCTGGTGGTTGTGTTTATGTCACCCGCTGCCCAGTCCTGGCCCCTGCCTGGCCCCTAGCAGCTGGCCGCTGCCCAGCAGCAGGCCCCAGCCTGAGCCTGGGAGGAAGATAGCCAACATAGTCCCCATCTTTAAAAAAGGGAGAAGGGAAGACCTGGGCAACTATAGGCCCATCAGTCTTACCTCAATCCTAGGGAAACTCTTTGAGAAGATCATCATGCAGCACATCTGCGATGGGCCGGCTTCAGGGATGATGCTCAAGGGCAACCAGCATGATTTCATTAGGGGCAAGTCATGTCAGACCAACCTGAGTGCCTTTTATGATCAGGTCACAAAAGCATTGGATGCAGGTGTCGCCGTGGATGTAGTCTTTCTGGACCTCAGCAAGGCCTTTGACACCGTCTCCCACCCCATCCTCATTAAAAAATTGGGCAACTGTGGCATTGATGCTTACACAGTCAGATGGATTGCAGATTGTCTGAAGGGTCGTACTCAGAGGGTGGTGGTGGACGGGTCATATTTGACCTGGGGAGAAGTGGGCAGCGGAGTCCCCCAGGGCTCGGTCCTTGGGCCCATGCTGTTCAATTTCTTTATCAGCAATTTGGACAACGGGGTGGAAAGCAACCTGTTTAAATTCGCTGATGATACCAAAATTTGGGGTGAGGTGAGCACACTAGTAGGGAAAGAAAGACTGCAGCAAGACCTGGATAGGTTATAGGGATGGGCAAACAAAAACAGGATGCGCTTCAATACTGACAAGTGCAGGGTGCTGCACTTGGGCAGTAGTAACCAGCAGCATACTTATAAGATGGGAAACTCCCTTCTTGAGAGCACAGAGGCAGAAAGGGATCCTGGAGTCATTATTGACTCCAGGATGAACATGGGCCGACAATGCAAGGTCACAGTTGGCAGGACTAACCGCACCTTGTCATGCATCCACAGGTGCATCTCAAGTAGGGCCAAGGAGGTGATCCTCCCCCTCTATGCAACACAGGTCAGGCACAGCTGGAGTACTGTGTCCAGTTCTGTGTGCCCCACTTCAGGAGGGATGCAGACAACATTGAGAGGGTCCAGAGGAGGGCCACCCGTGTGATCTGGGGACAAGAGGGCAGACCCTACAATGAGAGACTGCGGGACCTGAACCTGTTCAGCCTTTGCAAGAGAAGGCTGAGGGGGGACCTGGTGACCATCTATAAACTCACTAGGGGGGACCAGAAGGGTTTGGGAGAGACCTTGTTTCCCCTAGCGCCCCCGGCATAACAAGGAATAACGGCCACAAGTTGTTGGAGAGTAGGTTTAGATTAGACATCCGTAAGAACTACTTCATGGTCAGGGCGGCTAGGATCTGGAACCAACTTCCAAGGGAAGTGGTGCTGGCTCCTACCCTGGGGGTCTTTAAGAGGAGGCTTGATGCCTATCTAGCTGGGATCATTTGAGCCCAGTTTTTTCTCCTGCCCAGGCAGGGGGTCGGACTTGAAATGTTTTTTCTACATGCCTATAAGGTCCCTTCCGACCCGCCTTCTATGATTCTATGACCTCCACTGCCTCCAGCAGCTAGAAGCCCCTGCCTTGGACCTCACCCTGGGTCCCACGCCACCCAGCCCCACTATCTGAGCCCTGCCCCAATGCGCATCCCAGCTCCATGTGGATGCAGTGCCAGAGCTGCCTGTAGTGGAGTCAGGACCACACACCAGCCCTGTTGGCCTTGGACACCAGCTGCCAGAGGGGAAGGCACCCTCATCAGGGGACTGGTGGCTGCCACTGCCCCTGGGCAAACTTCTCGCTCATCACACTCACCATGGTGTGCACAGCCATGAGGGAACAGCTAGAGGCTGGGGTGCTGACTACCTACCCCTGGGCTCTGCTCCCTAGGTGCCCCCATCCCACAAACCCCCACCCAGGGATGGCCCACAAAGGACATTGTAAATAGTTTTCACAAGGAAGTAGATTTTTTATTCTTGGTGAGTGGAGTGGGTGGTGGAGTGGCTCTGTTTGCTGAAGAGTCAGGGGCACTCTGTTTGTTGGGGAGGAAGTGGGGAGGGATGCTGTGGTTGATTTGAGGGAAGTAAAAATTTGTTCTTGTGAAATGTGTGTGCAGTGATCATGGTGCTGGGGATTGGAGTCCATGGGTGACAGTGCAGACAAGCTAGAGCAGGGAGTGCTGGAGAAGGTGGTCATCCAGGGCCTTCCACACCTGGTGCCCTGGCATCCACTTATGGGTTCGCAGCTCTCCTAGGGCCTCGATGGGGAAGGCCTGCCACTGCTGCAGTCCGGTAGTGCTCCTACTGCTAGGTGTCCTCCATGCATTGTGCCTCCTCCTCCCAGGCCTCTCAAAAGAGCTTTGCCCAGGTCTTTCAGATGTTATGCAGCACAGGCTGTGATGATGACCCTGGGGAAGGTTGTGCTTGGTGACCTTGAGGCAGGTGGTGAGGGAATGCCAGTGGCCCTTGAGGCTGCAGAAGGTGCACTCCATCAGGGCATTAGACAGCAGTTGAAGTTGACCTGGCAGGGGTTCTGGTGGCTGGTGTAGGGCTGTATAAGCTAGGGCAAGAGTGAGTAGGCAAGGTCCTTGATGAGGAGGGTCAGGATGGCCACAGTGCCCAGCTGCAGGTCCAGCACTCCCAACATGAAGAGGTCACTCTCCACCAGGCCCAGCAGGCTGGAGTTTTTGAAGACATAGGAGTCATGGGCACTGCCCACCCTACCAGCACTCACGTGTGTGAAAGCCCCACGGTTGTCCATGACAGCCTGGAGCACCAGAGACTGAAAGCCCCTCTGGCTGTAATAGGGGTAGTCTCCATGCAGGATGTGGGTCCCATTCAGGGCCCCAGTGCTCTGGGGCAATCCTAGGGCATGGAACCCCCGCCACCACTCCCAGAGGATCATACACATGGAGCACGGTGTCCCCTAGCATATCCTGAAGGGTGCTGCACACCTCCAGGATAGCCTCCCCTTGCCCATGCCAAGCAGGTGACTGACATACCACAGGTGAAGGTCAGACGGATGTCCATAGGGAGAACCAGCCACGTGCTGCTGCAGGTGGGGCCAGAGCTGCTCCACAAGGTCCTGGATGACATGGGTCATCCTGAAGGCCTCCAGCCACTGCTTATCATCCCAGGTGTGCTGTTGGGTATTCCAACACCAGTCCTGGCTGGCTTGGTGACCCCAAAGGTGGCTGGGCTAGAGGCCCAGGAGGGTGATGTTGGCCTTGGTAGTGGCATCCAGAAGGCCTCGTCAGTGCCCCAGCTGGCAGCAGCTGTGCAGTGGGACAGCACGCCATGGCCAGGCAGGTGGTCACTGCATGGGGGGGAGCTGGGTGGAGTGAGCCAGCCATGAGCCAGCTGTCTGTCAGCATGGCAGGCCAGCAGGATCAGTGCAGCAGCCAGCATGAGTCCACAGCATTGGTCATCACTGCCAGGAGCAAGGGCTGCAGCAGCCATAGCACAGGGAGGCACAGTGGGCAAGGACAGAGCTTCCACATGCTGTCCCTGTGCTGGGCATGCTGCTCCTGGGCAGGGAAGATGCTGGCCAGAGAGCAGCAAGTCAGGCTGGATTTTGAAGAGGGCTGCTGGCTGCTGGCAGCTGCAGCTGTAGCCTGGAGCTCACCCCAGTGGTGGAAGGGGCCCATTTCATGGCTGCACAAAGTTTGGTGCTAAAAGCAGCAAATCTGCTCCCTGTTCCCTCTTGTGTGGGAAGTAGGAATGTGTGAAACAGGCTGTATTCGATTCAGATTTGGTTTGGGCTCGAATTGGGGATAATGGTTCAATTAATTGATTTGGATCACTGTCCCACTTCAAATTCAGCCGAATCTGAAGATTCAACGCTGATTCAGAGAATCAGTGATTCGGCCATAGACATAGACACAGCTTTAAATGTTTTTTCTACATGCCTTGAGGTACCAGGTGCAGTCTGTGAATGCTGCAATGGTGGGGTGGATGGAGCATCCCACAGGAGGGCCCCCTGTGTGGTCAGCGGTGAACCCAGAAGTGGCTAGAAGTACTTCTGGTTCACTTCCAGGTCCACAGGGGAGCATGGGGGGGCATGCCACCCCCTGGCTCAGTGAATGGCCACAGGGGGACCCCAGGTGCCCCCCCGACCCAGGAGGCACCAGTCACTGAGCCGGGGGGAAAAATGGGGGGCTCCCAGCACACTGCCCTGTTGACTTGGAAGTGGACCGGAAGTGTTTCTGGTCCACTTCCGGGTCTGCTGCCAAGTGCGCTTGGGAGCCCCCCATACTCCTGTGGGACACTCCATCCACCCCACTATTGCAGCATTCACGAGCCACCTGGTACCTTAAGATATGTAGGAAAAACATTTAAAGCTGTATCTGTGTTTGAATTGCCAAATTTTTCCAAATCTCTCTGAATTGATTCAGAGGGTTCTGATTCAATTCAGAGAAATTAAAGAATCTCCTGGTTTGATTCAGATTCAGAGATTTGGTCACTGAATCAGGCTGAATCTCTGCTGAATCAAATCAGGGACCAAAGCTTCGCACAGCCCTAGTAGGCAGCAGCCTAGGAGCGCTTACTCAGCAGAAATGTACATCCAGGTAAATTTATCCTGGATCAAATGCATGTGTAGATATGCCCACTCTGTATTGCCATAAATTGCCCCAGAGATATTAAAGGCAGGATCTTATGAGAAAGGGTGTCCTTTTTTAGCAGGTAGAATTGTAATACTGAAAAGACATTTGGTGTGACATTATTGTTTAGAGAAACACATGCAGGTGAATAAATATGCAACATGTTATATGAAATAACTTGATGATTCTCAATTAACATCCCAGTTGCCTTCTTTTATTGACTCCAAAATTACCAAGCTGAGCTGCAAATGTTTTGGAATATAAAAGCGAAAGATTCTTTATTGACATTTTGGAATTACAAATTATGTTTGTTTTGAAAAATGAGAAACTGTCTGTTTAATTGGTTGTAGGTTGCAATTTGTGTGCACTTAGGTAGGAAAAATACAGCTGTCTAGGGGATTGTTAAAGATCACTTTCCTTTGAGTCAGCCAAGTTCATAGCTGGGAGGGAAACAGATCTATATTCTATAAAACCTCATACTAACAAGTAGTTCAGTCCAAAGTATTGCTCTCCAGAAAGAGAAATGTACAGAGTCAGAATAGCAATGGAACTGACAGAGAGAGAATGGATAAAACATTTTGGATTTAAAATGTTAGAAAAGGATGCAAAGAGCAATTTCCGGCTGAGATAAGCTTAGGTCAGTTTGTAACTCTTTGCTTCATGCAGGAAGGTCTCCCTAGACTGAAAGAGATTGTAAATGCTTGGCTGTGGATTGTGATTAGATTGCTTGCTTAGACAGTAATTGCTTCAGGCAAGTACAATATCGCATATATGTTTGTACAGCACTTAGTATAATGAACCCTTAACCTCCACCTGTTACAAATAATGGTAATGAGGTGTTCACCTGGTAGAACTGCTGCTTATAATCCAAGTGGATTCTGGCTTGGATCTTGGCAAAGTATAAGATACACTCGCTCATTGTGAACCCAACTTCTGGGTCATGTTTATTCTAGAGTTTTGCCATTGCTCAGCAGGTAAAATACACGCGTGGCTAAAGAGCAACCCAAATTAAACACAGTAAGGGAGACATGAAATACCTTCACCAAAAAACCCAGTGAAGAAAGAGTTTGCAAGAGAAAGATGATGCCAAAGGCAGCAGTTAAGACTACTAGGCACCTATACACATGCAGCAAGTCTGGTCCGACATGCTGGAATTGCAGCGCGTCAGAGCAGACTCAGTTAATCGAGTCTACTGGAGCAGGGTAATTACTGTGCTCCAGAAGACCCCAGCACCTTGTGTATCAATGTTCCTGTACTGAAAAATGGCAGCAGGGGCATTTTAACTAAAGCTTGTTCAACAAGCTTTAGTTAAAGGACCCCCCCACCACCATTTTTCAATGTGCAGACCCTGAGACACTGGGCACTGTAATGAGAGCAGCTCTTGGACCCACTCTAATTAAAGTGCACCCCCCACCCCACTCCTGGAACATGTGTCCAAATGATGCAAAAAACGGAGAATTTTCCAAAAGGAGGACTGTCCCTGAATTTCAGCAAGTCACAGGGGTTAGTCCCGCTACTCCTAACTCAAAGGGCCTCTTCATATTACAAGTGGTCAGGACCTCCTAGTGGAATGTGGCATATGGAAATGAAGGTGACCTGCCATTCTCTTGGAAGATGCTCTTGAAAAAACACTGGTGCAGTTCAATTAGAAGACAAACATTGTTTCATAAGCACAATGAATGCCTAGCAAAGCTAATACTCAGGGTAGCAGCAGCCTCTAGAGACTGAAGATCAGCATCAAGTCCAAGAAAGGCCTCTGGTCATACTAATTTACTAATTACAATATTTGGGACACAGAAATCTGGGATTTAGGAGTCATTTTAATTAATTATCCTTTGAGTGCATGTGAGAGAGAGAAACAAATGAGGAATGTGGAACTGATATAGTACTGTAAAAGTACTACATCAACAGATGTTGAGAAGGCCGTGAACAGTGACTCTCAATAGCTGCCAGAGACAAAACAGAATAATGCAACAGGAAAGCTTTAGACATAATGGTAGAAAAAAAGTTTATAGGTTGATCTGTACCCTGACTAAGCCTTCACTGTCCAAACAGGCTTCTGTGGGGCCAGATGGAATGTGAGTGAGTCTTGGGAGAGTTAGGCCCTATGACTCAAGAACACTAGCAATGGAAATAGGTAGCCAGGGAGGCTGGAAGACATGATCCTTCCATTCACTGGGGTTGGATAGTCCTGGTATGATGGTGGAGTTGACTGGATAATATATTAATTTAGCCACTGGGGTTCCTTTCTCATCAAAGAGATTCTGAGCTTCATTATGTCTTCAGTGAGTAATATTGGACGTAGCTGCTCCATCCCAGAAGGAGGACTAGGAGGTATTCTGCCTCCTGCAACTTCTGGTTGCACAGTGTACGTCAGGGGTGGGCAATTATTTTTGGCAGAGGGCCACTTACTGAGTTTTGGCAAGCCATCAAGGGCTGTGTGGCTGGCAGCCAGGAGCAGATAAATATTAATTTTCTAAATTTTTAGGGGACCTGTGGAACAGATAGACACATACATTCCACTCTCTCCACAGGGTTGGCCATTGTGGAGATGGGGACTGAGTTGTAGCCTAGCCTCCCTTCCATTCATCCATATTAATTTTGGGTGCTTTGCACTTCTAGTGGAGTACAAAGGAAATTCTCCCTGCTCTCCCAGCATTATGAGAACAGTCCTGCCTCACTCTGACATGCTCCTTGTGTCATTCCTCCTCACTGCATACAGTTTCTCCATCAGAACCTAAGCAAACTTCTTTTGGCTTCCAGCTCTTCCTCCCTGCACATGAACTGAAAACTAACACCCCTCCAGTTTAGTTCTCAGCACCAGTTTCCCTTAAATACTTTGGGACAGCTTTTGTTTCATCTGTTCAGCATCTAAATGGTTTTAGGCATCCAAGGGCAAATATAGCCTTCCATGTTCAACTCCCTGAAAATCCATGGATTTTGTAACACAGCATCAGCCTTAGACACAAAAAGTAGAGGAAGAGGACCCACCTACTTTTTGTATTAGCAGTCTTTCAGGGACTCGAGCTGATTATGCACTTGGGTGCTGAAGTTCACTTGTGTACATAATAGGCAGAATGGAAGCTGGCCCTTCATGCTGTCTTAGCTGCTATCAGATAAGCAGGCTGCCTCTTCCATACCACTGAGAAGAGTATGGTCAGAAGACCTATTTATTAGATTGCAGGGGGATTCTTAGCATAACATTTGCATATATTTAGCTCCAAAGATCAAAACCACCCTTCCTTTCCACGTGTCAGCTTCTGGTAACAACTGAACCCAACAGCAACTTCATGGTTGTGGAGCTCTGGACCTCAGGTTTACAATGGGGCTATAACCTTATTCTGTCTGACAGAGTCATTTTATGTAGTTGCTACTTCTCTGAGTGCACAAGAAACAGATGGGAAGCAATATATTGTTTAGCAAGTTCTAAATAAATCATCCTGGAAAATGACAAAGTTCCACTGTTTTTTCTTCAAATTAGAAAAGTCTAAAACTGTTTTATGCCTAAAACTCCCAAGATGCTGAAGAGTAGGTGGAATCACTGATATTCTCAGCATGCAAAGCAAACTGGCCATTTAAGGAACCAGAAGATGGGGCTTTAAAGAAAGAAGGGCCAGTGTCAAGTTCAGCACCTAAACTACCCATTATGCGTGCATAATGCATTGTTCCAGGCATTGAAACAGGCTACATGTTTATCAAAGAAAGGAAATGTGTTTGCCAATGAATAAAGGCCCTTACAGACATTTGTATAACTCCACAGGTATATATGCAGCTGCATAACGTGTGCATGCATTTACCTGTCTATGTCCACATATGGATACCTTTGCATATGCTACTTAATTCCCATCTCTGGTGTGATGGTTCTAAGGAACCTGCCAATTAACACAAATTATAGTAGAGATGAGGTTATTTTCTTCTATTATGTATTAAAAAGGTGATTTCAAACAACCGAGGACCTTCATGTTTTGCAGTAATTCCCTATTCTTGGAGTCTGAAAGTCACCGGGAATGATATGCTATGCTTTCTCTAGACACCACTTCCTGCAACAGGAGTAGCACCCCACTGCAATCATAGCTACTGGCACTCTCTGAGCATGTGGAGCATTATGAGGTGCCTAAGTGATGGTTTAGCAAACAGATTTCAGAAGCATGTGCTTGTACTTTATCTGATGTCCATGAAAACTCCTTTAAGCAGTTTATAATGCATATCAATGCATGGCTCCATAGATGGTATGGCCAGCAGGGCCCTGCCTTCTTTGACTATGGGATTTTTTCCAAAAAGGATTGCTAGGAAGAGGCAGGGTCCACCTGACAAAGGGAGGGAAGCCCCTTCACAGACAAACTTGCTAACCTAGTGAGAAGGGCTTTGACCTAGGTTCACTGGAGGATAGAAACAAAAGGTAAGTGGTAAAGCTTGTGACATGGAGGAAGTACAAGCATGAGGGGACCACAGGTAAGGCTTTCTTATTCTACCTGAGAAAGTGGGGCAATTGGCTAGTTACCCGAAGTGTCTGTACACAAAGCCTGGGAAACAAGCAGGAAGCATTCGAAGTCCTTGCACAGTCCCAGAACTATAATGTGACTGGAATAACAGAGACTTCATGGGATACTTCACATGACTCAAGTACTGTTATGGATGCATATAAACTGTTCAAGAAGGACAGGCAGTGAAAAAGAGGAGGAGGAGTTGTGCTTTATGTAAAAGAGCTGTACGATTGCTCAGAGCTCCAGTATGAAACTGGAGATAGACCTGTTGAAAGTCTCTGTGTTAGGGTCAGAAGGGAGCACATCAAGGGTGATGTTGTGGTGGGTGTCTGCTATGGACCACCAGACCAGGAGGATGAGGTGGATGAGCTTTCTTCAAACAGCTAACAGAAGTTTCCCGATCACAGGCCCTGGTTCTCATGAGGAACTTCAGTCACCCTGACATCTGCTTGGAGGGCAACAGTGCCCAGGAAATCCAGGAAGTTTTGGGATCATGTTTAGGACAACTTCCTCATGCAAGTGTTGGGGAGGCCAACTAGGGGCTATGCCATTTCTGACCTCCAGCTCACAAACAGGGAAGAATTAATGAGGAATGTAATAGCAGATGGCAACTTGGGCAGTAGCAAGCACAGAATGATTTGAGTTCAGATTCCTGAGAAAAGGAAGGAAAGAGAGCAGCAGAGTAAGGACCCTGGACCCTGATTCAGAAAATCAGACTTTGACCCCCTCAGGGAACTGATGGGCAGGTTCCCCTGGGAGGCCAGTCTGAGGGGGTAAGGAATCCAGGAGAGTTGGTTGTATTTTAAAGAAATTTTACTGAGGGCAGAGGAATGAAACATCCTGATGCACAGGAAGTATGGCAGAAGACCAGCTTGGCTTAGCTCAAAAAGCTTCAATTAACCAAAACAAAAACAATAATCTTATAAAAAGTGGAACCATGAACAAACACCTAGGGAGGAGTATAAGAGTATTGTTCAGGCATGCAGGGATGAAATCAGGAAGGCCAAAGCGCAACTGGAGTTGGAGCTAGCAAAGGACCTGAAGGCTAACAATAAGGGTTTCTACAAGCATGTCAACAACAAGAGGAAGATCAGGAAAAGTGAGGGTCCCTTACTAAATGGAGAAGGCAACCTAGTGACAGATGATGTGGAAAAGGCTGAAGTACTGAATGCCTTTTTGACCACAGTCTTCACAGGCAAGGTCAGCTCCCAAACTGCTGCACCTGGCAGCACAGTTTGGGGAGGAGGTGAGCAGTTGACAGTAGCAAAAGAACAGGTTAGGGACTCTTTAGAAAAGCTGGACATGTACAAGTCAATAGGGCCAGACACAATACACCTGTGAGTGGTTAAGGAGTTGGCTGATGTGACTACAGAGCTGGTGGCCATTATCACTGAAAACTTTTGGCAACTGGGGGAGGTCCCAGTTGACTGGAAAAGGGCAAATTTAGTGCCCATCTTTAAGAAAGGGAAAAACGAGGATTCGGGGAACTACAGACCAGTAGCCTTACCTCAGTTCCTGGAAAAATAATGGAGCAGGTCCTCAGAGAATCCATTGCCAAGCATTTGGAGGACAAGAAGGTGATTAGGAACAGTAAGCATGGATTCACTAAGGGCAAGTCATACCTGACCATCCTGATTGCCTCCGATGATGAGATCACTAGTAGGAAAAATAACATGGGACCAGGGACTGAAAGCAACAGCGACCACAAAACCATCACATTTACTGTCCATTGCAAGGCAGATAAATCTGATAGCAGGGTTGAAGTCTTGGACTTCAAAAATGCAAATTTCAATAAGCTCAGGTCATTAGTAGGCGTAACACTGTGGGGCCAGGGACCGAAAGTAAAACAAGTGAATAAAGAGTGGTCGTTCCTTAAGGACATGATTCTTGAAGCACAAAGGAAGTCCATTCCCATGTGGAGGAAAGGTAACAAAATAGCAGGGAAGCCCTCTTGGTTAAAAAGAGAAATCATGGTCCACTTGAGAAACAAGAAAGAGGCATACAGACAATGAAAGCTAGGGACATGTCCCAAGGAGTATACAACAATGGCCTGCATTTGTAGGGAACAGATTAGAAAGGCTAAGGTGGCAACTGAACTAAAATTAGCAACAGGAATCAGGGACAACAAGAAGTCCTTCTTTACTTACATAGAGAACAGGAAGAAAACAAATGGGAGTGTGGGGCCACTGCTCATCAACTCAGAACAGCTGGTTACCAACACTCAGGAGAAAACTGAGCTCCTGAATGATTAGTTTGCTTTGGTCTTTCACCAGGCCAAGGGGAAAATCACACCAGATAGGGTACAGAACATGAACACTGCATGCCCCTGGAGGCTGGGGGGGCATTGCGACCTCTCACAGGCAGTGGCGGCACTGTTGGTAGTGGGAGTGTGGCAGCGGTAAGCATACAACTGGTGTGTGATCGATTTAAAAAATTAGACATAAAGTCAGCAGGACCGGATGAACGTCATCTGAGAGTGCTGAATGAGCTGGCTGAAGTCATCACAGAACCTCTGGCGAAACTCTTCAAAAACTTGTGGCACTGGAGAGGTCCCTGAGGACTGGAAGAGGGCCAATGTTGTGCCCATCTTCAAGAAGGGGAGAAGGGAGGCCCTAGGTAACTATAGGCCAATAGCCTAACTTCTATCCCAGGGAATATCCTGGAAAAATTCATTAAGGAGTCTATGTGCGATAGGCTTACAGAAGGTAGGATTCTGAATGATAACCAGCATAGCTTTGTCATGGGCAGGTCTTGTCTTATCAACCACATCTCCTTTCACGATCAGGTAACTCCTCACCTGGATAAGAGGAAGTTGACATTGTATACCTTGACTTCCAAAAAGCTTTTGATCTGGTGTCCCACAATGTTCTCATGATAAAATTGGAAGACTGTGGACTTAACTGTGACACACTTAGCTAGGTAGGCTGCAGATACAGGAAGACCTAGACAGCTTGGCAAGTTGGGTGATAGGAACCAGATGAAGTTCAAGTTCAGAAATGTAAAGTGTTCCAGCTGGAGATGAACAGTCCCCCTATACACCTACAGGCTTGGCAATACCAATCTGGCCAGCACTACAAATGACAAGGACCTGGGAGTAATAATTTACCGCAGTATGAACATGAGCCAGCAGTGCTATGCTGTAGCCAACAGGTCAAATAATACTCTGTCATGCATCAATCGATACATCTCCAGCAAAACCAGGGAAGTGATTCTTCCAACCTACTTAGCCTTGGTGAGACCACAACTGGGGTACAGCATCCAGTTCTGGGCACTGCACTTTAACAAGGACATGGTAAAGCTTGAGACAGTCCAGAGAAGGGCCACTCGTATGATTAGAGACTTGCATGGCAAGCCATATAAGGAAAGGCTGAGGGACTTGGGCCTCCTCAGGCTGAAAAAGAGATGGCTGAGAGGTTACTTGGTAGCAGCTTACTGCTACATCGGGGCATACATCAAGGGCTTGATGAACAACTGTTTACCCAGGGCATTCTTAGGGAAAACCAGGAGTAATGGCTACAAACTCCTGGAAGACCAATTCAGGCTCAACATTAGGAAAAACTTCCTCACAGCTAGCGTGTCCAGACTGTGGAATAACCTCCTTCCAGAAGTGGTGCAATCACCTACCCTGGAAATCTTCAAGAGAAGACTGGACAGTCACCTTGCTGGGGTCACCTGACCCCAATTGTCTTTCCTGCTTGGTGCCATGGGGGCTGGATTATCTTCTGAGGTCCCTTCCAGCCTCACAATCTATGAATCTATAAGATTATATGCCTTGACTTCAGCAAGGCTTTTGATACAGTATCCCATAACATTTTCACAGGCAAGCTAAGGAAGCAAGGGTTTGATGAATGGACTGTAAGGTAGATAGACAATAGGGCTGTGTGAAGCTTTGGGTGCTGTTTCGATTTGGAAGAGACTCAGCCTGATTCAGTGGCTGAATCTCCAAATCCAAATCAAATCAGGGGAACAATAAAAAGGTCCAAATTGATTTGAAGCTCTGAATCTTCAGTCCCTGACCACTGCAGCAGGGAGCTGAACCCAGACTTGGAGCTGGTAAGCAGGGGGCAGGGAATGGGGGCCTGGAGTGGGAGGGAGGGGGCCATTGGGGGACCCCTGCCTGCTCCCCCAGTTCCCCCAGCCCCCCTCCCCATGGCTGCCCCACCCGCCCCAGCTCCCATCTATGTGGGCACAAATGACATGGCTCAGAGCAATCCCAGCCAGGTCATGAATGACTACAGGACTTTAGGAACAGGGCTTAAAGAGTTGGGGGTACAGATGGTTTTATCCTCAATCCTTCCCATTACGGGTCATGGGCATATGAAGTGTTGGTTTAGAAATGGTATTTAAGGCCTGTTTTGGGGGGAATTGTCTTATAGGTATAGATATATGCATTATAAGGGGTCAAGGTAGGCAGCAGAGGTTAATTGGATTTCTAAAGAGCTTTGGAGAAACACACAGCTTCTCGTGGCCCTGGAGGTAGACGGGCTGTCTAGCACTTCAAGGCCAACAGATGAACACAGCCTGAGAACTGAAGCGGGGCATACCAGTTATGGCATTTTCCTCTGAAATGCCATGGGTCGATCCTAATAAACATACAAAAAAAAGCTTTAATTTATTATTATTTTATTTCAATGAAAATAGCCTTTTGTTTCCTTAGGGAAATGTTTAAGTAAGATTTTTGTTTCCTTCAAAATATTTATTTCACTGATGGAAAAAAAATGAAAATAAAATGTTTGCTAAATCCAAAGTTGATTGGGATTATTATACAAAACACAGAAAACTTCCATTGAAAAGTTTTGGAATTTTTTAAAGGAAAATGCCTTTTTCTGACAAATACTCCTGCTAAGCTGTAAACATGTTGTTATTGGCTATTTAATTTGACTTTTCTACAGGGCCTGGATGTTTGTTATGGCTATCTATTTTCAGCGATCAGCATGTTTCCTTGTCTAAGCAGATTGCCACTTTCCACCAGCAAACACCTGTGCATCTTGTTCCATGGGTTCTCTTTTCACAGCAGACACGTTTTCAAGGCAGAAATCCATCTTACAAACCCAGCAAGAGCAATGGCAGCTGTGTAAGATAACAGTAAAATATCAGCAAATTGGGTATTCACTTTGATCCTTGAACTTTTCCTTCACACACACATTTCCCAGATCAAACACAACCATGGGCACAGTAAGTTCACAGATATCATCTTCTTAAATACTTTCCTTGAAGAAATTTGCCTCATTTCCTCATACAGTCCATCCCATACCCAATAAATCTGTCTTCAGGTTGTTGTAAGATACCCACAAGCTGTATCCTCCTTGATACAATCTGCCTTCCTTTCAGAGTCCCGACCAGCAGCAAGCAGTTCTGAACCAATGGAGAAGAGGATCAGGGTCTCAACACTAGCCATAGCTCTATTCTTTATGGAAAAGCTCTGCAGTAGTTAGCAGGGGTGAGAACATTTGGGTTCCATAGAGCTAATTCAACAATTCTCTTAATTATAACAGCAAATGAGATCTTCCTTTAGTCCCCCACTCCCAACCCTGGTCATTTTAGAACAGTGATGGAATTCTCTATTGAATACTACACAGACATTTAAAATCCTAAGGAAGGGTTCTCAACCCCACTACATTTGATTAGACTTTTCCAGAAAGGAGTGATTGCATTAAATGGAAAGTCCACAGAGCTGAAAATCAATTATATTCTATCCTGTGCTGGATTTGAAGGATATATGGAGAGACACATCTGCCAACTTTATGTACCCTGTATCCTGGGCCCCCAGAAGGATTTTTGCTACCCTATTCCTCCAGGGCCTTCATTCAAACCCACTAAGCATCTATTCTGAAGCCACATTACCCAAAGGGCAAGTCAGTGGATTTCTGAGAATAAACAAACACATATGGAAACAGAAGTACATAGTGGAGACCTTGGGCAGGATTTTTCACCCAGCTGTATAGTTTAGGATCAGCTGTTGGGACTGTATAGTGTCAGCTGACTATTGATTATTCCTCAGGTAATGCTGTTCACACTTCATCAGACTGTCAGCAAACATGTGTGTCAATATTTGCCCCATCAGATAACATTCCACATAAATATTATTAGAGCAATAAATGCCACTGGCTTCATAAATAGGACAGATCCTCAGCTGGGGTATATCACCTGGTGTTGCTGGAGCGACATTGATTTACAATAATTGAGGATCTGCTAAAATCAAGTCCAGTTGAACATTCATAGATTCATAGACATTAGGACTGGAAGGGACCTCAGAAAATCATTGAGTCCAGCCTCCTGCCCCAGGGGCAGGAAGTCAGCTGGGGTCACAGGATCCCAGCAAGATAAACATCCAAACATTTCTTAAAAGAGTCCAGAGCAGGTGCTTGCACCACCTCTGGAGGGAGTCTATTCCAGGTCTTAGGGGCTCGGACAGTAAAGAAGTTTTTCCTTATGTCCAACCTAAAAGGATCTTGGAGAAGTTTGTGACCATTTGACCTTGTCATACCATGGAGTGCTCTGGTGAACAGGCTTTCCCCCAGATCCTGATGCACACCCCTTATATACTTATAGGCTGCCACCAGGTCACCCTTAAGCCTGCGCTTTTCCAGGCTGATGAGTCCCATGGCTCTCAACCTCTCTTCATAAGGCCTGTTCTCTTGCCCTCTGATCATGTGTGTGGCTCTCCTCTGGACTCTCTCAAGGTTCTCCACATCCTTCTTGAATTGTGGAGCCCAGAATTGGATGCAGTACTCCAGCTGCGGCCTTACCAAGGCCGAATACAACAGGATGATGACATCCTGAGATTTGCTTGAGAAGCATCTATGGATGCAAGCCAGAATTTTGTTCACTTTACCAGCTGCAACATAGCACTGGTGGTTCATCTTGTGGTCAGTCATGACCCCCAAGTTCCTTTTGGCCATGGAGCTAGCGAGCATAGCACTGCTGAGCCTATAAGCGTGATGCGGGATTTTTTTCCTCAAGTGGAGTACCTTGCATTTTTCCATATTGAATGTCATCAAGTTTTTATCCGCCCACTTTCTAAGCCTATCAAAGTCAGCCTGGATCACCAGCCTATCCTTAGGCGTGGATGCTCTACCCCAAAGTTTGGTGTCATCAGCAAACTTGGCCAGTCCGCCTCTGACACCAGTGTCCACATTGTTAATAAAGACATTAAAGAGAACAGGTCCAAGGACGGAGCCTTGGGGGACACCATTGGTCATGGATCACCATGATGATTCACTTCCATCAATTACCACTCTCTGGGTCTGACCTCAGAGCCAATTCCCCAGCCATCAGACTGTGACATAGCCGAGGTCACAGTTGGCCAATTTTTCCAAGAGGAGACTGTGGGACACCAGCTCAAAGGCTTTTTTAAAGTCCAGATATATGACATGAATCTTTTCTCCCTTGTCCAGGTGATATATCACCTGGTCATAGAAGGAAATGAGATTGCTCAAGCAAGAACTAACTGCAACAATCCTGTGCTGGCTGTCCCTCAGGATGTTACTATCAGCCAGATTGTCTAGAATGGTCTCTTTAATAATTTTTTCCCAAAATCTTTCCAGGGATTGGGGTCAAGCTGATTGGCCTGTAGTTCCCTGGATCTACTTTCCTCCCTTTCTTGAAGATAGGCATCACATTGGCCTTCTTCCACTGGCAAGGATATTCAAGAACTTGTGAAGGAAAAAGGAAAAACTTCTTTACTGTCCGAGCCCCCAAGACCTGGAATAGACTCCCTCCAGAGGTGGTGCAAGCACCTGCTCTGGACTCTTTTAAGAAATGTTTGGATGTTTATCTTGCTGGGATCCTGTGACCCCAGCTGACTTCCTGCCCCTGGGGCAGGAGGCTGGACTCAATGATTTTCTGAGGTCCCTTCTACCACTCTTTGGGTACTTTACCTGAGTGCCACAAGTTCTTGAATATCCTTGCCAGTGGCTGGGCTCCTTAAGTACTCTGGGGTCCAAGCTGTCAGGACCAGGTGACTAGAAGGTGTCCGGCCTCTCAAGGTGTTCCTTTACAAGGTCTACACTTATGCTGGGTATAAATTCACCCGCGCCCTGGCCATCCTGCATCATGTTAGGCATGGCAGCCCCTATGAGCTAGTGAAAAACCAATGCAAAGTACCCATTAAGCAGGCTGAACTATTAGGCCACAGTAAAATAATTAACTCCATGGTAGGTTAGTACTGCCAGATATAAGTACTCCTATGATGGAGTTATTTACTTTAGTGCAATGCACATGTAGACGCTGACAGGGCTGCACAAGAGTGCTTCAGTACAGGGGATTCCTGCTGACTAGCCTCATAATGATGCACCCTCATGCCCCAGCCACCCACTTCATAGCACATTGAGCCAAGTTGGAGGAACCCCAGGCTCGCAGGCTCATCCCCAGGACACCCTGCCAATTGAGGCTGCACTGCCTTGGCTCAACACGCTGTGATCCCAGGCATAGGTGTGAATGCTGCAGCCAGGAGCAATAAACTCCAGTGTGACCTGCACCAGAGGTTACTGTGTCACATTAATATTCACGTGTAGACACATCCAGTGAGAGTAACAGGTACACAACCTATCTAAGGGAAAGTAACATAACAGGCCTTAAAGAGTCTGATGTCTTAGAGAATGATCATGTCCAATGATACTCCAAAAACTGACCAGCAGGAGTCACTTGTGAGCTTGAAAGCTAATGCTGTCTCCCCTCCCCTTTCTCCCAGGGACAGGAGCATGCTTCTAGTCATTGAACTATTTGAACTGAATGATTTGAATTGGAAATTAGACCAGGAATCATTTGAATTGTAGGAAGCACAGTCTTAATGAGTCCACCTAGTACTACTCTAAGTTACACAAAGGAGTATGCTGCGTTTTTGGTTGTAGCCATATTGGTCTAAGGACATAGGCAGGCGAGGTTCTTTGGGTAGATGTGATATCTTTTATTAGACCAACTGAGTAGTTGGAAAAAAGTTCTTTGCAAGCTTTCAGGTGCAATCACCCTTCTTCAGGCATTGGAAGTCTCTGCTGTTCACAAAGGAGTATGATTATTTTGTCTCTTCATGCCTTTGTGTGTTTATTTCCCTAATGCACAGTGTCCGAATCCTCCATTGTGAACTCACTAGGGAAGAGAGTTATTTGTTTGTACAGTGTTGTAGTTCTTGATTGGGGTATTGAGGCAATACTGCAATAGAAATAATAACTATCAGCAGAAAGCAGTATATGTTACTAGCTACCCTTGATGCAAAACCATACAGCCTCCTCTGAGCCACAGATGAAAAGGCCTAGAATAGATTAAAGGAGGTACAGATGGCAAAGGCTAACACTCATTTCAGTCTGTAAATGCATAATCTTAACAAAGCATATCTGTATTTCAGTGAAAGAATGCATCATGTCCCTATAATCCATAAGTCAGTAGTGTAATAGACAGCAGCCACTCTTGTTCAAGGGTTATAGTATACACTGTTTGGAATAGATTTTGAACCAGTAAAGCATACTTGCTCTCTGTATTTGAAAAATAAAAGAAAATATCCTATATAATCTAGAAAAATTCCTGCATATGCACTGTGGGCTGAACTCTCTGACGTTCTAAAAATAATGAAGCTAAAGGACTTTGTCTCCTTTTTACGAGGACTGTAAACAGAGCACTGCTGTAGTTAGGATGGTAAAGAAGATGCTTCATTTTGCACATGGGATTCCCAAACCAGCCAAGTGTGTCATCTCTGATTCAAACCAAGCCAGATAAAATGGATCAAGCAATTGTTCTGGTGTTCACTTCTCTACCCAAACTTACTCTGCTCTTAAACAGCATCACAAAACAGAGTGATTCTTTCCATGGAAGAGAAATCAACCTCTTATGAAAAAAAGTTTGCCAAAGCTTGCCTCAATGAACTGACTTCATTCATAGCATTCAAGTCCAAATCATATAGTTCAGCCTCCTCTATATCACAGGGCAATAATTCCACCTGGTTACCCCTATTTTGAACCCTGTAACTTATTTTTGGTTAAAGCCCATTTACCAGAAAGGCATCTGGTCTTGACTGAAGACATCAAGAGACAAAGAATTTACCACTTCTCCTATAGTCAGTTCCAGTGCTTAATCATCTAACTGTTAAAAATGTGCTTTATTTCTGATTTGAATTTTCTATCCTCAGCTTCAAGCCTTTGTTCTTGTTCCGCCTTTATCCTTTTGATTAAAGAGCCCTTTAGTATCTAGTATTTCTTTTTCATAAAGATTCTTAGACCCTGTAATCAAGTCACCTCTCAGTCTTCTTTCTGATAAGCTTGGGGAACTGAGCTCTTAAATTCATGATTTATTAGGCACACTTTTCATCCCTTGAATCATTTTTTGTGGCTATTTTCTGCACTCCAGTTTTTCAAAAATCATTGAAATATGGACACTAGTGCTTCACCCAGCATCTAATACTAGTATTGATCTGGATTAACATCTGTTGATCTGGGTACAGAATCAGATCCTGTGTCAGTATAAATCATTATAAGAGTAGTCAGAATATGAGTTTGGTATTTGTGTTGTAGTCACACCCAGAGACTTCAATCAGGTCCAGGCCCCACTAGGTAAAATGCTGCACAAACACATTGGGCACGTCTGCATGAGACACTACTGTGCAGTTGTTACTGTGCATTTATTTAGTATTTGTATTAGCAAGTACTATGTAAATGCACAGTAATCAGAGTTATTGTGCAGTAACACCAGCAAATGTATTTAGATGACACTACTGTGGAATTATACTGTGCGATAGTATATTAGCACTGTCCTCGCTCTGACATGCTACTGCAGAGTATATTTCGATTACTTCGCAGTCAGTGTTTCACATAGACACACCCAGTGAAAATAATTCTTTCCCCTAATTATCACCCCATGATAACCCCTGCCAATTCCCTCAACACCCTGGGGTAGAGAGCATCTGGATCTGCTGATTTGAACACATCTAGACCCACCAGAAGTTCTCTAACTCTGTCTTCCCTGACCCTGGGCCTAGCGGAGTCTCTCCTGAATCCGTCCTGAATCTTGGTGGGGGAGTCTCGGTCCCTGCACAAGAAAATGGAGGCAAAGAAATTGTTAAAAAGATCTGCTTTTTTCTCTGGTGCAACCACCAGATAGCCTATGGTATCTTGCAGGGGCCCCACGTTGCTTAGTACCTTCTTTTTGCCCCCTATGTATTTAAAAAACTACTTTTTGTTCTCCTTGATTCTCGATGCTAGCCCTAGTTCTGTATCTGCCTTAGCTTTCCTAACAGCCCCTCTACAGACCCAAGTGATGGAGGAATACTCCTCTTTAGTGATAGCCCCTCCCTTCCACCAGGCATATGCCTCCTTTTTAGCAATCAGACATCCCCAGATCCCCTTGGTGAGCCAGGGCGGCTTTTGAGCACTCTTGCCCCCTTAGATTCTCATTGGGTTTGTCACCCCTTGCGCTCTGTTCAATTCAAGTTAAAAGTCAGTCACTCATAAACTGAATAAGAGGTTTTACCCATGTTTAATTACATTGTGGCAAATAGTTAGAGTAGCAGTTGGCAACTTTTTCTAGCAGCAGGCCAGAATGATCCAACCTGGGTCAGAGAATTCTGGGACTCCTCTGCTGCTGCTGTGTCCCTGCCAGCTTGGCCATGTCATAAGAGAAGCTCCCTGCTCCTAGCTGCAGCATAGGCAAAACCCCCCACTTCTGAAACCGCTTCCAAAATACCACCAAAACCCACTGGTTCCATGGTCCAAATTCAGTGGCTCCATGAGCTAGTTCTAACCCACTGGCGTTAGCAGGATAGTATATGAATGGGACATGTTCAGAGAGATCCATCCCCTGCCATACCCTCCCTGGCGTCAAGCTTTCATTGCTTTAGTTCAGGCACACAGATAATGGAATAGCTGTTGTTAAACCGGATGACAGGCGGTAGATGTTAAACCCCTACTCTCTTTTGACTCATTGTAACTTTTTTGTCACTCACACCTGTAAAATCACATGTTAAGCTACTGCAGGCCTCTCATGCAGACTAGCTGAAAGCTTCCATGGTGCATTTTTTACTATGAGGATGGTCAGGGATTGAAACAACCTACCTATAGAAGTTGTAGGTTCTCCATGCTTGGAAGCTTTCAAAATGGATTAGAGAGACATTTGGCTAAAACGATTTGGTCAGGGATGATCCTGCCTTGAACAGGAGGCTGGATTAGATGGCCTTATGAGGTCCTTTCCAGACCTACTTTCCTATGATCCTATGGCTTTTTACCACGGTTGGAAATACTCTTATTGCAGGCACAATGGTAATTTTTAAAGCTAATGCAGGTATTGCCTTTCCGTACTGCTGCCTTGAAAACAGCTTTACCCCACCCACCTGCACAGTTAAATTATGTTACAAGCATTTAACGGAACTTGTGGATGGCAACAGATTCTAGCCCAGTCATGCTAGTCTGCTATAGAGCTTGTGCATTCACATGCTTCAAAATGGCTGAAAAACAAAGCAAAGCATCTTCATTGATGAATTTCCAGGTTTGAAGCATGTGAGTTGGAGTAAGTGGGTGGAGTATGTTTGGGAATGGTTTGGCCAGAGCATACCACTACCATGGAGTAGACATGCCCTTGATGTTCACAATGGTCCCTTTTAGCTTTCCTATTTATTAAACAGTAGGAGGAACTCATATTATTCTAGTCAAGCATTTGAAAGGCAGAAGAGGTTTGATTAAGAAGAACACTTCAGAGATTAAGTGCTTTTCAAAACCCCATCTCAGCAACTGAAATCACCAACATTTGGCTGGAGATCTCATAAGAGGCTCTCTGGGGAAATTCTTGCTAGCACTGTGGAGAGAGATCACGAGCCCAAACCTTTTCTACATATAAGGTGCATCTACATGTTCACTAATGCACTGTAATTGGCACTACTGGCACATGCTCATTCCTGACTAATTCTACTGCACATTAGCACACTGGCATGGTTTTTGCCAACTGCGCTAATGAGCAGTTGAATTAGTTCTACTACACCTTTAGCATCTCTTGTAGATGCCCCCATAGATGCCTAAGTGGGCTTAGGTGTTTTATTGAGATCCTATTTACACTACTGAAGTCCCTGCAAGTTCATTGACATAAAATGTAGATGAGCCCTCCTCCTCTTTACTGCTATTTGTGACTTAAAGCAAAGCCTGAAGTGATAATGTGTTAAAAAACAAACATGTTAATGGTTTTTCAGGGTCTCATGCAGGGTGGGATAAAATTGCACTTTGGCATTTAGGTGCCTAATAGGTAGAATAGGATCTAACCCCATTTCTCACAGTATTTTGGCATTTTTGCTTTTGATCCTGAATTAAGAAAATGAAGGGAGGAAAATCAAAGTGATGCAATCTTTTCTTAGATCTTATAAATTTTTGGTACTGATCCAGTTTGTGCAATCAGTGATGGTTGGGTCATTTCCTGCCTTATCTGGACTGGTTCCTTTTGTAACATACAAAAAGGAAGAGAGGCCCAAGTGACCACAACTATTGTACCGTAAATCATGGAACCAGATCCTTAGCTGTTGTAAAACCATATAGGTTCATTGAAGACAATAAAGCTTTACCAGACTGCTGCAGCTGAGGCTTTTCCCCCTAAGAATAAATATTCATAGCACAACCTCAAAGCAGTTCCAGAGATAGTGCATTCTAGTTTCTTTTAAGCAAACCTTCAGCGGCCCCAAGGAGCAGTTATATTTGCATAATCTATCCTGTTTTATCACCCTTCTTGATTTTAGTAAGCTTAGATATCTGAAATACTTAGCTCCATGTTGAGTGTCTCATTAAATTTCAGAACTCTGCTCTCCAAAGCTCTGTTAATTAGGCACTTGATTGAAAGTCTAAATCTGAAGCTTGGGCATTGACTAAAATTTTGCCAACTGATGGTGATACATTCAGCATAGTGAAAGCTTATTCTGCCATTTTTTTTGTTAACATCCCTTGCTAGAATATTAAAGTGGTATCACAAACTGCTGGAAACCTCTCGTGTTTCCATTATACTGGTTAAAAAGAATCTGTGTGGTTTATTGTAGCTCTTGTATTTTCTTATATCTTGAGACTTCTGCTAAAGTTTCTGCTTAATATTGATCTTCTGTTCACTGTGTACACAGCAGGTGTATCTACACATGCTATTAGCATGGAGCAATAAACTCTGGTGTATATAATGCCAGAGTTTATTGCTCCCATGTGCCAGGTTTAAATGGCTAGGACTGCAGCACATTGAACCAGGTTAGAGCAGCCCCAGCTGGCAGAGGGCCCAGGGGGACAGCCTGCCAACTGGGGTCTGCTTCAACCTGGCTCAATGTGCCACAGAGGGGCTGGCTGGGGCACTGAGCTGCTCCAGAGTGGGGCTTGCTGGCAGGCAGCCCCCGCACTGAAGCATCCTCGTGCCCCAGCCAGCCCCATTAGCATCTATATACGTGTTGTTGCACACTAAACAACTCTACCACAGGATAGCACTTGTACTTACAAGTACTAACCAGTGGCAGAATTAATTAGTCTTCCGCAGCCTAAAAGGGCCTCGTGTATAGATGCTGAGACTTTACTGCAGAGCTAATTAGTCTCATCTAGATGTATCCAGCAACCAGTGAGCCGCAAGTATATTGTCTTTAATGCTCCCATAGCCTGTGTTTTCAGTGAAAAATAGTCGTTTTCTTTTTTTACAAACACAGAGCTGACTCGTCATATGCCAGTATCTAATTTTATATTTGCCAACTGCAGTGAGAGTTTAGCACCCACAAATATTGATCTGAAATGTAGACATTTAATTATCTGACTAAAGCTGCAAGTTATGTACCAACATCCCATATACAAGTGACCTAAATCAGGTAACACAAGTGACTTTTACTAGAAGAATGGCCTTGAAGTTGTGCCATATACCTTTCTTGGAGAGGAGACTATTGTCTAGACCCTACTCCATATTGAGTTGTTTTCTAGCCAATGATAGGAAGAAACTAAGGAAAGAGAATGAAAATGGGGAGAACAAGGCAGAGACAGGAAGACGAGAAATGGTGCCTGGTGCCTGGTACCTGGGATAATAGTGCCAAACTTTTTTTCACTCAGGTAAATAAGGAAGCCAGGGTAACAAAAAGATAGGTCAGCTCTCTGTAGCAGGAGCCATTGGGCACAACCCCATTTTACTGTAGGTGACTAAACAGCATATGTGCAGCTGAAGTTTTTGGCAATTATGTATGGTTTGGGTTTTATTTTGCACTGTGATGTATGCCTGCTGTAACATGGATAAATGAGAGGACCCTCCCATGTTTTATCCCAATGGTTAAGGCACTTTCCCAGGGAGCAGGAAACCTACCTTTTAGGCCCTCTATACCCAGAAGAGGCTTGAACCTTCATCTCCTGCTTTCAAAGTGCTCTAAACACCAGGCCACAGCAGCAGCACACCCTGGGGCCACCTGGGTGAGCATCTAGCAGGTGGGTGCTGCTCCAGTTTGCAGGCAGCACCCAGCCTGATCCAACTGTTTCCTGAGCCTGAGCTGGGGCAGCACCTGCCCGCTAGTGGCCTGCCTAGGTGGCTCCAGAGGGCTCCAGCACCACTGAAGGAAGGACTGGGGCCCTCCACAGCTCTGGGGCTGCTCGGTTCCTGGGCAGCTCAGCCCCGGACCATGAGAGACACAAGCAGGCTCCATTAAAAAAAAAGAATGGACTGCGCCCCTCACCACTTCTGCCTTCGGCCTGCCTCTCCTGCGGTGGGGAGTGCAAGCTGTCAAAGGCTGGAACGTTACAAATCACTGAGTTGCAGCTACATGCGGATGTGGTTTAGTTTGCAATGCAGCAAACTCATTTAAGTCATAAAACCACACACATACAGCATGACGCAAAAACGGCCAGTGTTTGTCACGTGTACAAATGCTCTCATTGACTAAGCAGCACTAGAAAAGTTTCTGTCCCATTTGGTGTAAGGGTCCAGGATAAAAGTAACAGCCCCCTCCCAGTCAGGGCAGCATCCATTTAATTGAACAGCAGGGCTTGGTCTCTTCTTCATGGCCCCACATATGTCTTCTTTTGGCTGCCCAGTTACTTAACTTCAACAAGAGGAGTGAGGAGGGGTTTGGGTAATACCTAACCTGTGGCATGATGTTAGAGTACTTTGCTGATATGCAGGTCCAAACCTCTTCTGGGTGAGGGAAGCCTAAAACCTTAGTCTTCACTTCCTTGGATGAGTGCTCTTACCACTAGGCTAGTGGCCCTCCACTACCTCCTCTTCTATCTGACATCTGCTAGTCAGATTTTGCCAGGCTGCTATTTGGGGGCTTACCTAGTTCTACACACGTACATGGGCAAGCATATGAGACTGCACATCTACCTGGCCAGACTGCAGTCCTCCTAAGCACATTGAATTCCAAACTGCATGTAAATACCAGAAACTACAAACTGCAACATGGTGTAGGTGCCATTCAGGCACGTAAAATAAAATGGGCGAAGGCCGTTATGTGCTATCTCAGTACAAAATGTCACGTCTAGTATCCTTGTTAAGTATTGGTCACCCTCCTTCTGTTCCCACAGCATGGCTTTGTTAGTGGTGCAGCTACTAGTTCAGCTCAGAGGCAGGTGAAATTATCTCCTTCTATATGCCCTGTAAATCACCCTGCAGCTCTAAAGAAAGAGGGTACTGAAGAAGAAGAATACACATCTACTCCTCTCTTTTTCCCATGGAAAGCTTTTCCACTCCTCCACAGAATTCTCTCTGAAACACATGCATGTATCTCAGCATTTCAGCACTGATTTTCTCTGTGGTGCGCTCTGATTTTCTTCCTGGCCATTTATCTTGCAGGTTGTGTCAGTCTGGGTGAGGGTGCAAGCTCCTTAAAGCACAGACTTCTAATATTTTTGCAAGGGAACATCTACTAAGTGAATAATAATAATGTTGAATTTCTCCAGTCAATTTATGAGACATAGTTGACTCACACCAATTACACAGTTATCTCTACTTCCATTAACAGGATAGAAAATAGGTCCCATTGCAATACTGTGTCTTTGTCATTAGCTAATTTTGAACAACTTAGCATGAATGTTCAATATTCCCTTTTCAGCACCAACATACGGAGTTTGTACTTCTGTGTACTGTTTGGAGAAGGCAGATTTCAAGTAAAAAAATTTATCTTTGATAGCAACTTTCTCACCTTTGTTTCCATTGCACTGCCCTTCAAGATGAATATTGCTCTAATGAACTTTCATAAATAGTTTGTCCCATGAATGAATTTTTCACACTTTGGAAAGGTATTGTGGTACATGGAATGGCTGAGCAAGAAAAGAAGAACAAATGTTGCCTGACTGATCCATTCCAAGCTCTGATGAATGGAAGAAAGAGGCATATTTATATTCAGGGTTCAGATCACAGAACCCTTGAACTCAGATTAGCTCTCGTTGCTGACATACTGACAGTTCATAAAAAGCAGTTTTCCATCCGGGGAATATTTTTGAGATTACGAAAAAATTTTCCCTCCCAAAATGGGCTGAAAAGTCAAAAACTCAATTTTTGTTTTAAATAGATAGCTGAAAAAAAATCATATTTAAGTCAGTTAAAACATTTACTTTCAATATTTTTATGTTTTAACATTTTAAACTATAAAGTTGATTTTCCTACAACATAAAAAGTCACCCTAAACTGAAAAAACATTTACTTTCAATTTTTTTCAAATTTTTGGAAGTATAGATATTGAAACTATATTACACTGGCAAAAACTTTGATCTCAGTAAATCCTTGTTTTTCAAGGGGAAAGCACCCCATCACAAATAAATCCTATGCAGCTGTAGTGACAGTAGAATGGAATAGGACTTTTCAGCTGCACCTGCAAAGCAAATCTGAGCCTACAATTTTTTTGAAATTCTGTAACATTGAGGCAAGATTCCCCTTAATCCTCTCAGTCCCCTTACTCCTGATTTCCAGGTTGATTGAATGTAAAAATTCCAAAATACCTTCTCATTGATTCTGAGACCAGAATTTCATAGAAGTAAACTTTGATTCCATTTCTGAATTACTCTCCTAATCAACTGCCAGTTCCCCACCCACTGAGGTTCACCAATAGTCATTTATAGTGATTCCATTAGTGGGCAGTTGGAGCCTCCTCTGCTCTTTCTAGATCCCAGGCTCAGTTGACTCTGTTTATAGGATCCAGTGACAGAAATGATCAACATTTTTCAAACTAGTCTTTTTCAAAGGATTTTCATTTAAAAGTATTTTTTGAATTTCAGTGCAGTTTCTGGTGGAAAATGATGGCTTTGCCAAAACTTTTTTCCTCCAAAATGCCCTGCCTTTTTATTTTTTTAATATAACTGTTTTGCCTAAAATGTTATGAGTAAGGTTAGTAACATTTTTCATTCACCCAGAACACTGGTGTTTAGTAAATGGAAATTCTCTATAATATTTTCAGAAATGTTTTCCATGGAAGTTGAAGATTTTTAGGTGAAAAAAATGCACCTGAATCAAAAGCTCCAAAATAAAACATGCAAGTTTCAACCCCTTTCATAAAAGTAGTTTTCATGTTAGTACCAGTTTGGAAATGGAGAGACTTCTTATTTGTTCTGATTTGCAACTCTTTACTCTGGTAATAGAGGCCCCTAGAGATACAGAGGTATTGAGTGATGAGAGAAGCTTCCCAGGGACAGGGATGCAACTCTGTATATAAAGTCTTTCATTTGTGAGCCCTGTCAACTCTGCTGAGATTGTTACCCAAAGTTATATTCAAATTCCATTTCATATTAGCAATAAACCATTTAAGAAAGTGTAATCTCAGGGCAATTTACTCCTCAGGAGAGGTTAAAGTCATTTAGTCTTCAGCTTTCTACTTACCAAAGCCACTCAAAGCAGGCTATTATCCCCCACAAATGCTGTGCTAGGTCTTACTGTGTAAAGAAGGTCTTTCTCAAGCCTAAAATAAATGCATCACTGTGTGTCTGTTCAAGACACTCCTTCCCCTTCTCATAATCCTTTGTATTAAGGCGCCCTCTGCGTTTGATGCAGCCCAGCAACACTGCCAACAGTCTGTGCCCTACTCGGCAGATTTCACAGGATCTCAGGGCACTTGTATATGTGACAGTCATCACGATGTACACATGATGAAAGTGTCATTTGTGTGGCTTAATGGCATCACACGTTACACATGCACCGGTCTGGTGGGGTTTAGGTGACTTTGTATCATTGCAAAATAAACTACATCTGGTTGTAGTTTAGTTTGCAATATTGCAAATCTCAATGATGCAGATGTCAGCTCATCCCCCAGCTGAGGGAGAGGCAAGCAGCCTCCGCAGAAAAAAAAGATCGGGCACCTCACGGCTTCTGGTTTTAGCAGGTTCTGCTGAAAGAAGCAGCAGCAAGGGTCCCAATCCTTTTTTTTCATTTTTTTATTTTTGGTGAGCCTGCCTGTCCCTCATCCAGGGGATGAGCTGCTGGCAGGCTGAGTGGCCCCTGAGCTGCAGGGGACCCTGGTCCTTCCTTCTATGGTGGCAGCACTTCCCAGAGCTGCCCAGGTGGGCTGCTAGAGGTTCGGGTGCTGCCCTACCTTGGAGGCAGCACCCAGCCCAATCCCATTGTTCCCTGAACTCACCCGCTGGCAGCCTGGTGGGTCCTGCCTGCCCCTCCCCTGCCCCAGCTGCCCCCTAGCTCAGGGGCCTCTTGGCCCACCAGAAGCTCACTCCCCAGCTGCAGGCAGGCTCCATCTCCAAAAAAGAGGATCAGGCCCCTTGCTGTCATGTGACAGAACATGAACGCCTCGTGCCTCCTGAGGCTGTGGGGGCACGGTGACTGCCTGCAGCTGGCAGTGGCAGTGTTGGTGGCAGGGTTGTGGCGGCAGCAAGTGGGGACCACCCACAGGCAGCCTCCGTGACATCAGCAGCAAGGGTGGGCCAAGCGGAGACCATCCCCAGGCGGCCTTAGTGGTATCGGCAATGGGGGGAGCAGGGGGTGGCAAGCAGCGACCACCTACAGGTGCCGCCAATCTCAGGGGGTGTGCATGCACCCCCTATGTGTCGCCAATATGACAAAAAAAATTGAAATGGTGGGTTTCAATTAAAAAACCCACCATTTCAATTTAGGGGGCATAGAATAACACCTTGAGGACTAAACCTGTCACATGTACAAACGCTCAGAGCATATCTTTTCCTTCCCTTTTACTTTAATTATGTATCCATAGCTGTCCTTTTCTTTCCATGCTCATTTAGTCCTGACAGAGGTAGCAATCAAGGTATTCCTCATCTTAATTTAATTTTCTCTTCAGGATTTTAATGCGCTCAATTTGAAGCTTAATTTTCCCCTTGCAAATCTCAGTCTTTGGGCTTGGTCACTTGCAGAAAGGTCTTCTTAATTTCTTGGTCTACTCTTCCCCCTCTCATTGTTTTATCTGTCTTGACTTTTGATAAATATTTGAATTCAATTCTCAAGCAGTGATGGCTGAAACAACACAGTCGTCTCTATGAATCTTCATGAGTATTCACAAATTTGTTACCATTTCTGCAGGCAAGCAAAGTTTCTTTTTTCATGATGAAAATGAGAAAATTCTGCTTTCCTCCTTGGGCAAACCCAAGATTTTAAAACATTTTTAAAGGGCCACTCTCAATTTGAAAATCTTTGAACTGACTTATTTCAAACATAGCCACCTCCTGGTAGATCCACCCTATGAACAGTGGGCCTGATATTCTGTGTTTTGCCTTTGGCAGGCCTTAATCTCCACTTCCTTGCCTGTACCCAGTGAAGTTATTTGCACTAATACAAAGTAAATGTAAAATTCCCCAATCAGAATTGTGCAAAGGATGACACCATCCATGTGGCTGTGCAGAAACAGGTCCACCAATTTAACACAAGAAAGAATGACAACTTCCAAACATGCTTTATAAAATTTTTCCTCTTTTTGATACTGATAAAGGCTACTTAATGCTACTGCTTTCTATGTCATTTTCTACCTTGTACCATCATACAAACACTAATGCATGCTATCTTAAAATCAGAATCACAGAAAATTAGGGCTGGAAGGGACCTCTGGAGGTCATCTAGTTCAACCCCCTGCTCAAAGCAGGACCATCCCCAACTAGATCATCCCAGCTGAAGCTTTGTCTAGCTGGGTCTTGAAAGCTTCCAAAGATGGAGCTTCCACCACCCCTCTGGGTAGCTTGTTCCAGTGTCTTACAACCCCCTAGTGAGAAAATTCTTCCTACTATGTAACCTAAACTTCTCTTGCTGCAACTTGAGATCATTGGCAATGCGTAGCAGGTGCATGCGGGTGCACATACACTGCCTGAGATTAATGGTGCACCCCCTGAGATTGGCTGCTGCCAATGCTGCCAGAGATACCTGCGGACGGTTGCTGCTCGCCACCTTCCCCCCACCCCCCTTGCCGCCAGCAGCACCTGCGGCTGGTCGCTGATCACTGCTGGCCACTAACAAAGCTGCTGGTGGCATCTGTGGGTGGTCGCCAATCACCAGTCGGCGCTTGCCACACCCCACCCTCGCTGCCAGCACTGCCGCAACCACCTGCGAGAACTCTCCGCTCACCACTGCCACAACCCCACAGCCAACACCACCACTGCCACCACCTGTGGGTGGTCTCCATGCCCCACCCCGCCCCAGCCTCAGGAGGCACATGACATTGAGACCACTGCTCCTTGTTCTGTCATCTGCCAACACTGAGAACAGTCCAGCTCCATCTTTTATCGAACCCCACTTCAGGTAGTTGAAGGCTGCTATTAAATCCCCTGTCTTCTTTTCTCCAAACTATATAAGCCCAGTTCCCTCAGCCTCTCCTCATAAGTCATGTGTCCTGACCCCTTCACCATTTTTGTTGCCCTCCACTGGACTTTCTCCAATTTGTCCATATCCTTTCTGTAGTGGGGGGCCCAAAACTGAACACAGTACTCCAGGTGTGGCCTCACCAGTGCTGAATACAGTGGAATAATCATTTCCCTTGACCTTGTGGCAACACTCCTACTAATGCAGCCCAGTATGATGTTAGCCTTCTTTGCAACAAGGGAACACTGCTGGTTCATATTCACCTTAGTGTCCACTGTAACCCCCAGGCCCTTTTCTGCAGAGCTGCTACCCTGACAGTTGGTCCCCAGCCTGTATTAGTACATGGGATTGTTCCATCCTAAGCGCAGGACTTCGCACTTGTCCTTGTTCAACCTCATGAGATTTCTTTTGGCCCAATCCTCCGATGTGTCTAGGTCACTCTGAATCCTAGTCCTCCCCTCCAGCATATCTACTACTCCTCCCAGCTTGGTATCTTCTGCAAACTTGTTGAGGGTGCACTCCATCCCATCTTCCAGATCACTGATGAAGACATTGAACAAAACTGCCTGCCCCCAGGACTGACTCCTGAGGCACTCCACTTGATACCAGCTGCCAACTAGACATCAACCATTGATTACTACCCTTTGAGCCCAATGCTCCAGCAAGTTTTCTGTCCACCTTACAGTTCATTCATCTAGCCCATACTTCCTTAACTTGCTTGTGAGAAGGTTGTGGGAGACCATATCAAAAGTCTTGCTAAAATCAAGGTATATCACATCCTCTGGTGTCCCTCTGTTCACAGAGCCAGTCATCTCATCATAGAAGGCAATCAGGTTGGTCAGGCATGACCTACCCCTGATGAATCCACAAAACCCTTGTAATGTCCAAAACAATATAGTACACAAGTGGCTGTACCTGGGTGAGAGTTAATAATGGCTTGCCTTGATCACTTCATGGGGCTAGTCAGTAGTAGGTACTGGAGCATGTATGATAGCTGCCACGTGAGAAGTTCAAAGGCACCCAGCATTGGCTTAACTGTGCTCTCACTGAAGTCAACTCCCACTGACTTCATCAGGAACAGATCTAGGCCAATACAGTCAGGTTGTAAAAATGCCACCCTGTGTTCTTTGATGTAAAGGATATATATAGCAAGCAGCTTAACAGTTTGCTCTTGGGGAGCTATTTCAAAAACTGGATGGGGTCATTTGCTTCATCTCACAATCAAGGTTCAGCCTCTGTAGACTGATATTTATTGGATTTGGTTTCTATTTGGTACAAGGACTAGCTGGAGTCTCAACTAGGCCCTGATTAATTTTCTCAATATAAAGAGCACCATTAATGTTGACACATTTGCCCTGCCCCACCATACATATGCATGTGACATTGAAATTTATCTCCCCACTTTAGCAGCAATCAAACTGGCATATTCCAAATTGCCACTGTATTTGAGTGGTGCATCAAATAGGAAGGCCAGGATACACCCTAGAGCTAAATGTAGAAAAGATGAAACTTCACTGGATATAACCTTATCTCCTGGTTGATCAACACTCTGGTCAAATTAAAGCTGGTGGTTGCCTGGTGTTCCCTGTGGCTAGCTCCACAGATTAAGTGAATGTTACTTGTTATTTTCTTCTTTGGAGCCATACAGAAAGATTGAAGGTGCTAGTATCTGCCTATGATTTTAAGGCATGGATCTGTGTGTTTGCTGGTAGATTAGGATAATTTCCTTTTTATCATCCATCCTGCTGGGTAAATTCAGCTACTTCAAATTGTGCAGAAATTCCCCTCATCTTCTAATTAAGTCTATAGAATCCTTTCCTTGTGCTTTGCTTATCTCTCAGTAAAGCTTCCAATGGATTTTAAAATGGTTATTGCTCACTATGATATAGCTCTTAGCTATTTGCAGGGGATGCTTCTGGTACCCACCACCCCAGCATAGGCTCTCTGCTGGCATGCATACAGTACATACTTCTGGCACCTATGGAATCATGACGAAGTCTCAGTCACATAATTGCTCTTTTCCTCTGATACAGTTCTAAACCAAATATAAGAGGCAATATGATTCCTCTGTAGATTTCAGGTCTACATGGGGGGGGAAATGACGTTTTTCTTTTCTGCAGTTAGTACAGTATACAGCATTGTAAGGATACATTAAACCAAGCTGGACACTGGGAAAAATTCAGAAAAACATTGTGGCTTCTAAAACAGTACTTTGATAAAATTTAGATGTTTATGTTCAAAAAAGGAAAGTCCAGAAAACCCGTGCTTCAAGAACCACAAAATCCAGTAGGTACCTAAATTGATTCAGTACCTATACTTTAGATAGTACTGATCCCCAGGCACTAAATTAAGGTTTCTGTAGGTGTGTCTACATGAGGCTCTTTACTGCTCAGTAAAGTGTGACTGTTTATACACATGCACCATTTACTGTACAGTAAATTAATCTACTGTGCAGTTAGCTACTACATGTAAATACAGGTACTGTGCAACAGATAGTGCACAGCATTGCATGTGTAGATGCTGAGTGGGGGCAAATTTGCTCCCACTCAGCCCCAACAATAGGGGTCCAAAGGGGATGGGGAACTCCCATAGTCCTGGTGCTGCTCAGCTTCTGGATCTCTGCTGGCTCTCCTAGATCTCTATTCCCCTCGGGTTCCAGGACTGCTCAGCTCCCCACAGAAGCCAGGAGCTGAGCAGCACTGGGACTAGGGACCTCTCTGCTTCCCCACCCAGCTGAGGGCTGACTAGGAGCTGTCTCACTTCTGGTGCAGCTCCCATACAGCCCCCAGCTAGGCAGGAATTTCCCTGAGCAGCCCAGTGCTGGTCAGGAGCTATCCTGATTCTGGGGCAACTCCCAGGCAGTTCTGGGCTGGGCTGGGCTGGGGCTGCCTGGGAAAATCCCCACCCAGACAGGGGCTGTCTTCAAGAGAGAAATAGAGGACATAAAGGTGTCAGATTTCATATCAATAGAGGACAGAGGACAACCAGACTGTCCTCTATAATGGCCACACTAGTAGACAAGTGCACAGGAGAGTTTACTCTATAGTAAACTGCTCCCAGATTATTTGCATTTGTAGACACACACAGGAACCACAATACAAATTTTCCTCCTCCCAGTAGAGTGTCTTAGCCACTAGGCTACAGATTCTTCTATTTTACTTCTATCTGCAGATTTAAATGCATGATTAAGGGTGCGTCTAGATGTGCATTTCCTGAAGCACCAGTTTACTCATGAGTGAATTACCTGTGAGTAATGGTGCCGGGCAAGCATCTACATGTGCAGAGAAGTGAGAGCAGATTTGCTGCCAGTCAGCTCCTGCCTCCCGAGTTCCTGCAATGGGCCCCTGCCACCACCAGAGGAGCTCCAGGCTCCGGTTGCAGCTGCCAGCAGCCAGCAGCCCTCTTCAAAAGCCAGCCCTGCTCGCTGCTCTCTGGCCAGCCACTTCCCTGGCCAGAAGCAGTGTGCCCAGTGCAGGGAGAGCAACTGAGAGGCTCATGGCTGCCTAGCTGTGGGGGCATGGGCTGCTCAGTAAACTTTTGCACTGTCTCCCTCCATACCATGGGAGGAAACCTGGAGCCAGGGGAATGCGGGCAAGCTGGGCAGGGAGGGAGGGCAGGGGCAGGGGTAGTGCAGGCCTTGCCACATGGCTGGGGCTGGCATGGCCAGCAGCTCTGCTCATTCCCAGCTGTTGGCGATGGCGAGCCACTCTGAACAGTGTCCTCAGATGGCAGAGTGTGGTGGACATGTGTCTGGCTGGCAGCCCCCTCTAGGGAGGACCTGGCACTGCTAGCAGCCAGAGGTGCCGTGGCCAACATGCCTGGTGGCGGGGGCTGTAGATCTGGCACAGCAGGCACTGATAGCCACCCATTGTGCCCACAAGACATTGACCTTTATGTGGCTCTGCCGTACCAATCAATTTTGCCTGCCCTCCTGCATCCAGCTTGACAGCCGCTCATTGACATGGGCATTAGTGCACTTCCCCCCTCAGACTGGTGCTGTACATCCACCTCATCCCACACAAGCATGAGCTTGCCAGTTTCCTTCTGGGACCAGTTGGGACCAGGTGATGGGCATGGGCATCAGTGAGGATGTGCCATCAGGGATCCCACACCAGTTCTCTGGGCCTCCATGCAGCTGTCCCTGTGTTGCTAAGCCTGGGCAGCTAGCGCAGGGGCCTAGTGTACGACTGGCAGCTGTGTACCAGGGGCTATGCCTCAAAGCACCTGCAGGCTCAGGGCAGGCTACTGTGGGCAGGTGAGGCTGGACCCAGCAGCCAGAATCTGTCTGCAGCTGGGCCTGGGGGCTGGCAGGCCTGAAAGGAGCCGGTAGCAGCCTGAAGCAGCCTGGAACAACCTGCAGACCTGGACAGTACAGGCCTGGCAGCTGCACAGCACTACAGTGCCAGCCAGCAACCCTAGGGTATAGTCAGGCAGGCTGGGGCAGCTGGCTTGTGACCCACTCAGGGGGACTCAGTGTCCTGGAGTGCCTTCAGGCTCCCTGCTGGTGTGCCCTAGGACTCAAAATGTCTGCAGGCTTTTAAAGGCCTGAGGCAGGGGCTGCCTATCTGCAGTGTGAACAAATACTTCACATCCAAGAATCCATTCAGCATCTACTGACTCTTTTTATGCTCATAGAATAACCACAAACAGATTGTGGTTTCTTCATTTTCATTCATTATGCCTATACGTTTGGTAAAGATCTATTCAAAGTCCTTTCTCTTTGGACCCATCACATTAAAATGCGTGGTTTAGTAGATTAGCTACATGGTGTCAGTTTTATCCTCTGATTGGTTACAGGAATATTCAGGTCTAAAGGAGATGCCCTTCAGTTTGATTTTTCCAAACATGGGGTGTATATTTGAAATTCACTTTGAAATCCATTTTCTGCAAACAGCTTCACTAGTAAAAATCTTTCTTGGGAGACAAGCTAAAAGGGAATGCATATAGACAAACTGAATTTGTTCTCACATTCACAGGAAACATTTTGCTTTGTTCACTCATATCCTTTTTTAACTCAGCCAGTTACGCTGCAGAATATATATTAAAGATTGCAGCTAAGATATCTCTACTATACCTAAGCACAGCATATTAACTAGAAGCTTTCAGCTTGCATCTCGCCCAAGTTAGTGGGGTCAGAATCTCATTATTTCCATCTGGTAGATGTGTGCTGACCTATGTCAAATAAGTTGCATAGTTGTGTGGCAGGCTGGCTGTCCTTCCCCACCAATCAGGGAACGGCAGGAAGATGGCAGCCCTGCCCTGACCCCAGGATGAGGTGAGAAAGAAGACCTAAAAGGGAACTACCCCTCAAGCTTCCTGACTGATCCATTCTCAATCTGGGGGGCAGAGACTCCAAAAGGAATAAAAAGCCAGCATGCCCAGCACACGGGCGGCTTTGATGAAAAATGACGAAAATGGGCTGTGAGGAGCGGGTTGAGCTGACCAGTGAGGCAGAGCAGTTGCCCCAGAAGTGCCCCAAAGATGCCGTTGCTGAATGAGGAGCAGCAAGCAGCTGTGTCCCTGCCCCACCATGGAGGGAGCTGTGGTGATGGTGCAGAGGTCGGTGCACAGAGGGTCTGGGAGTGGACGGGATCCCAGTGACTGCATGAGGCAGCACGGGTCTCCAACTCCCTGCATGAGGCAGGGATGATGGTGCACGGGTCAGTGCATGGAGGGTCCAGGAGTGGACAGGACCTTAGCAGCTGCACAAGGCAGCATGGGTCTCCAACTCTACATGAGGCAGGAGCCAAGCCCCCATTTGGTGCAGGGACTGGTGTACAGGGGCTGGAGATCTTGGTCCACAAGACAATGCACAGAGGGTCCAGGAGCTGACAAGACTGTGGCAACTATACAAGGCAGCACAGGTCTCCAACTCTGCATGTGGCAGGAATAGGGGCCATCAGTGCACATGGCGGTGCACAGGGTCATAGTGTAGATGAGACACCAGGGACTGCCCTAGGCAACTCAGGTCTTTTTCTTCCACCCATCACCTGCACCAGGTGGTGCACGGAGTGGAGAGCAGGCTGACAGGCAGAGATAACCACACAAGACAGCTCAAGGCCTCCTGCAGTGATGGCACAGGTCAAGCACCCCAACGAAGGAGGGGATGCCACTGGAGACAAGTCAACTTCATCAAGCTCAGAAATTATGAGTCGCCCAGGGAAGGGGATTCCCACAGGGGAGGAGGGCCCCCTCAACACTACCAGCCACTGAAAGGAAGCCCCTGATGGGAGGGGTCTATTCTCCCTGGGGCATAGCAAGGGATCCAGGACATCTATTTGTTAAGGGGGTTCCTGGGTTAAGGGCCCCTGCAGCTGAGTAGCCCCAGCGAGGGTAAGGGTGTCCTGTTTGGTGACAGGGTCCCCTGCCTGGGTTGTCATTTCTTCCTTGGGCACAGCTGTTGTGCAACTGTTTGGTTCTGTTTCTTGTCCCATGTTGCTGGGATCTTGTTGTTTTCTTGTGTCTGTTGTATTAGAAGAGGATTATTAGCTGTTCTATATTTGTATTTAGTATATTGGGTATTTTATATATATATGTTCTGTTTGATGTAACCTTATTTATATATTGTCCTATTATTGTCATTGGGTTATATTGACTATCTTTAGGTAGACAGGTTTCCATTGGAATGTAACCTTATTGTATATGCCTAATTATTGACCCATCACTACCTGTTATTTTTGTCATTGGTCTGTTGATTAACCTGATGTTTTATCATTAAGTATTCATTCTCCTACTGCCTAAAGGGCCATGTTGAGGGGCAGGGGCTTCAGACTAATCAAAAGGCCAGAGGATAGGCCTGTGCTTGAGTTAAGGGTTAATTAGAGCTTTTGGTTAGGTGAATTTATATCTGTAAATAGCATTTACCCTTATGTATATTTATGTATGTAAGTTTATGGCTGTAAGTTAATTATTAATGTATAACATTAAACTTGTATATATTTAAGAATCATTGTGATTCCCAGTCTGCTCTGCTCTGCTTTGTAAGGAGGAAAGTGAGCTGGTTAATAGCCAGGCATTAGGGCTCTGTGACGCTTCGGGTGCTGATTCAGTTTGGAGGAGATTTGTCCTGATCTGGTGGCTGAATCTCTGAATCCGAATTGAATCAGGGGACCAATTAAAATGTCCAAATTCATTTAAAACTCTCTGAATTGATTTTGAAAAGATTCAGAGAGCTTTGGCAATTCAGGCAATCCCCGCTGCAGCAGGGACCTGGACCCAAACTCCATGCTGGTAAGTAGGGGTGGGGGAGGGGGAGCTGGAGGAGTGGGGAGGGGACCATGGGGGGGACCTCTGCCATGCCCCATCCCCTGCCTGCTCCCCCAGCACCCCTGAGCACCCCCTGATCACCAGATGCTCTACCAGCCCCCCTATTGCTGCCTGCCCCAGCTCCCAGCTTTAAAAAAACCACTCACTGCCTGCTGTCAGGCGGAGGGGCGATCCCTGCTACCCTGCACTTTCCCAAGCCACATGGGGGGCTCTGCCATGAGCCCCCTGACCCCCACCCGCTTTACCAGCGCCCCCATGTCTGCCCCGAATCTCTGAATCAGCCCCATCCCCTGCCTGTTCGCCCAGTCCGGCTGTGCCCCAGCTCCTGGCCTTTAAAAAAAACAAACAAAAAACCCTGGACTCACCAACTGCTGCAGCAGCCTCAGGGCTTCTGGAGGCTCAGAGCCCCCCAACACAGCACGGGGCTGTGGGGGGCAGTGGGAATTGCCCCCTGCCTGGCAGGAGCTGGTAAGTTTGGGCTTTTTTTCCTTTTTTTTAAGGAGATGGGAAAGCAGGTGGGGCAGCCATAGGGGGACTGGGGGAGCACCAGGGGCTGGGGGGCTCATGACAGAGCCCCCCACACAGTGGGGGGCAGCAGCCAATGAGTGTGGGCTTTTTTTTTTCACAGAACCAGGAGTTCGGGCCAGGCAGGACTGCGAGAGGGGCGGGGGGCGGGGAGGGGATGGGGATGGGGATGATTCAGAGATTTGGTTGTGGCCAAATCTCTGAAACTTCTGAAAAAATCATGATGTGAGGTGGACTGGTGAGAGGACTGCAGGTCCTTGACCACCTGAGCAATAGCAATCATCACCTGCTGGAATTCAGTATCCAGCACAGGGTGTCAGGGGCTTACAGCAAGACTAAAGCCCTTGACTTCAGAAGAGCCAGCTTCAATGAGCTTTGAAGATTAGTGGGGGAGGCACTGAGGGCCCAGAAGGTAGAGGAGATGGGAGTCCATGAGGGATGGTTGCACCTTAAGGGGGCAATCCTCCAGGCCCAAAGGTTAACAGTCCCTGAGAGAAGCAAGGCAGGGTAAGAGTGCTCAGAAACCCCCTTGGCTAAGCAAGGATATTCAGCAATGCCTGAGGACTAAAAGTGGGGGGGTACAACCAGTGGAAGGAAGGAGCTATCACCAAGGAGGAGTACTCCTCGGCCTGTGAGTGTATTCGGCTATTAGGAAAGCCAAGGCAGAGATGGAACTCAGGCTGGCGTCCAGGATTAAGGACAACAAAAAGTCCTTTTTCAAGTACATTGGGAGCAAGAAGAGGGCACCAGGCAATGTAGGGCCCCTGCAAGACTCAAATGGTAGCCTTGTAGCTACACCAGATGACAAAGCTGATATTTTTAACAGTTTCTTTGCCTCTGTTTTCTTGAACAGCGACCAGGACATCCCTCCTACCAGAGGTAGGGACAATAGCTTTGTCAGGCCTTCGGTCAGTGCAGATGTAGTTGGTTTCAGGTTTGTGTTGCTTACCTTACTAGGATTTGTAGTCCCCGCACCCTTGTCTCATCTATGAAATTACCCATAGCTCCAAAATCCAGCAGGGTGGTCACTGTGGGGAACGAGCAGTTCTGCCTTGGAGCTCAGAGGTGGATGCATAACAGTAATTGGGGATTCCATGGGCTGAGTTTGCCACAGACTTCACGGGCTGTGGATGCCTTGGGGACTTTGGATGACCCCAAGCTGGTCCTCTTCACCAGGCCTGGGATCATTCATTTACCTTGACTACCTCGCTGGGGGCACATGTTGTGCTCATGTTCTGGGACCCCACCATTGCAGCACTGTTCCTGCTGCTGATAGTTCCCATTCATCTGGTATGGAGCACCAGGGCCCCACATCTGCTCACATGAAATTGGGAGCAGGCATAGCAGGGTGAAGCACTGGATGGGGACAAGGCCTCTTTCTTTTTTTCTGTGTATTCACGGAGGCAGAGGTCAATCCAGACAGTCAGTTCCACAAATGCTTCAAATTCTGAGAGTGTTTCTGCCCAAGGCAATTCATCCTTGATCTTCTCCTGCAGAAATAATAGAGTTGGGCTGCCTCATTCCACTGGGTGTCTGCAGCACAGCAGTGGAAGAGGAAAACACAAGCCATAACAGAATCTTCCTCCTGACACAGTGACTATAACCTGATCTCTACAATTTGGGCTAGGTGAGAGTCTCCAGACCTGACCATGGATCCTTGAGAATTGCTCCCAAATCTTGGAACACTGGACTATTATGCTTCATTAAAGGTGTGGCCCACTTCACAGCATCTCCTATTATGAGACTAACCACTAGCGTAACCCAGGTACACCCAGGGTGTGCCCTATTCTCAATTTAATGGGATAGGTAGGCAGGAGAGGGTGCTGTGAGAGGGATGCCAGAATTTCAAGCAGATCCCTCTTTCCTCTATAGAGTTAGTCCAAGCCCAAAGTTCTTAACTATATACAATGTATTAAGTTATAATATATATAAACATAAAACTAAATATCACATACATATATTTACACAGTGAACACTAACCAATAACCAAGGTTAAACCCTAAATAACACTATTTACAACATCACAATACAACATTTCAATTACAAAATATAAGGTGCAAACATGAACAATCTTAATAACATTTATCCCTTAATATAGTCCCTGACCCATGGCAAGAGATAGTCCTATTTCCAATGGGGTCCCTTGGGGGGTATCCAGAAAGCACCAGGGGCCCCTCCCCTTAGGGCCTTGACTAGGAGGGGCGGCTGCTCACACAGCCCCTTCTCTGGGTTAGCCTGCCCCAAATGTCTTTCCCCTGTGGGACCCAAGGGCCCAATGACTCATGTCCCCTCAGGTGGTAGTGGTCAGGGCGCAGCTCAATGGGGTCTCTTCTGCTGGAGCACCTGTCCAGGCCTCTCCCATGCCGCTCGGGTCCTTCCCACCTTGTGCCCCGCTCTGGGCACTGAGGGCTCAGCTTCTCTCAGCTGCTGGCTCCTGGGCCTCACACCACAGCAGTATCATTTTCCCATGCCCTGGCTCGGCAATGAGGGCTCTCTTAGCACATGCCACGCTCTTCAGGCTCCGGCCAGCCATCCTCACACCGGGTGGTTAACCCAAGCAGCCTCCGCTGCTCCCTGGCTCCCAAGTCTTGGGTCTGTGCTCTGCTCATGCACCGTGGGACCTGGCCACTTGCCAGGAGTCACCTCACTGCAGCCCCCAATGCCCGGCCAGGCTCAAGCCACCACTTGCAGCTCTCAAAGCCTGGGCTCTGTGCACCGAACCGCACACTGTGATGGGCCCGAGAAGTTTCACACTGCTCCCAGGGCCAGGTCTCTACACACAGTCAACAGCCCGAGTGGTCTCACACCACTCCCAAGGCTGCTCCTCCAGTGGCAGCTTCAGGAGCCTTGGGCCTATTGCCTGCTGGGGACAGCTCCCCAGCTTTTCTTGGCTCCACTCTTCTTGAGTCCCTCACTGCACCTGCCCCTTGTGCTGGACATGCAGCTCCTTTTATACGCTCCAGGCTCCGCCCCAAAGCCTTCTGGACCTGGCATTTTACAGTCGTCAATCAGGTCTGGGGGAGCTCAGAGCCTCAGGAAAGAGGCATGACTTTATTTCTCCTGCTGCCTCCTGATTGATGGATGGGCTCCACCAATCAAAACAGCAGGATCTCAAGCCTGGAACTCCATCCAGGCTCTGAAAGATGAACCTGCTAGGCTCACCCTTGTGGAGTCGCAGGAGTAGAATTCAAGTTGGGCTACAAATAGTATATGGCATTGCATAAGGAATCCATGGAAATGCAGCTCATTACTGTCATACCTCTTAGATAAAGGGGTGAGTAAGTGGGGCTTCAGGCAGGGAGGCTCACATATGCAAACCTCCCTGTAGAGCTGTTAGACCTGGGAGTGGAGGGACTGAGTCTCTGTCAACAACTGCAGACCTGCTCTTCTAGCACTTGCTGAGTGAAGGCATGTTTCTTGGGAGTCAACTCTGAGGCTCAGAGGCAACACCAGGGGCTGAATGATAGGGCTCCAAGGGCTGGATCCAGCTCCCAGGCTGTATCTTTAACACCCCTGTATTATTCAATTATGTGGCCTCATCAGGAATAGGGTACGTGGTATTTGTCATCCCTCCTCAAAAAGGGTATTGCACAATTAGCCAAAGTTGAGAGAAAGGAAATCAGAATGATTAAGAGCCTGGAAAAAAATTATATGAAAAAAGATTTAAAAGACTGGCCTGTTTACCTTAGAAAGAAGATGGATAAGTGAGGATATGACAAAAGTATGTAAGATAATGGAATGAATAAAATAGACTGAAAAAAGATTGGACATTTTTACAGATAAGAATATCCAATTGTACTAGTTATTATAATCAAAGATTTTGGAAGAGATATTAAACTTCATTGTTGAAGCCATATGGCAGTTTTTAACTACTAAGAATCTGCAGGAGACTTAATGAGGAAAAAGGGCAGATTACCGTGTATCTGCTCACTGAAGCATCTGGTGTTGGCCATTGTTAGAAAGAGGATATTGGACTGGTTTAAGCCAACAGTTTCTTTGTTCCGTATGTTTTTTTGAGCAAATCCACAGAGAACATATTTTGCATTGCTCACCTGCTCTTCAGACTATTCAATACATCACTTGTTTCTGTTTCTCATGACAATTTCATTGGACATTAGGATACAGGTGGATTAGAGAGAAACACTAGAAATTGTACTCCCACCTAGCTAAAGGAAAACTGAATCTAGTGGGTCAAATTCAGTACTGGTTTAAGGTAAAACTCAGTTGACTACAGTTAACCTGAGAAGATACTTAGTCACAGATATTTTCGAGGACAGAATTAAAATACAGCATTTTCTGTTCTAATTGGAAAAACGTTGTGGCTGAAAACATTGTATTGAAGACAGGCATAAAATAGTTTACATAGGAGGAAGAATAAGAGTAAGAACAGACTTGCATGGATAGGGAGCGCTAGATACAATTTCATCTCAATGGTGTTGAGATTAACTGTTAAAGGTTCTATTTAGGGTTTCTCATTCACACTC
>NW_017728922.1:15475470-15499706 GCF_001723895.1 Crocodylus porosus
GAACTTATAGGCAGCCACCAGGTCGCCTCTCAACCTTCTCTTGCGGAGGCTGAAAAGGTCCAGTTTCTCTAGTCTCTCCTCGTAGGGCTTGGCCTGCAGGCCCTTAACCATACGAGTGGTCTCATTTCTTCATGGCAATTTATTTCCACTTCACAGCTTCATATGGGAGTCTGTATGTTAACATCTCTGGAGCAGAGGTTTTCTACCTTTTTTAACAAGTGTAGCCCTTTGGTCTCAAAGTTTTAGCTCATATAGTACCCCTTTATATTTTTGTCTTGCTTTTTAAGTGGGGGGGTGTAGAGATTGAGGCCCTGTGGTAAGGGAGGGAGTGGGGCTGGGGCTGGGGCTTGGGCAGGGGCAGGGGCATAGGTGGAGGGACTGAGCACATGAATGCATACACACACCCTCCCCAGCAGGTATGTCTGTGGGGGAAGGGGGAGGGGAAAGGGCTGTGCGGGATGGGGTGCAGATCGAGGCTTTCACAGTGAGGGAGGGAGCAGGGCACAGGCAGGAGCAGGGGCCAGGGTAAGTGGGGCCCCAGCCAGGCCGGGTGGTGGGACAAGTGGAGGCCCAGGGGTGCCACTCACCCCGGCCCCTGCTGCTGCCTGTGCCCCGCTCCCTCCCTCACTGCGGGGGCCTCGATCTGCTCCCCCCGCCCAGCCAAACGGCAGTGAGGGAAGGAGTGAGGCTGGGGCTGGGGATCAAGACCCCCACAACAGCACAGGATGGAGTGGAGCAGAGGTGAATCATTCACCCCTGCCCCACTCCCTCCTGCACTGTAGGGATTGTCCCATGACCTAGCCAGGCCAGGTTGTGGGACAGTTGGAGCTTGGTGGCTCATCCAGGGGCATGGCACAGGGGAGCACCCCCTGATCCCCTGGACAAGCCACCAGGCTCTGATTGTTTCACCACCCGACTGGCCAGGTCCCCATTCATGGTGAATGGGGACCCAGCTGAGCCGGGTCATGGGAAAGTCCCCACAGTGCAGGAGGGAGTGGGCCAGGGGTGAATGATTTGCCCCTGCCCCATTCCCTCCTGCACTGTGGGGGTCTCGATGTGCCCCCCACCTCCAAGCCCAGTCACAAAGAAAGTGAGGGAGGGAGTGATGAGGTGTGGGAGGGAGTGGGACTGGGAAAGGTGCTGCACAACCAGAGTGGGGTGCAGGACTGAGCTGTGCAGGGGGGTGGCAACTCCTGCCGTGATGCACACCCCCTGTAGGGCATGGGGTCATGTATCCTTAGATCTGCATGGGGGGCGGGGCAGTCTGCGGCTGTGGGCTGGGGCCAGGGCTGTGCTGGGCTCTTCCCAGCAAGAGCTGGGCTGGGCTGCACTTGGGGCAGGCGACAGTGGCACTGGGAGTGGGGTATGGGAGGAGCTGCATCCACCCCAAATTTCACCACAGCTCCCAAGCCCCCTTCCAGCACAGCCTGGTCCAACACCCACACCAGGAACAGCCGAGCACTGTCCCGAGCTGCAGTGGCCCACAGCTCACCCTGCCCCACGTGCTGATCCAGGAGTACACTCCCCCCATGCCCTCCCAGGGGTTCGTGTAGCAGTGGTGATGGGGGGGTGCAACCCACTTAGCTGCATGCCGTATCACTTTCCCATAGCTGGTCTCAGCTCCACAGGCTGCTGACAGGCCTCACGCCCGGCCAATCACACATCATCAGGTACAAAACACACTCACCCCGTCTCCCCAATGCCATTCAGACCTTCACAGCTCTGCTGTAAGGGGGTAGCGGTCAATCAGGAGAGTGAGCTGGGGTGGGGATGTGCTGTGTTGTGTGGGGCCGGTGGTGCTCGGCGCATCCCTCCCCCTCCCCCTCTCCCAGGTAAGAGACAAATGCACTGAGGGAGACGCTGCTGCTGCGCTCCATCCCTGCCCACCTGCCCTCACATACTCCCTACAACCTTTCAAAGTACCCCTGGGGGTACGTATACCCCCATTTGACAGCCCCTGCTCTAGAATATATACCTCAAGTATGTCCAGTACTTCCACCTGATTCTGGTGGAAATTAACTTCTGGTTGGTGATTTCTCAGGTCTTGTAAGATAGAATCATTCCAACCAATGACATGAAATGTTCCTAGATACTAGTTTTCAAAGGCATCTAATACCTTTCTGATAATTTTGCTAGATCACTAGCTCTTGCATCTGATTGTTAACACTGGGATTACATTTTACACTGAAAATATTCAGTTTAATTGTGGTCATATATCTTGTATTTGTTGCATTTAGTGTATGCTTTGAGTGGCTTCCCCCTCTTTCCCTCTAGAGGTCTCTGTTTGTTACGATGGAGCTGGTAAGTGAATGGTTCTTTCCTGATGTTTTTGCCTTCTAGTGAGATACAGCTGTTTCTTGTTTTGTTTTCAAGGATGCTTGTTTCATCATAACTTATTTGGAGCCAAGTTTGGCTTGGCCTTTTTGATAGGTTATCTATCTTTGTAGATTTTTGGATATATCTCTCAGTAATGCAATGTTGGCAGCAAAATCTCAGTCTTGTGGGCATTCGCCATCTACCCATGCTATGCCAGTCCTTGTGTTCTTTGTATGTGTCGCGGGGCACTCCCACGCCCCACTCCTAAGGAGGCTCAACCCCAGGAGGAAGAGATGTGTAGCAGGGCACTAGGGTGCCTGCTACTGGCACTGGTAATAGGGCTTGGCTGCCAATCAGCAGGGCAGCACAGCTGAAGGTTGCTTAGGCAACTGAGTGGGTCAGCTGACCGAAAGGAGGGGGGGCCTGGCCTTTATAAACAGCCAGGCCAAGGCTGGAGTCAGTTCCCCTCTGGCAGGCAGGAGCTCTGCTGTGGAGCAGAGCAAGGCAGAGCTGCCTGAGCACCTGTGTGCTGATGAGATGGAGAGGCCTCTGACAGGGAGGCTTGACGGAGAGCCAGGGTGGTACAGGATGTTATAGCTGATAGGATGACTTTTGGGTTACCACCAGTTGGCGTGGCTTTGAGTTTGGTTTTGATGGTGATTGTGTTACCAGAGGACTGGGTGAGGCTGTAGGGGAAGGAGGAGGCCTCAGGGGAGCACCCCAGCAGAATGGGGGGGTTCTTGGCAGTGCAGAGGGTGCGAGGAGTGCGGATATAGGCCCCAGAGGGGGTGAGAGCGCGAAAGGGCAAGGGAAGCGTGAGGCATAGGCCCCAGTGAGAGCGTGAGCACAAGAAGCATGAGGCATAGGCCCCAGTGAGGGCGAGTATATTGGGCAAACTCCAGAAGGAAGGGCTGGGCCTATCAAGAAGCCTCAGAAGAGGGCGGGTGCACAATTAGAAGCCCAGAGGGGGCACATACATTGGAGAGGGTGTGTATACCGGAGAGGGTGCGTAAATAGACATGAGAACGTCCAGAACACCAGCGAGGCTTGGGCGTGGTATTGGGGGCAGAAGGAGCCATGCAACGCCCTAGGGGGGTGCACCAAGAGATATCCGTAGAGGGCAAGAGCACCGGGTCCGAGAAGCCCAGGAAAGGCAGCCTCCCATTAATATTATATAAACAGCAAAGATGTGGCAGGCGAGACAAGGATGCTAGAAGGGCAACTTGGCATGGTAGGGGCACAAGAGAGATCACGGCCACTCCTAGGCCCCGCCCTGTGACAGTATGTTCCTTTGTTTTCCAGCCTATGGCAATGCCAAGTAGCAACAAAGAGTGAATGTAGCCCTTTTTCATTCCAGTCTCCACACTAAACCACGCTGTTGTCTGTTTGGTTCACCCTGGCACAGCACTTCACCTTCCTGTATATGACCTTGATGATGATGATGATGATGATGACATCTGTTTATAGATATTCTGTAGGACTGAAGGATTTCATAGACATCAGGGCTGGAAGGGACCTCGAGGGATCATCGAGTCCAGCCCCCACATAGGTTTGTTCAGGCAGTTCAGAGCCTGCTGAAGTCACCGAAATTGTAGATGAGGGACTTGCCATTCTGTTAATTCTTCTGTGATAGTTGCTGGTGTGAATATTTGTCCTACCTGAATTTTCTGCGTTTGTATCCATTTTTTTCCCTTCTAAGCTCTGCATTCCCTGCCCCTCTCGCGCTCTGTAGTGTCACCCTGCAGAAGACTTGACATATAGCAGAGTAGTATGATTTCGCTCTAGTTGTAGTCAGTCAAGTTTCCCTGTTTGGATAATCTGTCAATGATTCGGTGTTTCCATTGTTCAGGAGAGAGGGGTTTTTTTGTGTGTGTTTTGTTTTGTTTTTTTCCAGGCTTCATTGGACAGGGCTGTCTATGTTATATTATTATAAAACTCCCTAGATAGTTTCACAAATGGGTGAAAACTGTTCATTGTGCAGGATATTTATCTTTTTTGTAAGTAATCACATCAAAATATGTATTATGAACAAGAGAGAGAGAGCTGCTCCCCCGAGCTTTTTGCTGTGGAATCCAGTATCTTATCTAAGTAAGCAGAATAGCTACTAAGCAAACAGATGCAGGGTCAGTTAGTGCACACAGCAGTCTAGGAGCCTTAGAACAAAAGACTCCATGCGCTTCCAGTAAATTGGTCTCATAGGAATTCTGCTTTGAAATTATAACTGACACAAGACACAAAATGATTCTGTAGACCTTGAACTCATTAAAACACTCTGTCATTCACCTACAGTTTAGTCCTGGCACTTAATCAAAAGAAATTAAATTATCTATCTAGCTAACTTAATTTAATATTTCCTGGAATGTATATACTAGAAGTACAAAGTGCTGAATAGAAAAGTGGAAGGTGTTTGTTACCTAATGTCTTTGTCTGTCCGTCTTACTTACTAAACACCTCTCATGAATTTAAAATGACTCTCTCCTCAGGAGCAATTATGTTGATTTTTGTTTTTTGTTGTTGTTGTGTTGTTTGTTTGTTTGTTTTTGTTTTTTGGGGGGTTTTTTAATAATAAAAGCTTATTGTGGTTTTTATATTAAAGAAAATCCCAGAGGAAAAAACTGCATATGAAGAGCAAATTTTAAATATAAGATTTTTTCATGCTTTGGTAGGAAAAAGACATTCTACTGGAAAACAGCTCAAATTCCAGAGCTCTGAGTGCAAATTGCATATTTGTTTGCTTGGACAGATACCAAACTTGGTTTAACAAAGCCCTTAAGTACAGCCTTGATCTGGGAAAGCAATCCCTATCCAAGAAAGCATTTAAACTATGTGCTTAATTTTAGGGATGTGAATAATTCCTGTTGAAGTTAACGGGACTTTGTATTTGCCTTTAGAGTTACATACAGCTGCTGATTTGCTGCCGCCCACTACCGCTTCCCCCCCTGCCCACTCCTGCTGCTTCCCCCTCCCTGCTGCTGCTTCCCCCACCCACTGCAGCCAGCACTCCCCCCACCAACTGCCATCACTGCTACCCTTCCCCTGCATGCCACTGCTGCTTCACTACTTGTGGGACCACGGTCAGGCCCGTCCCATGGGCAAGGGTGGAACACAGTGCATGCTGCCCCCACAGGACTGAGCGGGGCTCAGCCCCATGCAAGCACAGCAGGGGCAACCTGGGGCTGGGCTGGATAAAGTGAATTGGTAGGCACTCACCCATGAGCTGGATGAAATCGCCTGGCAGGCCAGATCTAGCCCACCAGCTGTATCTTGCCAGCCCTGATCTAGGATATGGGCACGTGCCCTCACCACTAACATAATGAGCTAACGGGTATAAAGTTCCAGCATCCAACCCTTGCTAGACTTAGTCTCCCTGCGAGTAAACATTTGCAATTTACCAGCCATTACATGTGTGCTACTCTGCCTCAGAGCCTGTGCAGACTTCTGTGTAGCTACAGAAGTATAGCAAATATAGCTACAGAATTGCAAATAGAATCCAAACTGTACATAAGCACCAGAAATTGCACTTATGCAGCTATATAAATATATTTTAAGCATGTCAAGATAAAATAAAGTTGGACTTGTGAGTCACACTCTCAATTAACAATATAACACTTAGCATGGAAAAGAAGAAAAACCCTTGTTCTTATACCAAAGAATTCTGATTCACCACTTGGGCACAACCACAACTATTGATGCATTTTCTCATTGACATGAACAGGAGACATGAGCATATGTATTATAAGGGGGAAAAGCACCTTAGAAAGGATAGAGTCAGATGGACAGTAGCTACCAGCCATATGTTGGATTCCTATGCACGACTTCACTGGGTCTCTTGCTGTTATTTGCTAGATCTGCTACATCAGGAAAGACCATTTCTATGTTGTGTGTGTGCACTCATTAACAGCCAAGCACAAAGCTACCATTCCTCAGTGCACATGCAAGTAAGTCATAAGGATCCATCTAGCTTGAGAATACCAAGGGACTCTGACAGTTGTGCTCTATTGGAGTATACAGAAGAAAGATCTATTGTGTGTGTTTGACACAGAAAAAATATATCATCTGCTTAATATTGAACCACAAGACTGTGTGTGTGCAACTGGAACCCAAGTCTATAAATAGAAAATGGGTGATTTTAAATAAAAATATATCAATGTCTTAAGGGTTTTTTTCCCTTCCTTCCAAATCCCAGCTGTGCTGGAAACCAGCAGGGCTCCGCTCGGCTTCATAAGCTTCTCTCTAAACAGGATGAAGTCCCTCAGCAGCAAATCCTAACATTGCAGCGGAGGGAGAGTAAACTGCTAATCAAATGGGCATTGTTATATTTGAACACACCTGTTTATCCCAGAAAACTGGGGGAAATTAGGTAGATGGACTTAATTGCTGTTGTTTCCAAAGAACAGAAAAGCAAGAGGGCAAGTAATTAGCCAGGTTCTGAAAGCTGAGTAGACAAATTGTCCGAATTCTAATATGTGCGCAGTTTCAGTTGCTGTTAAGTGGCTGAAATGAAAACAGTGAAATCCTACCCCCTCTTCCCAGGGGAACACATGCAGCTGATTTAAATAACATAATATTTCAGAAGCAGGTGCCAATGATCTCTTGCTGCCATAATTACCAGCTGGGATTCAAGCAATGGATTTGGAATGAGGGGGTTGAGGGAAGCACTGCAAGGCTTCCTTGGGGTTTGTTTGCCCTTTGACATATTATTTGATCGGAGCTGAAGATGGGTAGAAAAACACTTGTCTACACCTGTGGGATCTTTGCCACTTTCAAGCACCTGTGTGAAGATCTTGTCTCCTCTCATTTTCCCAGCTAGGGTAATTGAACATGAAATTATCCCAGCCTTTGAGAGGGTTCTTGAATTTACTGCATTTTATCCCAATCTATTACCTGTGCTCAGAGAAGTGTTTGCCTTGGCAGAGGAAGCTCCTCATCTTCCTTGATCTCTGGGAGAGCTGCCTCTCTCCACCCCAAGTGCTCTATGAATCCCCGTGGACCACATAAAGCTCTCCTGAAAAGTGAATCACGTAATGGGAGGCAGTGGCATTTAGCTCCCTATATAGCTGCATCCTGAAGGACCTGGACAGAAATTAGGGTGGGCGGAGGCATGCTGAGGGAAAAGATTGACATCACTGAATGCAGCAGATAACTTCTCTGGTTACTGATTAATAGAGTGATATTCTGCATGTATACCATTTCTGTCATCATCCCTAAACTGTGTGCACACTCAGTGGGAATACTGTCACTACTGCCTTGCACTCAAAAATTTGTCTAAATTTATCTCAAATATGCAGTTGGTCCAATAAAAAAATATAATTAACAAAATTCCTTACCTCTCACTACTGAAATGCAGACACCTCTGGGATGGAGACTGACAGCTAGGTACACACAATTTGTTGCACAAGCATGGGGCAAAAGGGGAAAAGTTGGCTATGACATACACTTATTACAACAAAATCTCAGGGGGGCCACACAGAGCAGACAGAATACAACAAAAAGCTAACCGTGGAAAAAAATACATTTTAATTTAGGAAATGAAGACAGAATTGTTACATATGTGTAAAACATAATGGAGTCTTTTATGTAGTTTGTGTGTGTAAGTGCCTAAGTTTTAAAAAACAGACTAACAAGCCTCAGCATATGGCATCATATGGACACCTCTGTGGTTCGCAAGCAGGGCTGGAACCTCTTGCTTCTCTACACAGACCTTTGCCACTGGACCTAATGAAAGAAATGATAGTGTCTGTCAGGTACAAAAGAGAGATGAGACATGCATCTCCCAGTGGTTTTCACAGATATTTACTGAGAGCAGAGGAGTGGTAAGACTGGAGGATTTTGAGTTTCACTCCAGGCTTAAGAAGAGAGTGTACCCTCTAGTGGGAATAGCCTCTTCCATCCATTATCCCCAACCATGACCCCTTCCACTAGTATCCTCTCTGATCTGCTCCTTTTCCAGTCTGGTCATGAACTGTGAAACAACACTGGCCCCCAGCAATGCCTGTGATTCATTAGAATGGAACCCAGTTTTCCTTGAAAGGATAATGTGATGCGTTGACCCTGGAGTCCAAGATAGTTTATGGGCCAGATTCTCTGTTGATCCCAAAACCCACTAGGTAGTTCATAAATCTGTGCTTTGCATTATGAGTGTGATAACTGATGATAGGAAGAGTGGCTGTCTCAATATTGCAATGACAGGATGATATTTTTTCTGGGATATAGATATTAAGATAGAGTTTGCCTGAGGAATATCCTGTGGGGAGCCATTTATTTTCGGCCAGTCTTCCTTTCCATTGGAAATGTGACATATTGTTTTGTTCTGATTTCTTTCACAGATGTCTTTACCAAATCACATTTATGGAAGCTTTTTAAAGATATTGCTTTGCAGTAGTGAGACTGATTCAGTCTATGAGCAGTAGAAAGATAGCACAGCATAGATAAACATCTGATCATATGTAGGTCAGAGTAAGCTATCTTTAGCTGGTTATTCCAATCTGTTCTGTCAGCCTACTTTCTCTCTGAAGCAGATTGCCCCAAAATAACTAAATAGGTGCACATTTGTTTCCAGAGATCCCTTTTTCTGATCTTATCTTGCAGAATGTAGTGCCTCCTGCATTGACCCATCTGATTTGCATCTGAATGGGTAGGTTGATCATATACATTCATCAAGCAGTTACATGAAAATTTAGTTTTTCAGATATTGGGTTGTTCACAAAGCTGATAGGAACTCTTCAAATTTTGAAATATTAATGACATTTAGAATTAAAAACCAGCAATTTTTTAAATGTAAACAAACATTTCCCCCTTTTCAGACTACTAGAGAGAACATTGACATGTTGTAAGTTTTGAAATGTTATTGACATTCCAGAATTGGTAAGAAATTAAGGAAAAATCCAAACAAATGTTGCAATCTTCCCCTGTAATGAGGTGCATGGTTTAGGAGCTGGAGCACAGCTGCAGGGGAGTAAGGGATAATAGCTTACCTACAGAGATAATAGGCTGGGCTCAGAAGAAGCTAAAAGCTTCCAGGAAAGGAAGCTGGGGTGGGGGTAGAGGGAAAGCAGGTGCTTAGGGAGAAGTATAGGGTCTGTGTTGTTTCTCCTGGTCTGAGGAAAAGGCCTCAGGTTTTCTTTTTGTGTTTGTTCTTTGCATTTATACTGGTTTTGTTTGAGATGCTATCCCCATGTAGAATAAATGGACTGATTTCTATGAAGAAACTGGCTCCTGAGTCTGCTTAAGGGAATGTTAACCTGCTAGACCCCCATTCTGTCTTGACTATTCTAGATGCTCATGAAATTTCTATTCTGACTCTGTTTTTTTTGTAATTAGTGACTTCTATCATGTGGCATGATTTCTGTGCTTTGATTTGATGATTGCAGTAGTTTAAACAGAAGGGCAACCAATGGTATATATTATACTTTCCAGAATAAGTAATCTTTTAAACTTTATTATGCATTCATGAATGCTCAGCTGTCATCTATTTTGGGGTCTAATTGGTCAAATGACCCTATGAATCATTACAATTTTAAATTTATAAGCTCTTTAGGACAAAAATGACCTTCTTTTCTGTGTTTGTACTGCACCTAGCTCACTGCAGTCCTGGCCCATGACTGACTCTGAGGCTGTACCAATATACAAATAATATGCCAGTATACAAATAATAATCCAGTGGCATATGTTAGTATTTTATCTTTCTTTAAAAAATACATAGAGAGGGAGATGAAAGTTGCTTGTGCACCTGCACCCACACCATAACAGAAAGAGTTCTATTACCCTTTGGGCACCTAAATAGCAATTTCCCAACAATGTGAGTAGGCTTTTGGCACTTAAACCTCGGTTGTGATTCTACTACACTTGCAGTCAATATGTAAGCATGTACCAGTAGACTGAATATATGCAGTTGGCTTTGTACTGGCCATGTACATACCCAGCCATATACATACACCTGCTATGGACATGTAAGTGCATTCATGTCATGAAAATGTAGCTAGACAAAACCATTAGGTAATGGGTGTGAGGAGATAGCAACAGTGGCCTCTGTGTTTTAGCACCCATAGCTGAGTAGTTAGGGCAGTGAATCACAACTTTTTAGACTCAAGGCACCCCTTGGAAAATGTCAGCTCTTATTTTTTATACAGAGAAAAGTAATAGAGCAATTCTGTGGCACCCTGGTTGAGAATCACTGGACTAGAACATTTCCCTAGCAAACAGGAGGTCTGCAGTTTTGCCTAAAGCATGGCTGAAAAATTTAGGCCAGTACCAATTTTATAATACATTCAACATCTGAACTGTCCTCAGCATGTCCCAGCAGGGATATTCTTGAGCAGGTCCCAGGCACCTATTCTTATTCATACACTCCAAACCCAGAAATGCACCAGGAAAGCTAATCCAGGGATATTCACAGCACTCAGTCTCCTACATGCTAGAGATTGAGGTTTTGAGAATGACCAGCTGTGAGGTATGCAATATGATATTAGGGGAGGTTCAGAGCTGTGTATTCACCTTTGGCATCAGGGCAATTAAAAGGGCAGCCTCCTGCCTGGGAATACCTGAAGTCATATCAAAGGTGAGGCAGGTGGGCAGACTTCCCTAGACAGTGGGCAGGCCAACCTTCATGCTGGCCCTGAGATGGCCCCCTTGTTACAGGGGAGCAAGCAGGCAGGGTGTACTTGGCAGGATTCCTGTCTGCCAGGAGACTGGAGGTAGTAGAGACATGCTGTAAGCCTCTTGTCCAGATTTGCAAAGGCTGAGTGTACCTTTGCTTCCGATTTAGTGCTCAATAGAGGTGCACCAATACATAAGGCCGATATTGGATCAGCACCAATATAAGGAAAATTAGCTATATTGGAAATCATCCTCATGCGTCCAAAAATTTGGCCAATAAATGCCTGTGCATACGTGCAGCCACAGCACAACATGCAGGCAGCAAAGAGTACAGTCTGGCAGCTTGGAGAACTGTTTGCAGCTGGTAAGTCTGTTGTGGAGGAAGGGGAGGTGGAAGGGAAGAGGGGAGCAAATCAGTGCCCCCCACAATGAGGGAGAGAGTGGGACAGGGGCTGGGGCTGGGACAGGCACTGCCCACCAGTCAGGGCAGGGTGTGAGACAGCCACGGCACACCCAGGGAGTACCAGGGGGAGGGCGTGTGCCCCCCAGATCTTCACAGGGCAGGGCAGGAGGGCTGCAGCTGTGGGCTGGAGCTGGGACTGTGCTGGGCTCTTCTTGATCAGGGCTGGGCTCAGGGCAGGTGGTGGCAGTGCTGGGGGTGGGCAGGGTGCTGCAGCCACTTCAAATTTCCAATAAGCCCCCACAGCACCCTCTCCCAGTGTCGCTGCTGCCTGCCCGGCACAGCCCCAGCTCAACCCCCGCCTCCACCCACATCCCCCAGAAGAGCCAAGAATGCACCAGGTGGATGACAGCAGCACTGCGAGGGTGGGTTGGGGGGCTACAGCAAAATTTGGGGTGGCTACAGCCCCCTCCCAATGCTGCCACCACTTGCCCTGAGCCCAGCCCCCACCAAGAAAAGCCCAGTGCAGCCCCAGCTCCAGCTCGCCCCCCCACTCCACGCATATCTGGGGGGCACATACTCCCCCATGCCCTCCCGGGTGTGCACAGCAGCAGCAGCTGCTCCCCCCAGACAAGTTGTGGCTCCATCCCATGCCCCACTCCACCCTGGCTTGGCAGCGTCTGCCCCACTCCCTCCCTCACCTCAGCAGGCATTGATCTGCCTCACCTACACCACCTCCTTTTCCAGCACAGCAGACTTACCAGCTGGACGCAGCTGTATCAGAAATTGGATCAGTATCGGGTAATATGCCTTGCTAACAATCAGCTATCAGTATCGGCCCCCAAAATCTCTATCGGTGCACCCCTAGTGTTCAGTCCACTAGACTTCTCCATTCCCCTCTCTCTCTCAAGCACACATAGTTGTCAAACCTGAGCATTGTTTTACAAGAACTGAGACAAGTCAATTTACAGGTGTATGCACATATTATGGTTGTTGCTTAACCTTATTTTTAATGGTACAATCCACTCTGTTGCTATAGTTTCAGCACTAACTGATCATGGTGTGGGAAGCAAAGTGACTCCTTGGAGGAAAAAAAGCATAATTATGTTTGGAAGGGATTAATAATAATAACAATAATGATGATAATAATAGCCCAGGCCCTAGAGTTCAGCGGTGCTGTTTTGTGCCACTCTGCCAGCTGATTCTGTCCATAAAGACAAAGCAATGAGCACAAGAAGGGCTCCCCTGCTTCTCTGCAATTTCTCATCTCTGTTGTGCCATAATAGCAATACCTTACTCTTTTACACACTTTTTTTTCTGCAGCAGTTCTCAAGGTACTTTGCAAAGAAAGTTAATTCATTATCCCCCTTTTACAGATGGGGAAACTGAGGCCCATAAAGACCTCTGAGATGTGAGCACTCATCTAAGCTTACACAGCAAGGCAGTAGCAAAACCTAAAGTGAATCCAGGTCTTCTGAGTCCCAACCCTGTGGGTTTTTTTGTTTGTTTTTCAGTCTGTTGCACACAGGACTTCTGTAGTCTCCTGTGAAGCACAGCTTCCATATCATCCTCTAGAAACCATTGCTCACTGATGTAACCCAAAGCATCCCTCAGGCTCATGTAGGTAACACCTGAAAGCAGCCTGGCACACAGCAGGACCAGCTGTAGAAGGAATGTACTGGCCACTTTTGCACCCTACCTCCTGAGCAGCAGTGGGCTTTCCTTGCCTAGGATCCTGCTGAGAATCTAGGGCATTATTTCTGATGGAGATTATTCACTCTTATCATAAACAGGCTAGTGCATCCCTACTGCAGCCCATTAGTAGCCCATTAGCAGAGAACCCTTTCACAATTCATTTACTTGTGTAAGTGCTAAAAAAATAAAAATAAATGCTGAGGGGATTCTTCCTCCTAATGAATAGGCCTGTGAACGTGTGTGTATAGTGCAGCATCTTACAAGTCCATCTTGGTGTTTTTTAGGTGGGAGAATGAAAGTTGTAATGAGTAAAATATTGATTTTCCATAAAAGGGCTTTAATCAAATGCTCTGACACCCCAAGGGGGACAGCGCTCTGCTACAACACCAAATTGCACTTCATATACCATCTATTTTTCAAACACTGTATAAATGAGCCTGCCCACCGGATATATGAGCATGCCTAAATGTCATACATCACTGGAAATAAGAAAGCTACTGGTATCTTGGTAGGGACTGGAACAGCCAATACTACTATGAGCCTGTGGAAAAGCAAGCCTTGTTTTTCCTTGTGACAGGTGCTGCAGTCCAAGTAAGGCTCTGTCAGGAAGGAACTTGCTCTGTGATTTTTCTTCCTTGTGATTTTTCCAGTTTTTCCTCAAGCATTATAAGATTGTTTTCTTTCCTTGCCATGTATCAGCTGGCTTAACTTGGGTAGGCAGGGTCTCCCATTATGAAGAGAATATGATATAAACAGAGAAGCTTGGAACTACGTGTGCCCCGCTTTGCTCTTAATTTTCCCTGCACAGTGGAAGCTGTATGTCTGTGGTCCCATGATTCATGAACTCTTGAGTACGGCTCTGTAAAGGCCTTAGAGCTTTTTGCCTCTTCATGCAACTACCTCAACCCTATCATCCAGATGAAAGAAAGGATTATTACCTTTAATTTGCCTCATGAATTGTTTATATCACAATATAAACCAGCAAGTCTTTGATGACTCAAGGAGGGTCAGCGATGGGGTTCCTGGATCTATTTCACTCTCTTTTTGTCAGTTGTGTGCATGAAGTTGGCCTTCTCTGTTCCCCCTTCTCCAGATTCATTTGGAACCTTTCCTAGGTTGCTAAACAGGAAGCTTGCGCTTCACCGCGATGTTACCTGTCTTCAGAAAGAAGAAGCCAACTTGTCCTTTGTGCTTCAGGCAGAAGATGAATCTTGAATGGGGGTTAGAAAACAAGAAACAGAATACCCAATTTAAAAAATAGAGAGGAAGAAAGAGAAGATTCAGACAAATAGTCCACTTCGTAAGGTATACCATGGAAAAAACTCTTCTGCGTTTCCAGAGACTAATCACAGTAGGTAACCATGATCCAAAGAAATCTTCACTGACCTTGAGAAATGGCAATATATCTCTCGTATGATTTCTATGCTTGTTGCTCCATTCACCAGGAGACCATTAGGCATTCGGTCACTGTTGTGGTTACATTAGTTGTGGATTTTCCTGTTTTGCATTTCCACATAGCAGGGTGGGCCATGAGTGGGCTGTCATCTTCCACCCCAGGTGGCTGAACATAGTGTGAAAACTCAGCAGAACAAGCTGGGGTGCCACCGCTGGAGTACTCCACACCTCTACTATGGCACTGGTCTTCTTAGTGGCTGAGTACTGTGCGCCTATCTGGGTTGCTAGCACTCATACCTAATGCATGGATGTCCAATTAAATTCTGCAGCATGTACTATCTCCAGAACCCTGAAATCTACACCAATTCAACAGTTACTGGTGCTGGCCAGTATTGCTTCTCCAGACATCCGCCATGATGAAGCTACATAGAGAGGGTGTCCGCATGCATGACAACCCAGACCTCCCCATCTAAAGAGATTTAAAGGACTTCCCAGCTCACCGCTTGGCCTTCAAGACACCTTTGTGGACACATGTACAAGCTCTTGTAGCACACAGCAGTGTAGCAGATTGGAGGAAAGTATGGAATGAAACCACCATTTGGAATAAACATCTAATTTCTGACCCAACAATAAAGCCTCCTGGTTTTGACCTTCCACAAAAAACATGGAAGGTTCTAAATCGGATCCCAGTCAGGCATGGCTGCTGCAGTCACTTTATGCACAAATGGTGTATTAGGAGTTCTGTAAAATGCGACTGTGGCAATCCTGATCAAACCATGGCCCACATAAGAGCAGTCTGTCTTCTGTGCAAATTTAACAGTGATATTGTAGAGAGAAATTTCCTTTCCTAATGCTTCCTAAAGCATTAGACCGGTTAACTAACCTTAAACTGGACTTAAGTTGTTCCAAGTTAACCATATGAAAGAACAAGAAGCATTAGTATGCTCCCTTTCCTATGGCCGACTGGTGCTGCCTTAGTCAGGGGGGCAGGTGTCCCCTCCTGTGACCAGTCCTGCTGACTGGTTTGGGGGGGTCCTGCCATGGCCAGTTGTGCTGCCTGGGGGGACCCCCGTGACAGTCGATCACTGATCACTGTGACCAGTCGTTACAGCTGTTTCTGGGAGTAGCTGCAGCCACTTCAGGAAGCAGCTGCAGCAATTGGCCAGTGCCTGCAGGGCAGGCACCGGCGCACCCACCTGCCCCCCCCCGCTCATCGCCTACGCAGCCAGCACAGCTGGTCAGGGGGTGCACCTACACTCTCAGGGGGTGCATGTGCACCCCTGTACACTCCCTACACATCGCCACTGCCCTTCCCCACTAGTAACTTCCTGTGCTTCTACAGCACAGTGCTGTGGTAGCCAATTGGATTTGGAGGAGATTAGGCCTGATTCAGTGGCTGAATCTCCGCATCCAAATTGAATAGGGAGACCCATTAAAAGGTCTGAATCGATTCCAAAGCCCCCAAATCAATTCTGAGAGATTTGGAGATTTGGAAGACTTGCAGGAAACAGAAACTGAGAAGAGGGAGGGGAATGGGGTGATCTTCTATATATGGAAATGCTGGAGGGGGGGAAGGCTGGTCTGGTATTGACATCTGTAGCTGGCCAGCACGTGTGAGCTTTCTCTGGGTTCCCTTTCAATCACAGTGCTCTGGGGGAAGGATGAAGAAACAACATATCAAGCTGTCAAGTAATCTGTGTCTTTTGTGAGCTGTCTCTCTCTTGGACCAGCAGCATCTGAAAGGCTCTGGCTGGCTATCTAGTCTCTTGCTAGCTAGTGTCTCTTCTTATAAGTTGTATCCAGTCCTTTCCTACTTACCCTTGCCTACAATACCTATTGTTATCCCAATCCATTCCTTTGAACTTATTCTTCCCCCCAAATCTCTTATTTCTTCTTGTTAGTCTGTCTTGATTCTTTCCCCCCACAAAAAGAAACTTGTGTTTTCCCTTTCAATATGTCATCACTGTGCAAGAAAGCACAGCATATATTACACACACACACATACATTTTGCAGAACACCAAACATTATGAAGTGTGCTGAAAAGACAGGTGCCAGGTCTTCTGGCAGTAGAGAGAGATGGGGCAGAGGGAGAGCTGCAGGTTCCCCCCTCTCCGAATATAGGGGTGGGGGAACTTTCCTCTTTCCTGGCAGTGATGAGTCTTCTGCTGCTAGTGGGAGCAAGGAGGTGGTACCAGTACCTGCATGTGCACCACCACCACTAACACCACTAACCAGCAGCAGCATGACATTCTCCACCCCAATTTTGGTTCCAAGCATGAGCCTTCCAGTGCCAGAGGTGGACCTGGATCTGGAAACAGAGGAACTGAGGGCCATAGCAAAGGAAATTCTGGGGAAGGAAGGGGAAGCTGAGTTTGTGCTCCACACCCCTGAAAGTTCCCATAGAGGCAGGTCTCCTTCTCTGGAAGGCACTTTGGAGGAAGTTGTGGGGGCAGGTGCCTCATCTCCTCCTGTTGTTGTGCTTCTGCTTGGTGAGGAGGGGACTAATGCAGGATCCCTACCCTCAACCCAGAAGCGGGTGGGTAGTGTAGTGTGGGATCATTCTGAGGTGGCAGATGATCCCAGGTATGCTACCTGCCAGCACTGCCAAAGACAAATCAGCCAGGGCAAGGATGTGAAACACTTCACCACCATGGCAATGCTGCTACATCTCAGAAGGCAGCACTGCCTTGTCCTTGTTTCTCCTCAGCCTGGCACCAGTGGGAGTGTACCCAAAAACAAGTCCCCCTCTCACTCCAAAGCCCCCGTCCCCAAGAAACAGAGGCAGGTCACTCTGGCCCAGTGGGGGAAAGGCAGAGACAAAGGGGGGCCTGTTCCAAAGGTGAGCAAGGTCACCCAGAGCATTGGGGAAATGCTTGCTCTGAATGGCCAGCCCTTCTCCTTTGTTCAGCGTCCAGGGTTCAGGCGGCTCATCGCACTTGTGGCCCCATCATAACAAGTGCCCGCACGTGCCACCTTTAGCAGGATGGTGATGCCTTCTCTGTATGAGCCATGCAGGGAGTATTTGAGGGAGGAGCTGTGGAAGGCAGGGCCACAGGTATCCTTGTACTTCACCTCGGACATCTGGAGCAGCCAAGGTGGAGATCATGCCTACCTCTCCTTCACAGGGCACTGATGCAATCAATCAAGGCATTGGTGGGCTCTCCTTCAAGTGGAGGTGATGGATGGGTCCCACATGGAAAGGGAGATCATGGTGGCCATGAACCACATGGTGCAGGGGTAGCTCATTGGGCAGGGCAAGCTCACCCATGGGTTCAGAGTCACTGACAATAGAGCCAATATGGTCAAGGTGGTGCATGCCAACTTTGTTGGCATCTGCTGTGTGGCACACAAGTTCCAGCTCGTAGTCAGGTATGCCTTGGAGGGGGACAGGGCTCCCAATGCTGGCACTGTCACTACCAGCCAGCTTATTTCAAAATGCAGGAAGGTGGTGAGCTACTTCCACCGGAGCATCAAGGGGAGCAAGATGCTGCAGGACAAACAGGCAGAGCTGAGCATCTCGCAGCACAAAATCATGAAGGATATGGAGACTTGGTGGAACTCCATATACCTGATGCTGGAAAGGCTGGTCGAGCAACAGAAAAGGCCATCCATGAGACAGCCTTGGTTGGGGGAGACTGGGATCAGCAGCCCCCTTAACAAAACTGAGTGGGATACCATCTCCCAATCTTGGTAGTCCTCAAGCCATTCCTTGAGGCCACCAAAAGTCTCAGCACTGGCGATGCCCTCCTTAGTCAGGTGATCCCCATAGTGAAGGAGCTTGAGAATGAAATGGAGAAGTTCCAGGGGATCAGTGTTCCTGGATGGGGCAAGCTGCTTTCATCAGAGGTGCAGGAACTGGTGAAGCAGCTGAAGGAGGGCATCAAAAAACAGCTGTATCCCTTGCGGTCCAGTATGGTTCCACATGCTGGTAAGCATGTGCAACCCGACAGTGAAGGGGAGCATCTGCAGCAGCAAAACACTTGACCACTGGGGTGACCGCTGGTGAACAGATTCAGGGGGGCAGAAAGGCAGAGGCAGGGGGACATGGAAGAGGGGGATCCATTTTCCAGTTCCAGCACTCCAACCACAAGCCACCCTCCTCCACCACAGCTACTACCAGAGTGGACCAAGGACATGGCTTCAATGTTGGGATCCAATGGCACCAGACCCCCACCATCAGGCAGGTAGTGTGGAGGTCTTGGTGGCTAGTTATCTCACTGAGAACGTGGAGCACTGTGACCCCTAGCCTATTGGGCAACCCACAGCCAGGTGTGGCAGGATCTGACCACAGTTGCCCAGAAACACCTGTCCTGTCCACCAACCATTGTTCCAAGCGAGAGGGTGTTCAGCACTGCTGGTGATGTTGTGACACCCCACCACACCTCCTTGGATCCTGGTTTGGTGGTGCAGCTGGTGTTCCTGAAGGTGAACCTCCCACTGCTGGGGTTCCCCAAGCTCCACCTGCAGAAGGAGTGAGTGCCACCCTCTTCACTCTTGCATCTATTTCATTTTTTTTTTTTTTTTTTGCTTTCAGAATCTTGACGTGTACTTTCACAGAAACTCCTGCACCTATCTCCTTGAAACTTGTCATGCTTTATGTCTTTAATACCTGGGATATGATCCCTGCTGTTTTCATCTGAATCTGCAAAAAAATGACAAAGTTATAGGTATTTTAGTGATTCCCCATTAGTCTATGGCCAAATCTCTGAATCGGTGCCAAATCTCCGAATTCGAATCGACCGAATCGAATTAAGACAGTGATTTGAATCAAAACTGAATCACTGTCTCTCTGAAACTGAATCACTGTCTCTCTGAATTGGCCAAATACTAATCAAATACTTGCTGCTTCACACAGGCCTACTGTTCAGAGTCATGCCTCCCTGCTGTAGCGGTCAAATTTTTACCTCAGGCTCTTCTGTAGGGATGAATCTGTTGCCCAGCAAAATGTCACCTGTTAAAAAGAATAGAAAACACCACAGGCAGAAAATTAATGATACATGTTCTATTGATTAGATATTGGGGAGGTGAGGACTCAGGACTCCTTGGAGCAGTTACCTTCTTGCTTTGTGCCTACAGGCCAACACAAGTCAATGGAAATACCTGCACTGCTTCAGTAAGCTACAGTCAAATGTTTAATGACTTCATCATTAGAATAACAATACTTGCCTAAGCCTCATCCTTTCCAGCTTTCAGGATCGGACCCCTTCCCTCTGAAAGTCAATGGAAGTTTTCCTGGAGTGTAGACTAGAATCTTATCCCTTGCTCCCTCACCAGTGTATTCTCAGGTTTAGTTAATGGGCATAATACACACTTGCTTTTTTCTAGCTCCTACACAAATCAAATAAGTAACATAAAGAGAAAGCTTCAGTGGTAGAAAGTGGACATACCCCCCTCCCTCCTTCTACAGAGAGTCACTGTCCACTGAAAGTCCACTGAAAGGGCAGCCAGAAGCTTGCTGCTGCCTCAATGCTTCTTCATGGTATCTTCTTCCCTTGTAGCTCCTAGGAAGCACTGGCTCCACTTTTAAACAGAAAATAATCTTAGAAGGGTGACAATAGAAGCAGTATTGCCAGTCTTCTCTGGAAGGCAGTGAGTCTTAGAGCTGGAGAGAAATGCAGCTTGGACCTATGTGAACCTAGTCCAGTGAACAAAATTCTGTATTCCCTCCCCCTCACTGTAACTCAAGAAGTCCATAGAGTTGTAAGTTGTAGATACAAGGACTGGGGCTCTTACCTTCTGATCTCCAGCAGAAAGGCACTATACCTGTGCAGCATGATAGCTAAAACAATAACTCAAGTCCTTGAAGCTTCCTGTTCAAAGGTATTTATGGTAATAATAGCACCACTTGGTCAGCCAGTATGCGATCACTATATAAATAAAATTCTAATTGTGTGCAGGGCAGATGGCCAAAGTGGGAATCCACTAGGCTTTTTTTCTACTGTGAGGAAGAAAGAACACCAAAACTTAATTAAAGGCAGCAAATGCTGATTTCTTTATTTCATATATTTCATAGACATTTGGGCTGGAAGGGACTCCGGAGGATCGAGTCCAGCCCCCTACCCCAGGGGCAGGAAGTCAAAAGGGATCATAGAATCCCAGCAAGATAAGCATCCAAATGTGTTTTGAAGGCGTTCAAAGTAGGCGCTTGAACCGCCTCGGGTAGCAGTCTAGTCCAGACCTTGGGGGCTCAGACAGTGAAGAAGTTCTTTCTTATGTCCAGCCTGAACCAGTCACAGTGGAGTTTGTGACCATTCGATCTTGTCATCCCTTGGGGGGCTCTGGTGAACAGACATTCCCCAGATCCTGATGAGCACTCCTGATAAACTTATAGGTGGCCGCCAGATCACCCCTGAGCCTGCGCTTTTCCAGGCTGAATAGCCCCATTGCTCTCAGCCTGTCATCATAAGATCTGTTTTCCTGCCCTCCGATCATGCGCATGACTCTCCTCTGCACCCTCTCAAGCTTCTTTCCTTTTTGAATTGCGGAGCCCAAAACTGGACACAGTTTTCCAGCTGTGGCCTCACCAAGGCCAAGTACAATGGGAGAATGATGTCCCGGGATCGGCTTGAGAAGCATCTATGGATGCAAGCCAGTGTTTTGCTTGCTTTACTAGCTGCAGCATCACACTGCAGGCTCATGTTCATCTTGTGGTCAACCACAACCCCCGAGTCCCTTTCATCTGTAGAGCTAACCAGCATAGCACTACTGAGCCTATCAGCATGGTGCAGGTTTTTCCTCCCAAGGTGGAGAACCTGCATTTTTCGGTGTTGAACACCATCAGGTTCTCATCCTCCCATTTCATGAGTCTGTCCAGATCCACCTGGATCACCCTCCTGTCCTCAGGTGTGGATGCTTTACCCCAGAGTTCAGTGTCATTGGCAAACTTGGCCAGTCTACTTCTGACACCAATGTCCACATCATTGATGAAGATGTTAAACAGTATAGGCCCTAGGACAGAGCCTTGTGGGACCCCACTGGTCACAGCACACCAAGACGATTGACTCCCATCAACCACCACCCTCTGGGTCCTATCACAGAGCCAGTTCCCCAGCCAGCGGATCGTGGTGACTCCAAGGCCGCAGTTAGCCAGTTTAACCAAGAGGTGATCGTGGGATACCAGATCAAAGTCTTTTAAAGTCGAGGTATATGACGTCGATCTCTTCCCCTTTGTCCAGGTGATAAGTCACCTGGTCATAAAAGGAAATGAGATTGGTCAAGCAAGACCTACCTGCAACAAACCCATGCTGGGTATCCCTCAGGATATTGCCTTCAGCTAGTCTGTTAAGGATGGCCTCCTTGATAATCTTTTCCAAGACTTTCCCCAAGAGAAAGGTCAGGCTGATGGGCCTGTAGTTTGCCGGATCCACTTTCCTCCCTTTCTTGAAGATAGGCACGACATTGGCCCTCTTCCAATCATTGGGCACTTCACCAGAGCGCCAAGAACTCTCAAAGATCTGTGCCAGGGGCTGAGCTATGATGCTCACCAGCTCCCTGAGTACCCTTCGGTGTAACCCATCAGGGCTGGCTGACTTCAAGGTATCCAGCCTTTAATTAAAAGGACTTCAGTAACTCCAAAACAGATGGTTGATTTCTCCTCTTTCTTAAGAGTATCTTTGAAATGTGAAGAGATATGAAAAAAATAGACAAAACTTCTTTGCCCTTTTCTTGGTTATTCTAGTGGTAAATATTGCTACTCTGCAGTGTATGGGTGAGATCCACAGCTGATATAAATAGTACCATTCCACTGACTCCAAATAAGTTTTGCCATATTTTATATAATATAAAGTAAACTTGTAGCCACTCAGACCTAGTGGACATCAGCTGATGTTTAAACTCTGCATGTCCACAGGCCATAATCTAACCTCAGGTACACCAGTATCAATCCAGTGTAACTCTTGGGATTCCGGTGAAGTTACACCAACATCACTGAGATTAGAAACTGACTATGAGTATCCATTAAGAAGATTGCTTCATTCTGAAAAAAGGGGCAAGGATTACAGAGTAGCTGAAGTGCTTTGCTAGATATAATACAGGAGGGACACAAGCAGCTGTTCAGTTCAAGCCTAATGGATTTGACACACAATTATAGCATTGAGTTTCTTGAACACCTCTCTCCCTACCTGAGAACCATGGGTGGAAAGAACTATTCCATGTTAATACGTTTGTAACCGTTCTTCTTGGCACTGTCAGCAGCAACAAGTACCAGGTTCAGACGTGTCAAGGTTACTCTTCTGCCCTCTCCAAAATTCAGGATCTCCCTCTCACCCCACATGTACAAATTCGTATTTAACTTACATACCAAAGCCCAGATCTTTAGCTAGTGTAGTTTGGCCAACCCTATTAAGATCATTAGAATCTGGCTGATTATATGTCCCAAGGAACTGGCCTCAAGATTTTACTGCTTAAAACAACCTTCTCCGGTATTAAATTCCCATTTCAAGATTCATCATTAATATCTTCATGTGTTTCATTAGAACTGGGTTCATAACAGTTATGAGTGCAGTAGACTTTTTAATAACAGTAAAGTTTCACTGAAGGAAAGATTTTTTCTATGAATAAATTAGTTGGTTCAGGTATATATTATGTGCTTAAAGGGAAGAACTGTGCCATCCTGTAAATTTAAACCATGCTGTCAGCTCGTGATATTACTCCAATATTTGGTGTTTTTCTTAGAGGCTCCATTCTTGGAATAATTGATTTGTGAGAATACTAACATTCTGCACCACCTCGGGCCTATGCTAGTGAGTACCCAATGTTGCATGCCATCCCTGCTCTCTCTCCACATGCTGTGCCCCAAAATGGACATAACGTATATGCCATAGAACTATGCAGGGTGTGTGCAAACAAGTGCTCCTGAGAGAGCAAGCTTACCAGCACCCACTACCACGTTGTTAGCTTTGTTACATCCACCCAGGTAGACAGCATATGACACAGGTACAACTTGACTGCTTCATTGCGGCAGTCACTGATGCATTCTTGAGGCAGCATAGATATGTCCTGAGGGTACATTTGGTTCTCTTCCTAGTCATCTGTGTGTCCAGATTGGGTCTTTTGGCACTTTTGGCATTTACACACTACTGGAATTCTTTCCTGGATGCACAATCCTGCATGTATAGGCACCTGTGGTTGCAGGCAGACTGGGCATATGCAGTAGGCTCTGTACTGGCCATATACATTGATGGTCATGTGTATGAGCTCCCTGTGGATGCATAGTGGCCTTAGATTCCTCCAAATGTAGTAGACTAAACCCAGGACTATCAGGACTTAAAACTCAGGTAGTCTGCTTTTCCCCTGCCACCAAAAAATCCTAACAGCAACACAGAGGGTTGATGGATGAATACATTATCAGTTAACCCATTTTCTCTTAAAACTGGAAAACCCATCTGCTCCAGGATCTTTTCTTTGCTAAGAGCATCACCAGCCTTCCAAAGATGGCAAGACCTGAAGTTTGGTGCAGGAGCCATTCTGTTATGAGCCTACTCATAGTCCTCCTGGTCCATGTCACTCCTGTTGACCATGTTGCCCTCCAAAACCCAGCTGGCATCCTGGATTCTCCTCTACCAGCCCTCAGTACTTCTGCCTTGGCCTAGCACTGATACCAGTCCTGGTAGCACCTACAAGCTGACATCTCCACTGTGATCCATTTATAAATGGCCTGATTTCATTGGTTCTTTCTGCGGGACCTCTGGGAACTGCCTTCCCTCCAGACACTTCCAACTAATGGAGTATTTCATGGATCCAGACATTTTTGTCATTCACTTGGTAGGTGAGTTGGTATTCAAGAGGTTTTGTGCTGCTCTCAAAAAGCCAAATTTGCTGGGGGGGTGGGGAGGA